>NC_136802.1:12586994-12830072 GCF_951216825.1 Electrona antarctica
GAATTTAGGTTAGTCAGTGCCGGGGTTTGACTTGCAAAATAAAGTAAGAAGAAAACATTTAAAAAAAAGACTGGGGACATTTTCTTAAAGTCTGTGCTTACTTTCTATAAATACTGTAGCCTATATACAAAAAAAAAAAAGAAAATCACACCCATGTGAAGTGAGGGGCACTCTTGTCATCGTACATCATCCAATAAAAAAATACTTTCTCATGAATTAATTTGTCAACTTATGTCATTATCCTTTAACCATTGTTTAAAAAATATATTCAATGTATGTGACATTGATACATACGTCATATATATCGGACACATATGAAAATAAATTCTCCTTTCATTGTCAATGGCGAAAAGCTGTATATAGAAAATAAAACAATTCTTAATTAAAATGTTAAATTGTGATATTATCAAGTTCAAACATATCAGTCTACATTTCCAAAAATTGAATGTATCAATCGTCTTTGATTCAGTCTGACAGAAGCAGGGATAAAACATATCCCCACTGGATAGAGGGAGGGGTCTCAAGCCCCCCAGCCTGCCCACCCCAACGGTTGGGCCCCTTTGCGGCAGGTCTTTTTTTCAGCGGGACTTCACATCAGGTTGATTCTGAAGAGCACACATATTATGAGTGACATTAACAGATCTTAAGCACAAACACAACGGCATGCAGACGCAGTGGTAAATGTACCCCCAGGCAAGTGTTTTAGGATGAGTGAACCACGGTGGTTTTGAACATCAGCACATGCAGCGTCATGACACACAGGAAAAGAGCGCAAATCTCCGCCAGGAGGCATGCCCTAATACTGCGGTAGCCAAACTTTCCTGCATCAAGGCCCACTTGAAATTCTCTAAAGCGCGCAACCAACCCACCTGGACCTCTTAACCCATTTTGACCTGAGATCAGATTCTAAAAATGTCTTCTACATCCTGACAGTTTTCTGAAAAAGCTATGTTTCTATGTCAGTGGTTCTTCGATTTTTCAAAATTAGCAGACCTACAAGCTCGTAGCGCGCCACTCGGTGGCTATGAGCTTGTAGATCTGCTATTTTTCAATAGCTAAAGCATAACATAATGCTAACACCGAAAGGGGTTCCCGCCCAAAATGGGCTAATACAGTGGTAGCCAAACTTTCAAGGCCCACTTGAAATTCTCTAAAGCGCGCAACCAACCCGCCTGGACCTCTTAACCCAACGGCTGCCATGTTACGTGGTAAGAGCAATTTCTTAGTGTTTTGCCAATTATTTCAGGTCCACGTTGCAATATCCTCACAGCCCAAGGTTGGGAATCGCTGGCCGAATAATAATAGCAATGTTGTACGCAGCACAACCTGACTACCAGTTGTACATGGTCTGTACTGTCTTCCTCGCTGGAAACCCCAAACACGTCACCCAAACATATCCAAATCCACCATGCTCATTCAGCAACTCTAAGGCCCCATTTACACTGGCAGCCAAATCCAGCCTGAATCAGATCTGTGCCACATCCAGATTGGAATCTGATTTGTTTAAATGAGTCATGTGACCATTTAAACCAATCGGATTTCAATCTTGATGTGGCACAGTTCTGATTCAGGTTAGATTTGTCTGCCAGTGTAAATGGGGCCTAAATGTCAGTGATTTCAACACGGCGTCAGTGATTTCAACACGGTGTCGTATCAGGCTATTGTTTTGGTGCAAGTTTTGCCGAGCGTCAGCACTCTAAACACTGTAAAAGGGACTAAATAGTGACCCAAGACAGCATATATAAAGACTGTCAGTGGGAGTTTTGGGTGTATGTTGTAACATTCATAAATGTATATTTTGGTGTTAAAACACCAAAAGGGGTTCCCGTTCCGAATGGGTTAATCTAAGGGCAACTTGTACTGGCTTGCATCTGCATGTTTGTCATTGGGTTAGTTAGTTCCTGCACATCAGCCGGGATGGTGTGATTATAAAAGAAAAGGAAAAATAAAATACATAGCGGACATTCACGGATTTGAAAAATATGCAAGAACTGACGTCCTGCAAGCGTGCACAAGGAACTATCACACCGATTGGCCCAGTAGTATGTGAGATTAGCTGTGGACACACACACACACAAATGAATGCGTGTGCACAAACACACATGTGCATGTTCTCCTGGCTGAGATAATGATTCAAATAGAGTTAGTAGAATGGTAGTTAAAAAAGAGATCACATAATCACATAAGTAGGTCGGCAAGCATCTTAGACACAGTGGTAGAATTAGGAAATTGTTTTTAGTGGTTAAAGGTGATCCAGAGATTTATCCAGATAATGTGAATCTATGTGCTAGATTAGAATGTGCACGAACACACCATTATCAGCATTGCTGCCACAACAAAAACCCCAAGACAATCTTTAGGTTGATAGTAGCATCCAATCCAATGTGCTGCTGTAACAATTAAAGCAGTGGTCCTCAAAGTAGGGCTTATAATGGCAAGTTTTCTTCAATTTGGGTCAGAAGATACATATTTTTCTGGATAAAACCTGTTTCGCCAGACGGGAAGGAAGCCCAGCTTCAGACGTAGAAAATGACAGATAGGAAATGAAGACGGCAGGTTGTGCTAGCACACCACCAGCATGTTGGTTAGCCATACTCACACATAAAAGGGGCACAGATCGTCCTCGGGTGCACAAGCAGATCTAAAAAATGTGAAGAGTTGGGGATTTTATGCACCGAGAAGCTAACATACTGCCAAGTTTTAGCACATCAAGCGGTACTTGTAAAATACCACATTAAATCTTTGCCTTTGAGGGAACTTTCCTCACAGTGTGGGAGGGAATAGTAACTTCTTGCTCTTCCAAATTACCCTCCCTGAACTAATTCAGTGCAACCGACGGATATGAACTATTTAGATTGCATGGACAACATGACCGCTAATCTCTCTCGCCATAATTTGATGCATTTATGAAAGCTTGCACTCCGTTATAAATGAGCTGCCAATGCATAATGCATAATCCTGTTAACCCATTCTGACCTGAGATCAGATTCTAAAAATGTCTTCTACATCCTGACAGTTTTCTGAAAAAGCTATGTTTCTATGTCAGTCGTTCTTCGATTTTTCAAAAATAGCAGACCTACAAGCTCGTAGCGCGCCACTCGGTGGCGCGCTATGAGCTTGTAGATCTGCTATTTTTCAATAGCTAAAGCATAACATAATGCTAACACCAAAAGGGGTTCCCGCCCAAAATGGGTTAAGAATGGAAGGACGGGCAAAGACACTGCAGTAACTGCGAGTACATGTTCATGTTCTTGTGTATGCGGTTTGACACCTAACTAACTGATGCATTCGTAAGTATCCTCTGTAAGGCCTTTGATCACAGTTAACCTCATGTAAATCATTCAAGGGTTGTTAGGGAAATTACTGTATGATTTACTGAAAGAAAAACCTTCAAAATGATTCTAAACATGGAGATATTGCAGGAGAAATTTCACTGCAGCAAATAATATATATAATCAAAGCAATTACAGAGCATTTATGATGATTTTACCTCCTTAAAAAGTAAAAACACATGTCAGTATTATGTGTATTGTGTACAGGAAATATGTATTTATGTAGTCCCCTTGTGTCGCTAAACTAATTGACAGCGATGATCACTTACTCTAGGTCTGGTCCAATGAGAGAGTGTCTCCGGAGCATGGCGCGGGTCTGGGCATTAGACAGGTTGGCAGTGGGCTCGCGGTTGATGGCCAGGATGAGGTCCCCCACCCCCAGGCGTCCATCACGGCTGATGGAGCCGCCGGGGATGATGCTGCGAATGAGCATTCCAAAGCCATCCTTCACGGCGCTCACTGTCATTCCTTTGAGGCGGTTCACACACACAAGGACTTTCATGGTTATTTGAAATACGTGGACATAACCCATTTTGACCTGGGATCAGATTCTAAAAATGTCTTCTACATCCTGACAGTTTTCTGAAAAAGCTATGTTTCTATGTCAGTCGTCCTTCGATTTTTCAAAAATAGCAGACCTACAAGCTCGTAGCGCGCCACTCGGTGGCGCGCTATGAGCTTGTAGATCTGCTATTTTTCAATAGCTAAAGCATAACATGATGCTAACACCAAAAGGGGTTCCCGCCCAAAATGGGTTAAATTGTTGCAAATTAACCCCCCCCCCCCGTTGTCGAATGCCGTGAACTGCAAATTGCAATGTGTCGTAGGTTTTAGATTACCTTTTAATAGGGGGGATTTAGCTGTGGTGAACCAAATTAAATACAGATTTTCTCTGAAGAGACAATTAAATCGGAATCCCATTACTCCTATAATATTTGGCCACTGAATAATTAAATTTAACAACTCTCACAAAAGCTGGAATCCAGACAAGACAGCAGACTGCATGCAGCCTCAGGCTGATGTCAAAAACACATAACAACAGTTTTATATTTCTGTTTAAACTACAACTTTAATGGCGTTACCTTATCTGGAGTAAAACTTAGAATAGGAACAGATCAGAAGGCGTGCAGTAGTGAGTAGTGACATTTAAATGGCACATCTTCTCAGCGAAACTGAACCTTTTGAATAGCACGTATAGGTTGTTTAACCCATTTAGACCTGAGGACGATTCTAAAAATGTCTTCTACATCCTGACAGTTTTCTGAAAAATCTATGTTTCTATGTCAGTGGTTCTTCGATTTTTCAAAAATAGCAGACCTACAAGCTCATAGCGCGCCACTCAGTGGCGCGCTATGAGCTTGTAGATCTGCTATTTTTCAATAGCTGCTAAAGCATAACATAATGCTAACACCAAAAGGGGTTCCCACCCAAAATGGGTTAAAATCCATTTTCTGTATTCTCAGTCAGCTCTCAAGTTAAAGGTTTGATACGGAGAGTACAAGTTCCCCCCTGGCAGGGTCCAAGGCACTGAATTGAACCCTGTGGCTTGGAAAGTAGCCAAGATAATTTCAATATATGTTTTTTAACCAAATATGACATTTGTAAAAGATACAGGATAAAGAGTATTTTTTTAAAAAAGGAGTAAAGGCCAATACTTCAATCTTTCAACCTGATTTACATTCCAAGAAGGTGAGCAAATAAACACTCACCCAGGCTGCAGTTGCCCTTGACGACCGTGATGGTTCGTTCAAAATTGCTCCCTGGTGTGTGCACTTCCTTGTCGTCCTCTTCTCCTGGTTCTTTCGCAGCGGTGTCCTTATCCTTGAGGGTGATAATTCAACACAGATATTCAGCTAGTACTAAATGAAAACATTCAGGTCACATTCAGGACCATTCTGTCATCTACAGAGGCAGGTTATGGGACGAGGGTTGGATTGGGCAAGGAATACAAAATCTTTTTTTAAAAGTCCGTGGTCGGCCTGGGCCATGGCTCAATGGTCCAGGCACCTTGGCTGGTAATCCAGTCAGGCAGTGTGCCAAATAAAGACTCCCGAACCCGACGACCTTTACTGCACGTCACTCCCCCATCTCTCTCCCCATTTCCTTTCAGCCTACTGTCTGTCCCTCCATAAAAAAATATAAAATAAAGGCGAAAGGCGAAAGCCACAAAAAAAGAAACATTTAAAAGTCCGTGGTCAGCATTCCCCCATCCCTGACTGGGACGATGTCAGATGACATATTTTAATAAATACTACGAATAAACTTAAAAACAAAGGTTTATTATCAATCATTATTTTGGGTCTTTTATGTGCCCTCTCCAAAGAGCGACCCCTATCATTGTAACAACAATAACAGATCTTTCACTTTCTACTCTTGAAAGTACTTTAAATGAGACGTGTACCTTCCTCAAGGCCTGTATTTCTCCAATGTCTCCAACTGAGACGGCTGGCTCCATCTGAAAGTGGAGCGACTCTAGTGAGTTCTCCTGAACATCAGTCCTGGTCCCTAGGGCCGTCACGAATGAAAATGTTACTCAACGCTTAATTGTCATGGAAATAATTGCTATGAACAATTTAATTGTGTTTTTTTGGCATCTAACATTGCAACATATAAATAAATAATTTATATGAATAAAAATGACATTTCTGTTTGGCTATTAGGCTTCCTGAGCCATCATTTGCACAGAGCAGATTTGACAAACAACTTAAATATACAAAGCAATGACTGACTATGACAAATACCAATAATGAAAATAAATAATGCCCAAATCCATTTAATTACCAAAATGTGATTAAAAAAGTAGTGGAAGTAGCCGATCAACAAGCTCACAATGCATCACATCGCGACACGTTGTAGAGCTTGTAGATCGGCTATATAATTTGTATTATATTCCCTTTAGATTGCTTCATATAAGAACTGTGTTTGAAAAATAAACAAATCATCCAGGCGGTTTCACTCATTATGGATATGAAGAATCAACTGACTGCGAGAAAACGCTAATGTTACTGACTGAGAAACAGACTGTATCGAATATGAGTGACTGACTGTCGTAAACGATACAGAGACCCGTCAATATCGCCGAGACAGGTTTGTTTATTTTTGGACCACAATAATGATTATGCAAAAATAATTGCGATGATCTCAAATAATTCCGATTATTAGGCGATTATGCAATAATGATGACAGGCCCCCTGGTACCTATTTCACTGAAGGGGCTGTATGAGCCTGAGCTGTCCGCTGGCTCCAGTCGGGAAGAGGACTGGGAGTGGGACAGGTAGGGATCGGAACCACTCAGGAGTGTGTCAATCACAACTTGACCTCTTAAACCAGGAGGAGTGAAAGCAGTCGACTTCCCCTCCGGAGAGAAGGGTTCTGTACCGTCTGCCAGGCCAGACACCGTTGCGAATGAGGAACGCTCGCTCAGCAAGTCCAATCGACCTGTCAGCTAGGATTAAAACAAAACAGTGGTAGGGAAAAGGGACTCATGTGAAAGTAGCAAAACCACAATGTAGAAATACTCCATTACAAGTAAAAGTCCAGAATTAACCCATTCTGTGCGGGAACCCCTTTTGGTGTAAGCATTATGTTATGCTTTATAGCTATTGAAAAATAGCAGATCTACAAGCTCATAGCGCGCCACCGAGTGGCGCGCTACGAGCTTGTAGGTCTGCTATTTTTGAAAAATCGAAGAACGACTGACATAGAAACATAGCTTTTTCAGAAAACTGTCAGGATGTAGAAGACATTTTTAGAATCTGATCTCAGGTCAAAATGGGTTAAAAATGTACTGGGGTAAAAGTTACAAAAGTATGGTTGCACTGGGTAAAACAAAACACAGCAGCCGAATGAATGTGTTTATGTCAACAACAGTTGTTGAACCAATGGGTGCACTGCATATCCATGCCGCTCAGTCACACTTCTGCACTCCTTGTAATGAGCCGTAGGAAGGCCATCAGCTGCCAGTGGAGAACAGCAGTAGTAATTACTAAGGATCCTGAGTGTGTGAGGCACTAAATGTAGCTTTATTATCACACCACCACCTACAGTACGCAACCAAGTCTGGGTAGCAATGAATCTCGGGCTGCTAACACTTGCCGCTGGTGCTCCAAAGGAAGTCCCATCGATTTAATCTACTATCATGAAACTTTCCTTTTCGACCTCATATTTGATGTGCATATTTCATGCACAAGTGCTGACATTTTTTTACCACTGACATGAGCTAACAGAACCTGACCGCTTGCTCTGGTAAATAATTGAATGTTGACCTGCAGGGCAATATTTGTGTCAAACCAGAAACAGGATCATGTCAAAGGTCATGTCCAACCGAGTCACAGGATCTAAATGTATCAATGGAAGAGCAGGGAGACCAGATACAACCACCCCATTGTATACATCAAGTATTGTATTAACATACTCTAAAGGTGGTTGAACACTGGACGCGTTTTTTGGTGTTAGCATTATGTTATGCTTTAGCTATTGAAAAATAGCAGATCTACAAGCTCATAGCGCGCCACCGAGTGGCGCGCTACGAGCTTGTAGGTCTGCTATTTTTGAAAAATCGAAGAACCACTGACATAGAAACTTCAGAAAACTGTCAGGATGTAGAAGACATTTTTTGAATCTGATCTCAGGTCAAAATGGGTTAACTGAACAAAATATATTTTTTATTCAGACAAAAAGTTGATGCTGAAGAACTACTGAGAATAGAGCAAGAAATGTGATGTTTGGTTCTAATGGACTGGTGTATATATTTGGGGAGCGCTGGGATGGGAAGTCTACAAAGTAGGAGAACAGACTGATTTAAAATACATTCCCATATTTGAAAAGGGAGGTGTGATGAGGACAGGAATGCCAAACAGGAAATACTCTCAGAGGCAACAGAGGGAAATTAAAAGCAAAAACCTATCTTAGGGGTTTTAATAAAAACATGGCCATGCATTGTATACATCTGACAAACATATTCGGGTAAGAAAAGTTTAATCCCCAGAAGAAAAAGACAAATGTATCTTATTTTGAAAACGAATTAATTGTTATACTAGGAGATTATTCAGCAGTTAAAATCGATTTCTATTTATCTATTTACTTATTTGTCTATTTATTTATAAAAAACAAATCACCACAAAGGTTTAATGGTCTAACCATGCCTACATGAGGCTCCTGCAGCAATATCATTTTCGAGATGAAAAGGCAAGTCTTGGTATTCACTAGCCCCTCTCGGGACCTCCGTAAAGTTTGTGACATTTGGATGTTTACGTCTTTACGGAGGGTCCCTTTGCATCTGTCCCACGCAAAATGGTATACAGACGGACATACCTTCGGAAACGGCCGTGCTGCGCTATTTGAGTGGTGGTGATATGTTTCAAAAGAAGCATACGTCTGCTATAGGAGACAACGGAAACCTCAGCGAATTTACCTTTCCTTTGTTTGACCGTTTTGGCTGGTCTGAAATTCTCTCTTCCTTCCTTCCTTGACTTCCTTATTGACATCCCATTGTACCGCCTCCAGCACCGAGGCTGGCTAGCTGCGTGTCCCTACGTTCCTGCCTCTGATCTGCTCTGTCGCAGCTAGCCAGTTCCAGGACCCTCCGTAAAGACATCCAAATGTCACAAACTTTACGGAGGTCCCGAGAGGGGCTAGGTATTCACATTAGCATGCACTCCTATATCACAGTGGAAATGACTACAGCTAAGACCAAACAAGCATCGTCGCCGTGCGCCTCCACTAACCAGTTGCTGTTTACATCCGTGTCTGTCCGCAGTAGACTAGTAAAGTGAGTGAAATGAAGAACCTTGACCTTTGAGCACCTACTTCTACTCAGTTCATCCTCAAGTCTACTCGCGCAGCATCCAAAAAGTACGTTTCCCCATGTCATTGGAGCAGCTCCAACATTGATCTAGATATGTATTATTCATTGGATCTTGGACCTCTTGTGTATAGCAAGACTCTAATACAAAGAATTTACTGTGGCAATGGCATGCACTGCAGTGTGGTGACTAACCAAGATGAAATCATGTAAACCATAGAGATAAATGTATAGAACAGACATATTTATTTTATAGCAACCCTATGCTTTGTTGAAGAACATACATTCTCGGGCTTACTAGGGCAGTTAAGAATAAAAACGTTAACCCCTTTTGGGCGGGAACCCCTTTTGGTGTTAGCATTATGTTATGATTTAGCTATTGAAAAATTGCAGATCTACAAGCTCATAGCTTGTAGGTCTGCTATTTTTGAAAAATCGACGAACGACTGACATAGAAACATAGCTTTTTCAGAAAACTGTCAGGATGTAGAAGACATTTTTAGAATCTGATCTCAGGTCAAAATGGGTTAAGAATAAAAACGTTAAAGTAACAGTAGCAGCGGTAAGAGTCCAGTAACAGATAATAAATAGCAAAGCAATGCAGGAGGTGTCAATGTAACAGCTTGGCTTAAAAGCCACTAGAGATGTTGTAGGAGCTGGTAAAGTGTGAATTAGTGGTGCGGGTGGATGGGGCGGAGGGTGGTTGGCTCTTAGGGAAGAAGCTGTGAAGAAGTTGTGATGCTGAGAATGTGTGTAATGTCATGTTTATGTGTTCAGGAATAAAGATGTCAAGTGAATTCTATTTCAGTATAGGAAAGCGTTGCTGCAGTGCGTTCTCGTTACCCAGAGGTGAAAGGGCAGTAATGGTTGCTGCTTTAACCCATTTTGACCTGAGATCAGATTCTAAAAATGTCTTCTACATCCTGACAGTTTTCTGAAAAAGCTATGTTTCTATGTCAGTCGTTCTTCGATTTTTCAAAAATCACACCCGTGTGAACTGAGTGGTGCAAATCCCCCCCCCCTCTCTCTCATTAGCAGGCAACAGTGCAGCACTATCTCTCTCTCTCTCTGTTTCTGGCACAACAGCGCCACTTTTGGTACTCATTGGTACTGGTCACACACAAACATAGTCACAAACATAGTTGAACACGGACATTGCTGTTCCTTGGAGTGGTTGCACCACTCAAAAATAGCAGACCTACAAGCTCATAGCGCGCCACTCGGTGGCGCGATATGAGCTTGTAGATCTGCTATTTTCCAATAGCTAAAGCATAACATAATGCTAACACCAAAAGGGGTTCCCGCCTAAAATGGGTTAAACACAAGTCAGTAGTTCTTCCCATGAATTTTTAACCCCCCCCCCCCCTGCGAGAAGTAAACACCTTTTTATCATTATGTGCTGCTGGGATATTGCAAAGTTCACTTTCCCCCCCCCAATGTGTGCCACGAGTGACTTCTTCTTTTCGATTCTAAACACACATGCCAATTAACATCGCCTCACCAGGCTTTCCACCACCTCGGAGGAAAGCCTGGTCTCTGTTTCAAAAGTCCGTATGATCCTGTCGGGAGCGGATGATATCGTTACGTCATGTTGTAGTATTGTTTTGTAAGGCGACAGGCAGAAACAACAGGCGGCAACTTCCTTTTTCCCTCAAACAATAAAAGCTCTCGTGGCCTGTAGCTTTTATTGAGAAAAATCGGTTTGAGGGAAAAGGAAGTTGCCGCCTGTTGTTCCTGCCTGTTGACTATCATCCGCTCCCGACAGGATCATATACCTAAATTAAATGGTGCCCAGGCTAGGAATACACAGTAGCCTGACCACAACATGCTGAGTTTGATTCCCTGCCCTCCCCGTTTCTTGTGTCCATCGTATCCCTGGCTACTAAGACAATTATCCTCTATAACTAACATTTTGAAATAAAAACACTCAACACTCATAAATAGAGAATCTTTCACCAAATAGGAATCGCAAGTTGATGATGTCATATGTCCATGTGTGGTCCAGCCCTATGGAATATATGGAATGCACGTGCTAATATAAAGTATTTAAAATATTGCTTTGATGCTCATATTATCCTTAGGAAGTATTACGTTGTTTTTTTATTAGCATTATGCATTCCATACATTCCATGAGGCTAGACCATATGGGCATATGACATCATCAACTTGTGACGGGAGCAGTTCCTATTGAGTGGAAAGATTCTCTATTTATGAAAGAAATAAAATACTTAAGGTGATTTTATTCTTTTATTTTAGTTATAGAGGGCAAGTATAATGTTTTAAGGCATATTTGTCTTATTAGCCAGGGTTCCTTTTAACCCATTTTGGGCGGGAACCCCTGCTGGTATTTTAAAACATTGTTATAATTTAGCTATTGAAAAATAGCAGATCTACAAGCTCATAGCGCGCCACCGAGTGGCGCGCTACGAGCTTGTAGGTCTGCTATTTTTGAAAAATCGTGAAAATATTTATTTCAGAAAACTGGAGGATTTAGAAGATTTTTTTTAAATTTTGAGGTCAGGCCTAAATGGGTTAACCAAGCAATAAAATAATTGTCCCAAAACATTTCTAAGCACCAACCTTGGGTGTGGAAGAGAGCAGGCTCATCTGGTAGTCCAGATCGGCGCTACAGGCGCTGCCGTGCAGTGCGATCATGGACGTCTGGAAGGTCCCGTCGTGGTCGTCCTCCATCCCCGAGTAGCGGTGATCCAGCAGCTTGTCATCAGACAGGTCGGATTCATTCATGGTGTCAATCTGCCAAAAGGCATGGAAGCATGAATGACTGGGAGGTTAGGTGGCAATTGACCCCGTTTGCTGTTGGATGCAAATGCAAGCTATCCAATCACGGATAACTGCATACCGGCAGTGTTATGCTTTTCTAGGCCGGGGGGAACCGGTAATACCTGTAATGATGATTTTGAATTAACCCATTTTGACCCGAGATCAGATTCTAAAAATGTCTTCCACATCCTGACAGTTTTCTGAAAAAGCTATGTTTCTATGTCAGTGGTTCTTCGATTTTTAAAAATAGCAGATCTACAAGCTCATAGCGCGCCACTCGGTGGCGCGCTATGAGCTTGTAGATCTGCTATTTTTCAATAGCTAAAGCATAACATAATGCCAACACCAAAAGGGGGTTCCCGCCCAAAATAGGTTAAGAGAGGATTGGTCACATAAGACCATGCAGGTTGTTTCTTTTGAGAAGGAGGAGTGGACAGAGCCAAGAGACGTGCCAAGAAAGTGCAGAGAGAATTGAAATTGACTTTGTATTTGCAATCCTCCAGTACAAAAGACCCAAATGGTCAGCTTTCATGGAGTTTGAACAACTAATGGCGAACAGCAGTAGGACACACCTAAACTGGAAAGACGTTGGCGTTGATTCTGAACTGATAAAACTACTCCCTAAAGCCTTTAAAATCCATCATTACTATATTTATAGAAATACAAGTTGATAGGGGCAACCAATCCTCTCTTGGCCTACATTCAACATCCCTGGCACCACATTTTCACCAAGAGTATAAATTGTTTACTAGACCTTAAAGTTAGAACCAATTTTCTGTAATTGCCTTAAGACATCCCCATTTGGGGCATGTCATATCACAGTGCATCGACTATTTCTTCATTCAATGTGCATGAGGGACATGAAATCCCTTTAGAAAATTGTAATGTTTGAGATTGCTATTCATACTAATATGGCTAGTTTTAAAAGGTAACATCTACATTTGTGACGATTAACGAACCTTGTCAAGTGCAGTAGTAGAAAAGCAAACAATTAAATCCTCTTGGTGAAAATGAGACAAGACAAATTTAATGATTTAGGTGCTTTTCCCAAATAATGTGTTTTTTAATTAGTTTTTTCCCACCCAGTTTGATTGATTGGTCTCTTCACCAACGCTAACCAACCCAGTGGTTCTCAGCCTTTTCAGAACATCTCAAAAGTGTTCACGACCCACAGAACATCTCAAAAGTGTTCACGACCCACAGACGTTAAACGGCATGTTTACAATCAATCGATTGCATTTTTACATGAATTCATGTATTATAAATGTTACATTATCAATCATTACAATCTTAGTACAGGATGTTTTGCCATTCATTTGGGGGCCCACTTGCAATAGAGGGTATGCGTGTGACATTATCATACCCGGGAAGTTAGGCGGTAACGCCTACCGAGTGGCAAAAAACTACTTGCTGGCCTTGACTGCCCACACATCCAAACAGACGACGCATTAAACGACGTTAAACGATTTTAAACTCACTTTGCCACTCGATTTGCCACTCACTTTATGCATGTGCATGCCCTCTATATACAGTTGGGTGCCACCGATATTGTCCCTTATCATTTGACCCATTTAGGCCTGACCTCAAAATTTTAAAAAATCCTTCTAAATCCTCCAGTTTTCTGAAATAAATATTTTCACGATTTTTCAAAAATAGCAGACCTACAAGCTCGTAGCGCGCCACTCGGTGGCGCGCTATGAGCTTGTAGATCTGCTATTTTTCAATAGCTAAATTATAACATGTTTAAAACACCAAAAGGGGTTCCCGCCCAAAATGGGTTAACTGTCCTTTTGCGCAGATCACGCAAACCTCAGCAAAAAGAAAAGGACAATATCGATGGCCTCCAACTGTACGCACGCGTGCGGCCCATCAGTGGGTCACGCGTGCGGCCCATCAGTGGGTCACGCGTGCGGCCCATCAGTGGGTCACGCGTGCGGCCCATCAGTGGGTCACGCGTGCGGCCCATCAGTGGGTCACGCGTGCGGCCCATCAGTGGGTCACGCGTGCGGCCCATCAGTGGGTCACGCGTGCGGCCCATCAGTGGGTCACGCGTGCGGCCCATCAGTGGGTCACGCGTGCGGCCCATCAGTGGGTCACGCGTGCGGCCCATCAGTGGGTCACGCGTGCGGCCCATCAGTGGGTCACGCGTGCGGCCCATCAGTGGGTCACGCGTGCGGCCCATCAGTGGGTCACGCGTGCGGCCCATCAGTGGGTCACGCGTGCGGCCCATCAGTGGGTCACGCGTGCGGCCCATCAGTGGGTCACGCGTGCGGCCCATCAGTGGGTCGCGTGCGGCCCATCAGTGGGTCGCGTGCGGCCCATCAGTGGGTCGCGTGCGGCCCATCAGTGGGTCGCGTGCGGCCCATCAGTGGGTCGCGTGCGGCCCATCAGTGGGTCGTGGCTAGACGTTGAGAACCACCGAGAACTAACCAACGCAGGCTCTGCTCGGTAAAGGACAGCCTCAGGCAGTCCTTCCTCCTCCCTTTGTTTAACCAACATAAATGAATGAGGGGCTCTCCGTGACGCTGGCCTTTCCTGCGCATCATCGTATGGGTGCGGAGAAGCTCCGTACACTCCCTATAGGAAAGTGGAGAAATTCCTTTAGTTTCACCTGTAATTGGATTTATTTAAATTGTTTGATTGGGTGAGATTTTACTGAGAATGTTTTTCTTCTCTTCTTTTTCTCATTCTTCTATATTATCAAAATTAGCAATAGTGATGTGTGATGTTATTTTAACCCATTCTGGGAGGGAACCCTTTTTGGTGTTTTAACTAAGCATTATGTTATGCTTTAGCTATTGAAAAATAGCAGATCTACAAGCTCATAGCGCGCCACCGAGTGGCGCGCTACGAGCTTGTAGGTCTGCTATTTTTGAAAAATCATAAAAATGCGGCACAGATCTTTGAATATATATTCTTTCAGAGCGAACATTTTTTTTATTTCGACGTCAGGCCTAAATGAGTTAAGTAAACTGCGAACAGTAAGGCTCTTTTCGGCGTTTTCACTGTTGCTCGTTTCTAACCTGACGTTTTTGCAGCAAGCAACCCAGAGAGAGAAAGACAGAAGGGGTGGGGGGGGGGGGGGGGAGAAACAAACGAGCAAGAGAGAGAGAAAGGGCAAAAAAAAAAAGGTTGGTATTGGAGGATTACTCCATTTTGAGAGGCGATACATCAAAATACCTCCTGAAAGTGCACTCCACCTCAGGGGCTGATAACTCCACAGTGGCTTCCTACAACTTCGTAATCCACCTAACCTTGGCAGCTCAGACTGCCTCACTGTGCAAACCAATGGCAGATCCAATAAAGATCAGATCAGATCAACCTTTATTGATCCGTGGAGGGAGATTCAGGTGTCACAGCCGCAGAGGCAAAGAGACTCAAGCACAGGTGCAGCGAGAGTCAAGAACCAAAACCAAACCAAGATAAGTAAGGAGAAGGAAAATAAATTCTATTCTGCCGTTCCTAGTGTAATACCATGTGCACTGGCTCAAAAAAAAGAAGACATATCCCACAAGCAAAGAGTACAGATGCCTGAGGCAATAAACATGTTGAGAGACCCAATATTTTGACAGGTGCTTCAGTGCATTTTAAATGAGTGAGGAGTTCGTGCTCTTGGCCAAATTCAATAATGGAGCAATATCAAACAAAGGGCATGAGGTATTTTAGGCCACTTGTGCCCTTTATAAAGCGCCGCACTTGAAGTGGTTTATCATGCAGACTGTATCGTCTTTCCCCTGCATGAAAAATTCAAGCCACCTGTAAGGTGAACCCTCATTACTGGATACTGGGCTGCATAGTAAAGAGAGAGGACTCAAAGTGCACCTGCGAATAAGTATCCGATAAATAAACAACCTACTCAACGAAACAGCTAAACCACTGCATATCCCATGAGTAATGAATGCTAGCGCGTCAGAAATGTATGAAGACTTCTCCAGCCTCCTGCTAAGTAGTCCTATCCTCACAACACTAACACACATACAGCCACTGAGATACAAGTATAAACACATAACGTTGCTGTCGGGCAGAAACCTTGTATCTCCATATTTAAACTTTTGAAGTATTTTCTTTCGCAAATGAATAATACCCTAGTTCATCATACAGGAGTGTCGCACAAAAGTAGCGAAAATAGCAGATCTACAAGATCACAATGTGTCACAAGGCGATTTTCATTATCTTATTTTCTTTTTCTTTTACATGGTTTCCACCGCAATGGTAAACAAACACTTACCCCAGTGCACACAGCAAAAGAAACACAAAACAACAAGTGAGCAGATAAATAAATTAAAAAGAAGGTTGGATTTCGCTTACAGGCAACGGCTTGGCCACTCCTATTTGGACGGCGCCGAGCTTGGCCCCTTTCAGGGCCTGGACCGCGTCCTCCAGGCTGGCGTCCTCCAGGTCGTGGCTGTTGACGAACATGAGCCGGTCTCCCGGCAGCAGCCTGCCGTCCTGCTCCGCCACGCCGTTGGGAACCAGAGAGCGGATCACAATCACCGTCTTAGCAGGGTCCGTCGGGTCCTGAGGCGGAGCCAAAAGGCAGCCGCGGGTTAGCGAGGAACAATTTGGAGGAAAACCGAAGAGGCAAAACAAGAGACAACTTGGTGCAACCAGTGAAAAGGAGTTTGTTTTAGCTGTGTATGTCAGTAAAACAACAGGTCAGAGGTTGTTAAGTTAATGCTATTTTCCAATTTCCAACTTGACAACCGTGGTGTGAATATACAATAGTAGTTCTCAAAGTGGGGTGCATTGACTCTTGGGGTTCCTGGTTGGGTTCCAATTGGACCCTTACAGGTCTGCAACACTTAAGAGTGTACAAATGGACTCGTAAAGTTCATGTTCAGAATGCAAAAGCAGAACAGAGCCAGGGGCCCAAAATGTCAGTGCCAGTCAGAGTAACAATGAATACGCAGGGGGAGGGGGGGGGGGGGGTCTTCCTTACATATAAAGCTTAATAAAGTATCTGTGTCGAGTACAAAACCTCGTACTGAATTTGAAAGTGTTTAGGTGCGTCTGTGAGATTTATAAATATTTAACCAATAAAACGTATTAAAGGGGAATACCACTAATTTTCAACATTTTACTATGTCATTAATATACCTTAGAGCTGTTGGGTGGAAATAATAAAAAAGTCCCCCCATTCTGTGTTTCCTAGAACTAGAGGTCTGAAAGAAATCATTAACATGGTGAAACACATCTTCATGATGTCATCAAGATGTGTTTCACCATGTTAATGATTTTTTTCATAATTACAGTTCTAGGAAACACAGAATGGGGGGACTTTTTTATTATTTCCACACAACAGCTCTAAGGTATATTAATGAAAATGGGTGGTTTTCCCCTTTAACAACAGCTTGCGAAAAAAAGAATAACTACATTGGAACAAAGGTTATTTTTGTACTGTAGAAACAAGGTTGTCCCAGTCAGAATAATCCCCCACCTGATAATCCAGAATGCTGAATCCCAGTCCTCCCTCTCCCTTCTCCAGCTCAATGTTCTGCACCTCAGACTCCCACATGGCCAGTGGAGCTCCGAGCGCCTCCTCACTCACATTACCCCGTTCAGACAACTCCGCCACCTGCACCTCCGTGTCTCCTGGAGCCAAGAACCCGCCGTCTATTTTGTCCTGCAAAAGAATCAACCCCCACAAAAAATCTCAGCTGGTGCGCGTACATGGCTTTCTTTTTTACTCCCCAACCCATATAGGCCTGCTGCTATACCCCCCTTCTAGTTCCATTTCATAAGTTTCTGTCAGGACATGAAAGGGATCTTTTGGGATTGGTTGGGGGGCCTGGGTAATGTTATCACAGCTAAAGCTGCACAGATGAAAACCCGCCCTTCCTTTTGAAGTCCCCACGTTGTTGTCGGCCACTGGCCCAGTGCTGTCGAGGAATTACTGCGTGGATTGTTGATACTGCACCGTGGGCCGCTTCACGCTTATCCCCCAATCTTAATCCTTTGTCATTGGCAATCTAGAAGACCAGTGGAGCAGTGGACAGCTATGGCTTGGTTAACCCATTTATCCCTGAGCTCGATTCTATAAAATGTCTTCTAAATCCATGACAGTTTGCTGTTGATGTTTCTATGTCAGTGGTGCAGTGCTCAACTTCTTTGATGACAAAGACCCCCAGAATGATCTGTATTTGGCTGCGGACCCCAATCTGAAAATATGTTGTTCCAGGCACCCCCCAGAAGCAAAGACTTGAGTTAAAAACTTTCACTCTGAAAGAATTTATATTCAAAGATTTGCACCACATTTTTCCTAAATACTCGTAGCTTGTAGATCTGCTATTTCTCAATAGCTAAAGTATAACATAATGCTTAAAACACCAAAAGGGGTTCCCGTCCAGAATAGGTTAATGAGAGTTCATGGGTTATGAGCCCTGAAAATATTTCTCACCAATCATGTTTTCTAGTTTCTCCGATTCTCAAAGGGGGGTTTCTTGAGGGGGTTCCAAAATCATTTAATATAGCGTCACAGTCACCACCTCTACAAGATCACCATGCATCGCTAAACGCATCGTGATCTTGTAAACAAGCTATTTTCGAATAAATCTTATAAATAAATATAAATAAATAAATACGTGTGAAGTGAGAGACTATTGGCACACTTTTTTATCCTCAATATGTACTTTGCTCAGCCAATCAAATCATCGCCATGGGGTAATCAGCCAATCAAATCATCGCTAAAATTCACACGCACACACACAAAGCTGGGCATAGGATGGGCTAGCGAGTCGCGACCCTCAAAAATTCAACATTCAATTTGAAACATTGCAACAACAGAAACATTGCGGGGTCCTTGACATGAGAAAGTTGGAGAACCACTACTCTAGTTGATATAAAGGGGTGGGGAAATGTTATATGTTGAATTTATTTTTGAGGGGTGCTAGCCCCTCCTATGTCCAGCTTTTAGTGTGTGCCCACAAACTTTGTCCTACACAAATTCCTATTGACAATGAATGGAGAATTTTACGTCAGTGTACATTTTACGTCATAGTCAAATTACGTAATTTTTTTTCGCCATTTAGTGTAAACACAAACATTGATGACGAAGGTGAGGACGCAAATTGTGATTGGCCGGAATGAGAGGATGTATGATAATGTATGATGATATAAAGAACCCCTCACTTCACCTGGGTGTGATTTATATTATTTTATGATGCATTATTAGTGCACGTGGAGGAGAGGCTTTCCTATCTGCTGCAATGCTGCGTGAGCAATGGCACTCCTGGCATACATACTGAATAGTGAATACATAGCTCTGCATGCTAATGGAGCATAGAATGAAAGTGATGATATCAGCACTGCAATGTTTTGGTTCCCATATGAGGTTATTATTTTTGAAAGCTCACTCATGCACCAAAAAGATTTCTGAAACCAATTTCCATAACTTCATTAGTTTATTATAATGTGATTTATTGATTATATTGTATGTTCTTTTTTATTTTTTTCGTCTGTCAGCGCAAATTATACTTGCACCAGGGGTTCCCAAACTTTTTAGCTCCAGACCCAATAGATAAACTGATAGTCAACCCAAAAAATATAATCACTTTCAAGTCCTAGTCCTACTTCCGAAATAGTGAAATGGGTCGCATAGTGACACATTGTGAGCTTGTACATCTGCTTTTTTCACAACCTTTTCCCGTTTTGAAATAATAATAAAATATAAGAAACGTGAGAAAAAGGGGGATATGTACTCGTGACCCATGAAAAGGAGTCGGCGACACAAAAATGGGTCCCCAGGAACATTCTGCTGCACTGCGAGCTTGCTATTGTTTTTGAAAATATCAGAAAACTATTGAAACTGTTACAATACACATCAATTTGGGGGATCCTCCACTTTAACCCATTCTGACCTGAGATCAGATTCTAAAAATGCCTTCTACATCCTGACAGTTTTCTGAAAAAGCTATATTTCTATGTCAGTCGTTCTTCGATTTTTCAAAAATAGCAGACCTAGATCTGCTATTTTTCAATAGCTAAAGCATAACATAATGTTAATAAAAACACCAAAATGGGTTAATAACCGCTGCACTACTGTACCTTCACTTCAGACTTTAAGGGGAAAGCCAGGGTTCCTGGTGGGCTGGCATCGGCATCCATGTCAGTCTGCTGGAGAGGGGCAGGCCTGCAGCATGCCATGTGCACCCGCAGAGGAAGCTCCTTCAAGATGCTGACCACTGCCTTGTGGGACTCGCCTATCAGGGAGATGCCGTTCACCTGGGGATGGGACATATGGGTTACGGAAAAGAAAAGAATATGCACACTTGTCTAAAATATTCCCCTCCAATAGAGAGTATGCGCATGCTTAAAGTGAATGGCACATCGAGTGGCAAATCGAGTGGCAAAGCAACAGGCAAAGTGAGTTTAACATTGTTTAATGTTGTTTAATGCAATCAGATAGGACTTTTCTGTGTGGATGTATGGGCTGTCAAGGTAGGAAAGTAGTTTTTTGCCACTCAGTAGGCGTTCCTGCATAACTTCCTGGTTTGATGATGATGTCACACGCATACCCTCTATATAACTTTATTAATTCAGTGTACAATGTTTTGACATGTAAGGTCTTCATCTTTTTTTCGCTAGCCCCTCCTATATACATGTTTAATGTTTGTGTTTAGGTCAATGTTTGTTTTAAAAACGCCATTGACAATGAAGAGAAATGAATGTTTGTTTAGTCACTAACACAAACATTAAATCCCATTAACAATAAAGAGAATTTAATGTTTGTTTTGACACCGTTTGTTTTTATATCATCATTACATCACCTAAGAGCGCCCCTCATTTCACACGGGTGTGATTTTCTTTTTTTTCTTTTTTACATTTTTTGAGAAATCTTGAAAGTGGGACTACTAAACTACTGGTTTAGAAGGCATTTGTAAAGTGGGTTAGAATGCATCCTTAAAAAAATAAAAAACCTAACAGTGAATATTAATGACCTGTCTGAAATATCCAGGTCATGGGGTTAAATTATTTTTAGGGCCTCTCTACCTCCAGCAGTTCGTCTCCACTGAAGAGCTTTCCGCAGCGGCCCAGCGGCCCCTCTGGCAGGACAGAGCGGATGTAGTGGTGGCCGCTGTTGGCCTCCAGACTGATGCCCAGACCACTGCTCTCGCTGAACTTCTCCACCTGGGCCACCTGGTGGTGATGGAAGAAAGCAATGGTGTTCAAAATGTTTTGAGGGTTAGGGAAAAAGCAAAGCAAAATAACATTTCGAAAATAGCCGATCTAGAAGCTCACGATACGTTGTGAATTGTGACGTGACCTGAGTTTCTAGATATTATTTTTCGGTGGTTAATGTATGTTTTTTATGAATAATCTAAATCTAAAGTACCATGCAACCAAGGTTGTCTAATACATGGAGTGGAGTAGAAGTATAAAGTACTGAAACAAGGAAACACTAGTAAAGTAAAGTAAAGTAAAGTAAAGTAAAGTAAAGTAAAGTAAAGTAAAGTAAAGTAAAGTAAAAGTATGTCAAGTACAACCACTTTCCGTAAGTCAAAAAGGTTGCTAGGTGAGTTTAGCCACATTAACCTTGGTGTCCTTATTTTTGGCAAGTGAAATAGGTGAAAATTCTCCAGGCTTCTATGCTTAATTACTACACATCGTACACCGGTATGGCGCTGGAAAATAGCAGATCTACTAGCTTGCAGCGTGTCGTAAATTGCAACGCATTGTGAGCTTGCAGATCTTCTATTTCTGTCGTACGACCATGTCAGACTTATGTGGTCAGCCTATTAAGCATCACTGTTATTACTATGTGTTATTATAACCACCACAAATCTTGCAATGCATTCCAGAGGCAGATTATTTTGGTCATGTTTTATGTTTTGTTTGTTCTTTTTTCTTGTGGTTGTTATTCTTTGTTTTTTGAGTGGTGCAACCACTCCAAGGAACAGAAATGTCCGTGTTAACCTATGTGACTATGTCTTAACCTATGTGTTAACCTATGTGTGTGACTATGAGTAGCAGTAGGGGCAAAAGTGGCGCTGTTGTCGCGGTTGGGGCAGGGGGAGAGGGGAGTTGCACCACTCAGTTCACACGGGTGTGATTTTTTATGTTTCGTCCAAATGTTGATTGTTTTGTAGACCCAGTACATGTTCTTCATTCTTATGTAAGGAGGATAGGCATACATAAGCTTTAAGCTTCTGCCTATTCCTTTTCGACCGTGTTTATAAAAATGAAAAAATGTTTTGTAATTGTCTAAACTGAAAAGATCGAAATAAACCATTCATTCATTGGAGAGACACTTTTGTGCCATCGTGTTCCTTTGTTGTGGCATGTACTCAACCGTCATGCCACACATATGTTTACCAGTGTTAAACCATTTTGGCCTGACGTCGAAATTAAAAAAACGTTCGCTCTGAACGAATATATATTCAAAGATTTGTGCCGCATTTTCACGATTTAAAAAAAATAGCAGACCTACAAGCTCGTAGCGCGCCACTCGGTGGCGCGCTATGAGCTTGTAGATCTGCTATTTTTCAATAGCTAAAGTATAACATAATGCTTAGTTAAAACACCAAAAGGGGTTCTCGCCCAGAATGGGTTAAACCAACAAACACTCGGGAGAGGACCCATGAGGGTGCACTAAGTACTGGTGGTGAGGGACTGTGTGTGAAAAGAGAAGCTCGGCTTTTTGAAAAACAAAAACAAAACACTTACTACGACTTCATTGCTGGGCCCCAGAATCCCCATCCACTTGTTCATTAGCTCCTGCTCTTCAAACGCCGTTAGCTTGATCCCTTGAAAAAAGACAGATATATGGCACCGGCTTAGAAGCAACACAAAAACAACAACAGCGGGGAATGCAGATCTATGCGAATCACGCCAGGCAGTGCAACTTAACTATACCCTCTAACTCTCTGCAAAGTGCTTAAGAAAGAGTGAGGAAGCGATCCTCGCGTCAATGAAAATGTCATTGCCAGCTCATCGCTGTCGAGGAGAAACCTCGTATCTGTCCATTTAAAGGAGCATTCAGTGATTTGGGTGATTTGGAAAAAACCTGGTCCACCCCGGTAACAAGATGTGCAAATGCACACGCTCTACAGTGGGGGAAGTACAACAGACCAACAGTACGTGCACCAAGGCCCGCCCCACTCCATCATGATTGGAGGAAGGCCCCTCTCATCCGGATTGGATGAAGGCTTTGCCACCCAAAGCCCAAACCGAAACTAGGGTTTTTTGACCCCAGGGGCTCACTGGGGACAGGGAGGAACTCCTTATATGGTCAGCACACTCTATAGTAGGGAGGATTATCCAAAAAATAAGACAAAATAAGTGATATTTGAATTAAGTGAAATCACTGAATATACCTTTAAAAAACAAATGTTGCAAGTTGTGACTAAATAGGAACTACACAGGACCCATTGGTACACAGGACCACAGTTCTCTGTAAACACAGTAAAAAAGTAGGTAATAAAAGTATGTTTTCGGACATACAAGGTGTTTCCACCCGACAGTGACTTGATTCTGCAATCATGGCGCTAACAGGGAAACCTTGGCCCGGCACCGTTTTCAGTACTTTATATAATTATAGGGGCTCAGTGTGCCGCCGTAATAGCCTGCATCCTGGCGGACCGCTCTCCATTATGTCATCATCATGTCAGTGTGTGCTCAGTACGGGGATGTCAGACTCCTACCGTCTCTGTCCTCCGCTAGCTGATCCTTGGCTGGAGTGACAGCGGATACGTCGCTCTGGGAATGGATTGGCTTCTCATCTGTAAGCAGTGGATGAAAGCCCCGTTAACACATTCTGGGCGGGAACCCCTTTTGGTGTGCTAAGCATTATGTTATATTTCAGCTATTGAAAAATAGCAGATCTACAAGCTCATAGCGCGCCACCGAGTGGCGCGCTACGAGCTTGTAGGTCTGCTATTTTTGAAAAGTCGTGAAAATGTGGCGCAAATCTTTGAATATATATTTCAGAGCGAACATTTTTAACTAAAATATTGGCTTCTGGGGGGTCCCTGGAACTACATATTTTCAGATGGGGGTCCGTGGCCCAATAGAGATAATTCTGGGGGTCCTTGACATGAAAAAGGTTGAGCACAACTGACATAGAAACATGGGTTTTTATGTCAGGATTTAGAAGCCTTTTTTATCGACCTCAGTCCAAAATGGGTTAAGGGATGAATGGCGAGCAGCGCGGCGGAATAAACACAAGATACAAGTTGGTACCGACGCCGGAATGTGCAATGTGAAAACAACTATCTGCAGCGGTGGACAATTAGCATAATACTCAAAGTAAATAATAATAGTACAATTTGGTTACGGGGTACATTTTCGGAAATGTTCAGAAATGTTCTAAAATAGTGACCTTGACAACAGCTTGTATTAGGGGTCAAGTGGTTAATCCATGATATATTTTTGTATGTTTTGTTGTGCCAAGAGTGCCTTCCTAGAAATGTAGTGGAGTCAAAGGTACAATATTTCTATTTAAAATGTAGCAGAGTGAAAGTAATCAGTTTGCAAAAAAAACAATATATATATATATATATACACTGCAAAATAAATGTATTAACCCATTTTGACCTGAGATCAGATTCTAAAAATGTCTTCTACATCCTGACAGTTTTCTGAAAAAGCTATGTTTCTATGTCAGTCGTTCTTCGATTTTTCAAAAATAGCAGACCTACAAGCTCGTAGCGCACCACTCGGTGGCGCGATATGAGCTTGCTATTTTTCAATAGCTAAAGCATAACACAATGCTAACACCAGAAGGGGTTCCCGCCCAAAATGGGTTAAGTAGCCTACAGTACTCAAGTAAGTGTACTTAGTTACTGTCCACCACTGTGCATCATGCAGTAAAATCCTCAGCGTTAACTTTAACGGACTCTCGAGAGTAAAATCACTATGCAAAAAGCTCAAAGACCCGACATTACAGGCTAGTACCCATGGGCATGTACATACATGTATAGTGTAGTATATCCATCAGAGCTACAGTACATAACACGTAATCCTTTCGCCAAGCTCTGAACTGTGAGCCGCGCTCCCGTCCCGACTGCCAATGCTCCAGAGTGCGTTATGATGTTTCCCTGCAGCGCCGCTTGCATTATGTGTTGATGTTTACTACGGACTCAATTACAGACCTCATCTAGTTCAAGGTCTCCCCCCATCAGGGCGGAGGAGGGCTCTGGTTTCTATCTATAGAGCTGCGGCGCGTGTGGTTTTTGAGGGCGAAGCGCAAGTCAAAAAGGTCCCTGCCCACATGTGAAGGATTGAAGTCATGGTGTTAACTAATGTTGAAGCGGATATGCTGGAATCCCCATGACAGTTAGTGAGTTCAATATTGTCTCCGTCGGGTGGTTCAAGTGTGAAAAAAGGTCAACTTAAAGAAATTCCAAGGCACTCCGCTCAGTTGAGTTTTAAAAAGCCTTTATTGTCATGGCTTAGCTAGGCAAAAGTTGAAAAAAAACAACAACTTGGATGTCAGCCCACTACTACAAGCAGGGCCGGATTTACCCTCCCAAGGGCCCCCGGGCTAGACAAAATTTCAGGGCCCCCCCCTGGGCTGTGCGGTGCGTTTCGCTGTAATCTTGGGGTACCCAGCCCCCCCAAAAAAGGGAGGCAGGCAGACAGACAGACTAGTTGCTGAATTAATGCAGCCACTAGTAGCCAGTAGTGCACTAATGCAGTTTTACAGCAAAATATTTCACAATGTGCTCTATAAAATCACAGTAAGAGAGATGAGCAATAAAGAAAGAGTAAAGCCGCTAATAGTGCACTAATGCAGTTGCCAGCTTTACAGCAAAATATTGGGGGTATTTTATTTTAATTTTGGGGTACCCAGCCCCCCCAAAAGAGAGAGAGAGAGAGAGAGACAGAGAGAGACAGAGAGAGACAGACAGACAGACCACTATGCATGCATGGCTTTAGGGCTTTCCACAGCTACCCCACAACACAGCATCACTCATGTCTTCACAGTGCAGACAGCAGAGCAGAAGCTCTCAATGTTTAACCATTTTTTTTGGGCCCCCCGTGTCGGGGGCCCCCGGGCTGCAGCCCACCCTAGCCCAATGGAAAATCCGCCTCTGACTACAAGGGAAAATTCTGAATGTGGGTTGAGGAAATTAACTCTATAGTGTGCGAACCTTCCGGCAAGAACAGCAGATCAACACGCTCACCGTTTTGGTGTTGTAAAGGGCTAATATAAAGCACTGGGGAACTCTGGTTAATGAAGTATATAGGGTTTAAGTGCAAGTCTTCATTCAGTAAGGCAGTCTTTGCTACATTGATGGGAGTTAATCCAAGTTATCTCTGCAATGGATCTCAGTCAGGCAGGGCCTCCTGGGGCCTCCTCTGCTAAATGCTCAAACTGTGTAAAGTGTAGATTGGATTTAGAGGTCAAACCAAAATTCCTGCATCAGGTAATAGTACTCTTGACAGATCAGTGATTAAACAAGGACAGTGGCCTACATTTTGGGACTCGTCCTCACTACCTTGAGCACTCTTCCCACTGTCCGCAGTGTAGACTTTACAACTACAACTAAGAGAAAGTAAGCAATGCCTCACAGTACACCCCAAATACTGTTGACCAAGAAGGACCAGACAGGCTGCTGCTGTCTCTCTCCCTCTCTCTTAAATTAGTGAAATTGCAGCTGTTTATGCCATACTCCGAGTCACGCACGCACGCACGCACGCACGCACGCACGCACGCACGCACGCACGCACGCACGCACGCACGCACGCACGTCACACACGCACACACACACAAAAAACGAATGAAAAACGTGAAACTATAATAACCTTGGCTGTCCGTCCTCTCCAATTCCCTGATGACGACGACGGTGGTGGCGGTGGGGATGGTGGTGGTGGTGTAGCCGGGGAGGCTGGTGGCGCTGGGGAGGGTGGTGGTGGTGGTGTAGGAGGGGAGGCTGGTGGCGCTGGGGAGGGTGGTGCTGGTGGTGTAGGCGGGGAGGCCGGTGGTGTCGCTGGGGGCCAGCGGAGGAGGGACCTCCTCCGGCTGGAAGCCTCGGCGAACCAGCTTGAGGTGGACCGTCTGCCCTGTGTGTCGCAGTACCTCCACCGCCTGCTGGTTGGTGTAGCCCTGGATGTTCACACCGTCCACCTGCAGGGGGGGCAGCAAACCGTGTGCATATATGGGGCAGTGTTTAATTATTTTTCTGTCATGTCCGTATATATATGTACCCCACCACTAGGGGACGTTATTTGCTAGGTCTGTACTCTGTATGGACCCCAACGTATACGCTGTGTATATAATGGTTGAGCGCCACGGCAGCTTTTAACATTGATCCGGTTGCTATGCAACGCCTCCGTCACCACCCGCTATGGGATGTTAAATCTGATCTCCGTTTACCTCGGTTACAAGCAGGATTTTCAAACCTCCATAACACCAGGGCTCCACCGGACGCGTTGCGTCTCCGTCGCGTGCGTCAAAAAACGCACCGGTTCAATTTGAATGCGCGCGTCACGCGTCACGCAACGCGGGCAGTGGAGCCACCCTTCATTGATTAAAAAGGGAACATTCCCTGACGGTGACGGAGACGCGACGCTGACGCTCCCGGTGGAGCCCTGGTGTTAGTCGGAATCCAGCAGAGCTGTCCTTGGTGGATCTTCAGCCATACAAAGTTCGGATATAATTTGTGACTTTGTACCGCGTCGCTCCCGACATGCACGCGTTTCTGACGAGAGGTAAACAGTGTGTGCTTGTGCTAATAATACTAAAGTGTGCATATTGAGTGTGTGTGTAATGGACGGGGGGGGGGGACTCCTTCTCTTAAAGTGAATGCGGATGGTGGCATAGGCTAATTAATTTATGCTAACAGCTAGCGGCAGAGAAATAATTGAAGTGGGGCCCCCTCAAGGACCCCTGGTCCCCAGAAAAAAAGATTTTGAATGATATTATTATTATTGTTATTACCGGTATTAATGTTTTACATTTTAACAACACAAATGTTGTATGTGGGTCCCTGTGGTACAAAAATCTTTTCAGATGAGAGTATGCGGCCAAATACATTAATTTGGGGGGGGGGTTCCTTGACATGACAAAGTTTGAGAACCAATGGCATAGGGATTAGATGGAGTTAAAGTACTGAATTGGCAGTCAACAAATACACACGATTAGCATAAGTGAAGTTGGTTTGATCTCAATGGTAATTAACATGGAAGGGTGGAAGGGTGCACCGTGCGTGTATCCCCCCAATCTCCTTTGGCAGCCACTTGTTTATTTAAATTATTCTGGAGAGCAATAAGCCTCACGCATTTGAATAATTCAGACTTCGTTAACAGTCCATTAAGTGTTTTTTAAGTTCATTCCTGCAACACATTACCAATGTAATTTCACTGCGTGATGATTTGTAGAACACAGACTTTTGGTAATCCCCTAGGTAAAATTAAGACTTTGCAAGATTTTTTGAAAACGCAGCACAAATATTCAGTTCAATATTAAGTCAAACTTCGAGACAGCAGTCAAGTCAAGTTAACTCTGGCACAACACATAACTTCCTCACAGATGTGTTGCAGACTTGCAGTAGTGAAGTTTAAGACTTTATCCCTAAGTGCCTAAGTGTATAACGATCGGACTCTTATATAATCCCCGTTGTCTAAATTAATACATTTAATCTCTAATATAAATGGGATAAAGCACAGATTGAGCAATTTACCTCATGCCAGTAAATGAAGAGAAGTTTTAATTAAATGGAGTGAAGAGAAGTACTTACAGCTATGATCTGGTCTCCCACGTGGATTCGGCCATCCTGCTCAACAGCACTGTCTTTAGTTATGCTCTTAACAAAGATGCCGGAGGGCTCTGAGAATTAGAAAAAAATAAAAGGTATCTATTAACCCATTTTGACCTGGGAACGATTCTATAAATGTCTTCTACATCCTGACAGTTTTCTGAAAAAGCTGTTTCTATGTCAGTAGTTCTTCGATTTTTCAAAAATAGCAGACCTACAAGCTCGTAGTGCGCCACTCGGTGGCGCGCTATGAGCTTGTAGATCTGCTATTTTTCAATAGCTAAAGCATAACATAATGCTAACACCAAAAGGGGTTCCCGCACAAAATGGGTTAACCCATTTAGACCTGCGGACGATTCTACAAATGCCTTCTAAATCTAAGACAGTTTTCTGAAAAACCCATGTTTCTATGTCAGTGGTTCTCAAACATTTTCATGTCAAGGACCCCCAAAGATATATGTAATTGGCCGCCGACCCCCATTTGAAAATATGTTGTTCCAGGGACCTTCCCCATGAAGCAAAGATTTGTGTTAAAAACGGTCGCTCTGAAAGAATATATATTCAAAGGTTTGCGCCACATTTTCGCGATCTTTCAAAAATAGCAGACCTACAAGCTCGTAGCTCGTAATGTGAGCTTGTAGATCTGCTATTTTTAAATAGCTAAAGCATAACATAATGCTTGAAACACCTCCATGCCCAAAATGGGTTAAAGGACATATCGCTAACATCCATGGAAGAGAGAAGGAAGTGTCACCATAGTGGTTGGCTTTCGTTAAAAATTACACTGGGCAATACATGAATCACGTTTGATATGGCGCTGCAGAACGGTGATAATTAATGCTGAGGCCCAATTTCTTACGCAAAGGCTCATGACATAATTGTATTGAATTCATTTCAGTCATAATCTAGTTGGATTGATTATTGTTCCACACAGAAATGAAGGTTATACTGAATAACTCTCGATTGTGAATTAAAGGAGCATTCAGTGATGTTGGTGATTTGGAAAACCACCCAGTCCGCCCCGGTAACAAAATGTGCACATGCACACACTCTACAGTGGGGGGGAAGTGCAACAGGCCAACAGCATGTGCCCCCACTCGATCATGATTGGAGGAAAGTCCCTCTCATCCTGATTGGATGAAGGCTTTGCCACCCGCCACCAAAACTGAAACTAGGGTTTTTTGACCCCAGGGGCTCACTGGGGACAGGGAGGAACTCCTTATATGGTCAGCACACTCTATGGTAGGGAGGATTATCCAAAAAAAAAGAAAAAAATAAGTGATATTTGAATGAAGTGAAATCACTGAATCTACCTTTAAAAAAACTAACGACACCAGTGCATAACCACATGGCAGGTGCTTACACACAACCAATTGCCCAATTGTTATTAAAGACAAAAATATACCGACTCTCACCTGAATTTTTGTCTCCCACATAGCCTGCGATTGTGATCCCCAGCCCCTGGGCGTTCTTGGTGAGCTTCACTTCAAAGGCCTCTGCGTCTTCCTCCTCCTCCTCATAGCTCTGTAGAAACAGTGATATAGGTCATGGGTTCTCAACCCGTGGGTCGCGACCCCTCGGGGGGGGTCGCTAAATAATTTTAGGGGGTCCCCAAATTATTAAAAAAAAATATATATATATATGTTTTTTTTTTAATTTTATTTTCACGATTTTTCAAAAATAGCAGACCTACAAGCTCGTAGCGCGCCACTCGGTGGCGCGCTATGAGCTTGTAGATCTGCTATTTTTCAATAGCTAAATTATAACAATGCTTAAAACACCAAAAGGGGTTCCCGCCCAAAATGGTATAAGGTTATTGTAGCAGTCAATTTATATTGGGGGACGGGAGGGGGCGGGGCGGGGGTCCCGAGACATTGCCAAAGCATTTCCGGGGGTCCCTGGCCAAAAACGTTGAGAACCCCTGATATAGGTAAGGTGAGCCAACGTCAGGCCACTGCCAAGCCACAGGAACACGATGTGACTAAAAAAAAAGAACGGTGCCAAAAAGATAAGCCTGGCTGCAAGTAGGGATGGGATCATGGTAAGTCGTTAACGTTTATCGCCCAAAAAAAATGATTTGTCCTTCATCATACACTGGACCCGAGTTGGCTATGTACTTTTCCGTCCACACTCAATCTCCTTCCATCCATCCATCCATCTTCAACCGCTTAAGGCCTATTCATAGTCTGGATTTTCGGTGGTGAGGTGACCACCGGAGCTGAAATAACGTTGATCGGTGGTGAGTAAAAACAGAGAGAAGGGCTGGAGCGGTGGCGGTGGTTTTCTCTTCAACGCGGCTCGTGACGTCATGTTGTAGTTCGGTGGTCAGCTAACCACCGTAAATCCAGACTATGTATGAGCCTTTATCCGGAATCGGGTCATGGAGGTAACAGTTCCATGTGAGATTTCCAGATTTTCATTTCTGGAGCAACATTAGTAACTTCCTCCCGGGGAGATCCCGAGGCGTTCCCAGGCCAGTTTGGAGATATAATCCTCTCATCTGGTCCTTGGTCTGCCACGTGGTCTCCCTCCCCGTAAAAATAGCAGATCTACAAGCTCACAAGTGCGTCTATTTTTGGCTAATGGTACCCCCACAATATGGATGCTGGGATTCAAAGTGGTTAACAAAAGTGGCATTTTCAAGTTTTACGCGTGTTTTGATTATCGCAATAATATCCTTAATCTCAATTATTTTGGCCACGATAATCGTGACATGACATTTTGATATGGTCCCATCATCCCCCATACAGGATAGCTGAGCCAAGGGGCGACTGTGGCTCAGGAGGTAGAGCAGGTCGTCCAATGATCCATGGGTCGGCGGTTCGAATCCCGGCTCCTCCTGTCTACATGTCGAAGTGTCCTTGGGCAAGACACTGAACCCCAAATTGCTCCCGATGTGCTGGTTGGTACCTTGCATGGCTTCCGCCGCAATCGGTGTATGAATGTGTGTGTGAATGGGTGAATGTAATGCACAATCTATGTAAAGCGCCTTGGATAAAGGCGCTATATAAATGCACCATTTACCATTTAGCCAACATCAAGTTACCACCCACTGCCATCATCCCCTATACAGGATAGCTGAGCCAACATCAAGCCACCACCCACTGCCAACTAAGCAGCAGGAATGTGTGACTAAGAGAATGGTGCCACAAAGATAAGCCTGCATCTTGAGTTCCCTAAAATCCTACAAATGGCCACCAGCGCTCAACCCCCTAATACTTTCTATTATCCTCAAACACTATGATTAATGTGCACGCTGACCGTGTCAGACACGGACAAAATGTCGCTGACGTGCGCGAGGATGACAGGGTATAATATAATGCATGAGTCACTGCGATGCATTTGGATGTAAATGGTGCACAGATTTGACAACGGCCACAAAATTGTTTGTTTGCCAGCATTTAGTGCTGTCAGTGCTCTCCAAAAGGCTGACTAACAGCTGACGACGTAACCCACTATTCTAAGTATCCCTTTATTCTACACCTGACAACACAAGGCAAGGAAATGGAAGACAGAACTAGAACTGTCCAATACAATTCAGACATAAGTATAACTTATGTGACGTCCGTCTCTGAGTTATGTGGAAATCACTGGGTAAAGAAGGGAAGCGCCATTTTAGAATGAAGCAGCAGAAAAGGGCAATGGCGCCAAGAATAAGGTGGATACAGAAAGAGAATTCTGATGTCACACCAATGAAAGTAACAGCAGCAAACCTCACAAAATGGTAAATGGTGCATTTATATAGCGCCTTTATCCAAGGCGCTTTACATAGATTGTGCATTACATTCACCCATTCATACACCGATTGCGGCGGAAGCCATGCAAGGTACCAACCAGCACATCGGGAGCAATTTGGGGTTCAAAAGGACACTTCGACATGTAGACAGGAGGAGCCGGGATTCAAACCGCCGACCCATGGATCATTGGACTACCTGCTCTACCTCCTGAGCCACAGTCGCCCAAGATCGCGCCACCTGTCCATTGAACTCAATATATATGGGGGGAGGCATTAGCCACGTTGCGAGGTCACTCGTTCTCGAAGGCACATCTATGTGCTCATGTGCTCACAACGAGTGTGTGCCCAGTGCCCACCTGTTGCTCGCTGACCGTGGGCAGCACCGAGGATGAAACGACGGTGGCGGAGATCCCCTCGTCCGCGGGACCCCTGGTGACGACCAGCCTCACCCTGTTGCCACACTGCCTGAGGACCTGTGCCACCTGGTCACTGCCCATGCCGTACAGATCCGTGTCGCCGATCCTCAGGATGTGGTCGCCGCTGTGCAGACGGCCGTCCTGGAGCAGAACAAACCGCGTTACAGTTATAGTAGACCAAATAAAACGGACTAGTTTGAAGCCAATCAAACCCCTTGTAATATTGTAACTTTGTCACGGGCAAACGTGCAAACAATTAGGTTGCCTCACGTAGGGAGTCAGAGTTGTGCCTTGTGCACCTGATTTACACTTTTTGCACGCTGGTGTAACACACCAAATTTTGCAGATCTACAAGCACGCAGCACATGAGCACAGCACAGCACATTGTGAGCTTGCAGATCTACTATTTTCAGTGCGTGACACAGAATGCAAATCAGGCATAACTTATGCCTGTGTAAATCAGGCATAAGTCTCACAGGGTAATACAAACGCTACTCATATAATACATAGTCCTATTACATTCTGCACGGGTGATGGTTTCTTGCCTAGGGAGGGGCCTCTGGCGTATTCAAATCACAATGTCTTCTTCTTCATTGCACCCTAAGCTATTTTAGCACTGTTGTTTTAAATATGCATCCCATTTAAAGCAAAGTTACCCTTGGGTGAAAAGCACTTAGCCAGCTTAGATTATTGTCACCAAATGCAGCACCATGAGGTCTGAATGAACAATCCGTTTTCTTTATTTATTTATTTTGTCAATTGAGTTCAGCATCATTTTCCGATGTTTTCCTACTCTGTAATTTCTCTGGCCATGCTGAACTGACAGGACATATATGCGGCCATCTACAGTAGGTACCTGATCAGCGATGCCTCCAGGAAGGATGGTCTTGACGATAACCCCGGTGGTCTTTCCACCCACGATGCCGAAGCCCAGCCCGGTGCCGTCGTTGACCAGTTCAATGGTCTCCACGTGCTGCCACTGGGTTCACATGAAAGACAGACAAAGCAATACATATTTCAATGTTGCTTCAGGTGTAACACGAACACCAAGTTCGATAGCTCACACTCACATTGTAAAAGAATGGAATAATTTGTGTGAGGATACTTTTGAGATTGGATATGAAGTAGTTTGAGTCTCTTTGATGGCTAGGAGGGGGACTCTTTCTTGGTACCAATAATTGGTGATAATGGGAAATTACAATGTGACATGATGGCACAAATGACAAGGGTTGAACAATCATGCGTCCTGCAGCTGAGAAGCAGCCTTTCTTATAATTTGCTGACCTTGAGAATGTCATGCTGACAGCCACTAACCTGCATTTCTTAGCTGGTTAACATAGTAGTGACACATACTTCCCACAGATTACAACCACACACGGAGATTTTGAAAACATGACCAATGACAAAAAACTCCCATATCTGCTGGGCGAAGTACAACAATGTGCAAACACAGCAGCAAGATTCGTGAGTTGCTGTGATAGGAGAAGGATATCAAACGGAACACAACCACCCTAAAGACTAATCATTGTGTATATTCCTGCACTATACCTGCATCCAATGATCTTGGTACATAGAAATTGATCTATTGAAGATTCTGACTTTCAAATGTACATAATTTTTGTTTTGATTTTATTGCTGTATTGTTGTATTGTGCTTTGGCAATGTAAACGTATGTTTTCTCATGCCATAAAGCCCTTTGAATTGAATTGAAAATTGACTAAACTGTTAACCAGCTAAGAAATGCAACCATATTAAACCCATCTTTGTTTCTTTTGACCGGTTGCCTGTGAGTTTCTGAATTTGATTCACAATTTTACAGATTTATTTGAAAGCCTTGCAAGGCCAGGCTCCTAGTAGTTACCTTATAAATATGCTGCTCCCGTATGAACCATCCTGAGGAGTCTGAGATCCTCAGATTTGGATTTCGCTTTTGTTTGTTCCTAAAACTCGCCTCATTATGGCCAGGAACGGCCTGCCTGCAGACCTCTAAGGCTCAATGTCAAGGCCTTTTTATAGTTCTTTATGCTTTTGGCTTTCACTTTTGTTTATCTTTTTATACACTTTTAATATCTTTCATGATAATGGTGCCATCCTTTTTTATCCTTTAAAGCAGGGGTTCTCAACGTTTTTGGCCGGTGACCCCCGGAAATGCTTTGGCAATGCCCTCTCCCGACCCCCAATATAAATTGACTGCTACAATAACCTTAAAAATAGATACAATACACCATAAATAAATACTGAAACCAGATATAATCATTAGGGAAGGTGTATGCATGTACTATATGTAAACTCTTCATTTCCATTTTCCAGCCATTCAGTTGCAAAAAAAAATACCCGTGACCCACGGGTTGAGAACCCCTGCTTTAAAGCAATGTGTAGCCTTGTTTCAAAAAGTGCTATACAGGTAACATTTAATATATTTGTTGTATACGGTATAAATGTGGGAAGTCCTTTTCCGCCTCACTACTCAGGTTTTAATAACCTTATAGCGAGGAGCGGTGTGAGGGCTTTGGCTGCATCTTCCATGCAGTCAGCAGGTTCTTTGATGAACATATAACATTTCGCCCCAATAGCAGCAGTCATTCATCCGGCATCAGTGAAGGATGTGTTTGAATCTAAAATGCAGGTCAGGGACGGATCTCTGCTGCACTGGTAATCATCTGAGGCATGGGGTCCTTCGCACACGCATGCAAGCGTGTGCATTTTCCCCTCACTGGAGCGTAACACCACAGAGATGCCACCCCGGGGAATGGCACCTGAGTGTGTGTAGGCGTGTGCATATTATGCGCACAAACACATGCGTGTTTAATGTGGCATATGTTATATCAAGCATGTGTGACCATTACCATGGCCCCGGAAGGTACACAGAAACTGCTGTGCATGCATGCTTCCGTGCCTCTGTGTGTGCGTGTGTGTGTGTGTGTGCACGCGACTGTGCGTGTGTACGTGTGTACGTGTGTACGTGTGTGCGCGCATGCATGTGTGTGCATCCATTCTTGGGTTTAGCCACATTAACCCATTATGTACTTCACTGCCAGAGTAAATAATTATTTAATTCACCCAGTGCCAGCGATTTTCCGTTTGTCCTTACCTTTTAGGTAGTCACAGATTTATTTTGGTTGAATTCTTTAAAGTGATTTTCATTTTTTTTAACACAAAGTTCAACCGGCACCCCCAGGAGGACTATTGAACAATTGATTTAGAAATCTATTGATTTAGAAGGCATTTGTGGAATCGGCCTCAGGTTCTTAACCCAATTTGGACGGCATTCTGTTATACTTTAGCTATTGAAAAATAGCAGATCTACAAGCTCGTGGCGCGCTATGAACTTGTAGGTCTGCTATTTTTGAAAAATCGTAAAAATGCGGCACAAATCTTTGAATAGGTATATATTCTTTCAGAGCGAACGTTTTTTTTATTTCGACGTCAGGCCTAAATGGGCTAAATTGCCACCGGAGAGAGAAGGTATGTGTTCTTCTTACGGCGCTGGAGTTTGCAGACAGGGTGCTGGCAGCAGAGGGGGTGCGTGATACCACAGGGGTGGCCAGTTGGGGTATGGGTCCCCTGGCCACCGTGAGGTCTACCCTCTCCGAAGCCTTCTGCAGGATGCCGATGGCCTGCTGATGGGTCACCGTCTGGTCCAGGGGCTGGCCGTTTATAGCCAAGATCTGGTCCGCTTCCTTCAGCTTCCCATCACTGTATAGAGAAGACAGCATTCAGTGAATGGATGTTTCGCCGTATTCGCCCGATGTATCGGACATTATTTCGTTTTAGAGCTTCTATTTTTGAGCCATTTTCAATAGCAAGTGAAAAGAAGGAGAACAGAGAAAAAGGCTGTGCAGCATTAGGAATCATCTAAGGCATGGTTCAATTCTGGTTGCAGTCAAAACACCACTCCAGCAAAAAACAAAGTGCAAAAGAAAATGATTCTTCCCAGGCCAGTGCCCAGTGTTGTGGAATTAATATTTTTTTCCTGGTTTTATTTGCAAGTTAAATTGAAAATGTGAAATATGTATTGTCAAAATGAAATATTAAAATCAGATGGAATCAATAATATATCTTTCAGGCAGGAACAATTAAAATGGCTCCACTCTTGGAACTCATTGACTGCTATCGACGAATTTTGACATGTATAGGTGTCTTCATTGTTTCAATAGAGAGCGATCTTCCCCAACCTGTGAGTGATCCTAGGACATCCAAAGAGGAGTACACCCAGAAATAACGTGATCTAAACAAATCCAACCCTGTTAATAATGTAATAAAAAGTCTGCGTTTTTGTCGCGAAACAAGCTATATTCTACTGTGCCAATAACTAAAGAACGGAGCGTCGTGGTGACACCACCCCCCCAATATAAGTAGAGAGTCTCGTCTTTGTTTTGGGATGTTTGGTGTTTCGATACATTATGAGGCTCTACATTCTTGATGTTTCCTTACCAGTAAGATGTTTGGTGTTTCGATACATTATGAGGCTCTACATTCTTGATGTTTCCTTACCAGTAAGATGTTTGGTGTTTCGATACATTCTGCAGCTCTACATTCTTGATGTTTCCTTACCAGTAAGATGTTTGGTGTTTCGATACATTCTGCAGCTCTACATTCTTGATGTTTCCTTACAGCTCTACATTCTTGATGTTTCCTTACCAGTAAGCCACACTTCCTGGCTGGATTTCCTGTATGAAGATCCCAAGCTCGCCGCGGTGCTCGCTCTTCAATCCTACCACACTGAAGCCCAGACCGCCTGACACCGGTTTCACAAGGTCCACATGCGTCACATAGCGGCCCTGCAGCGCACACGCACACGCACACGCACACGCACACACACACACACACACACACACGCACACACACAGTTACTTAGCCGTTCATTCATGGTCTTACTGCAGCATCAAAGTAATAGGCAAACACCTCAGGAGAGATGAGCAGATCAATCAAAATGGAAGTCTTAACTACTTTGAACGTCTTTGCTCAAGGTCACCAAGAAGCTTTCACAATTGAGATGTTGGATTTTCAAAATGAAAACGGGTCAAAAATGCTTCAAAACACAGATGATAAATCTTGGCGTCAGACTTATCGACTTGCAAAAATGTTATTATGTCAAGTTCATCACTGTTAACTTAACTGAACTCAAAGCAGCAAACAACCAGCTCAGACAATTTCTTCCCGTGTCTTACAAAATGCCATACCTGTGCCATGGACTGAATAACAGTCTCAAATTCCTCCGCCGAAGGCTTGCCATTGATGTGTGGGACAGCAGAGATCTCCGGGTAGGAGAGATGGCCATTATTAGGCTTCACTGCAGTGACAGAGTCGCCGAGGTCACCTCCGAGTTGTGATGATGGGCTACCTCCCTGGAAACAGAATTAATGAGATGTACACATTTAGTGGTTTTGTCATCACGTTACTTCTAACTTCTGACATCACATTACATCTTTGAATGTTTAGCCGTCGTTTGTAGAGATAGCAGTGTTTTGAGCCAGACATTTCTGACAGTTCATAATTACTTAAATGTCAAAATGTGTCTTTAAGTTTGTATATCGTTCTTCTGCTGTTCAAAGCTGAATAAATCAGTGATTTGTTGGCAAAAGGCTCATGTAGAGACAACTGGTGCTGTTGAAGACAACCAAAACAAATGCATTGAAAGGTATTTAAACTAAAAGCACATATCTCTACTGTGAAAACAATTACATACATTTCACTTAGATGTATTTTTGACTCTCGAGTATGAAAATTCAGATCTTCAAATGTCTCTTGTACCCCTGAATAAATTGTGACAGGTGTAGAGTAGACATACTCCATACTTTGAGGAATAATTTGATATTGCTACCGAGCAAGTGAAGACAGTGCAAATGGGTGTTCTGGATTCCTCAAAGTATACGCGCCTACTCCACCGACGCACTTGTCAAAAAGATTTCTATTCAGGTGTGCAAGAGACTTTTGATATCTCCGTTGATATCTCAAGTGAAGACAGTGTTCGGGTGAGTATGAAATCGCAGAGGTGTGGGTGTCTAAAAGACAATGGGAGATGCCAAGATAGTTTTTTTTATCTACCAAACCAATAACAATGAAATCTTTCTGGCGATCAATGGCTCCTAGCTGATGTTCCAACAATGACTGCTGAAAATGCTATCTTTCTGTCCTGCTGGGAGGAAGAGGCATCGAAGCCATCTGAGGCCTTGAAATGCTCCAGTTTTTAATTGCCAAAATGACTTTGCATGTGTGACTAATGCATTACATGAATGAGACAACTGTGTAAAATTGTGTTTTTGATTTCATTAACAAAAAGGACATAACGTTTATGGTCTCCCTGAATTTGATTAAAAAAAGGCTAGCCGTCATTCGATAAACACTCCCTCTGAAATATGTCGACCTCAAGCTGCCATTTTGAATCTTGTACTTGTATAACCTTTACTTCACATTGTCACATTTGAGACTAAACAATAATTGATAAGTGAGATCTAGCCAAAACAGGGCCAAAGCAGTATAAAACAAGATAAACGGAAGTACACAACAAGGTGTACAAACTAAATAAAATCTTAAAATACAAAAAGAAAAAGATTACACAGCATTAAGTACTACAGGGTTTGACTTGGGTGTTAGCATATTTGCTGTACAGTACAACAATGAGCTTTGTTAGCCAGCGTCTGGCTTAACACATTTTGGGCGGGAACCCCTTTTGGTGTTAGCATTATGTTATGCTTTAGCTATTGAAAAATAGCAGATCTACAAGCTCATAGCGCGCCACCGAGTGGCGCGCTATGAGCTTGTAGGTCTGCTATTGAAAAATAGCAGATCTACAAGCTCATAGCGCGCCACAGAGTGGCGCGCTACGAGCTTGTAGGTCTGCTATTTTTGAAAAATCGAAGAACGACCGACATAGAAACATTTTTTAGAAAACTGTCAGGATTTAGAAGACATTTATAGAATCGTTCCCAGGTCAAAATGGGTTAAGGGGATTAAAGTTCCAGTTTGGTTCTTTCACATTTAAGAAATTGTTTCTGCCTCACTTCACATGGTGGCAGTGGCCTCTTTCTCATTGGAGAGCAGGCCTGCTCACCATGGCAACACGGTGACCAGTCCTAACAAGTGGAGCCAGGAGACTGTGTGCGTGTGCGTGTGTGCGTGCATGCGTGCGTGCGTGCGTGTCTGGCTCTTGTCACGAGACAAAAGCACACTGTATCTCAATCTAAATTGATTCTATTGTTGGATTTTGAAGAGCATTGCTGAAACTCAGACATCTGTTTTAACATTATGAAATTTGTTTTATTTCAAGAGCTGTTCCGGGAAATTGTAATGGAGATTTGATGAGGATGTATAATGATTAGATTGGTGAAAATCTCACACACACACACACACACACACACACACACAGACACAGACACAGACACAGACACAGACAGACAGACAGACAGACAGACACACAAAGTGCTGCCAACGAATATTCCATATTCTAATGAAATAAAAGAATAATCGAATAGTTTAAATTAAGATTCGAATTAAAGAAAATAACAATAAAATTGCTGTGTGAGTTCTGCCGAGACTCTGTGCCACGTAAACTAAAACATTATACAAAAATTAGGCTATTAAGATAATTATGAATCATTCATTTGATCTCGCAAGACTCAAGAGAGTGCATTTCTCAGCACCAACCACGGCCCATACAGGACCGGACCATATAGATAAAGAAAGAGAAAGTTTTACAGCATATTAGGCTGCAATATTCATATCAAATACATTCGAAAATTGTTCGAATACATGTGGTGTTTTAAAAGGAATATTCGATTCCTTTTTGGACAATTCTGGCAGCGCGCGCGCACACACACACACACACACACACACACACACACACACACACACACACACACACACACACACACACACACACACACACACACACACACACACACACACACACACACACACACACACACACACACACACACACACACACAAGTTACAATACAAAGTATGTTGGAATGTAACACATGTGAGGTAGCTAAAGCATCAGCAGCACACAGAAATGCCAGCAGGGCTTTAATAATCGGAATTCCACAAGGGATACAGAAAGCTTCAGCATCCAGCCTCCCACTGCATAGCTTACATACTTCCCCCTCCGTGTCTCAAGCACTTACCCCGGCCCCTCCACACATATCTGCCATGACCCGACAACCCTTCTCTTATGCTGAAACGTTCACATTCTCAAGGGGCCGAATCAGCCAGAGAAAAGTTCCTCGCTTTGGTCAACTCTCTCCACTTATATAACCCTATAATATATCTATCTGGACATTATAGGAGTGAGAAGAACACAAAATAGGACATGAATCAAGGGAGCGGGGGGGTCATGGGTGATGGGGAAGGAATGTGCTCCAGAATATGGACTAATAAATACTAGTTTTATTTTATTTAAAAAGTAGTATCGCTAAGCAAATAAAATGCTTTGTTAAAGTTGTTCTGTGTATTTCTCCCTTCATCGTGTGGACATGTCGGCATTTTTGTGGAGGAAAGCTCTAAATGCAAAGAATACAAATATTCGTTTACCACACTGATCAGAACAATGGGATTTAGGTTAAAATGGGCAAAGCATTCGTTTAAGAAATTAAATATCACTATTGTTGCATTCAACTGGCTTCCAAATCCCCTTTCCATGTCCTTCCTGGGCATCCATCTATTCTCCACATTATGCCTTTAGTGGATCCATAGAATATAGTAAAGTCATTTGTAATAATACACCGTTATTAAGATCATAACAATGAACTTCCAGCTGTGCCTCAGTTGTAAGTACTAAATACTTGTTTAGCATGAAATAATGTTCTTATCCTATAAGAACATGTATTCTTCTTAGCTTGGCCTATAGCAGTCGGCACGGTGTCAGTACTGTCTGTCTTATTAGGCATTAACATAAGAGTAGAGTTTACCCTGCCAGCCAGCCAGTCTCATCTCTGGTGTCAGACTGACGTACCGCATACATTTTAATTAGATAACAGGGATACACTGACACGAACCATGCGTCAAGCTGTGGCTCCGCCCACCCCCGGGGGAAGTTGTGATTTGCTCTCGTTCACTGCAATGCAATTTGCGGCATTTTCAAAACAATATTGAGCAGAGTAGCGATTATCAAACGTATTTGCAATGCCATACGTTGAAAGATCTGTTGCCCGTGGACAAGGCACGCTACCTCCGCAAGTTAGATAGCATCGACATAGATGTTTGTCCGTATGTGATTAAGGATTGGACCAAGTTGCATTGGCAGCCATAGAAACTAAAACCGGATGTGACGTTTTTGGGTGTTCCTGTCTAGCTTCGTGTCAGTGTATAGAGGTACTGCAAGGGTCCATATCTACACTTTGATTAGGTTGACAGATTTTGCAGCGTATAGTTTCACAAGTATACTCTCCTATTTGATTGTCAAATGGGCAGCTCAATGCTGGTTATCAGTAAGCCATTCAGAGTTTAGTCTTGGTTCTCAAGTGAGATTATTGAGACTTGTTCATGCTGTGTAGTATGAATGTTGATGCAAATGCCTAATTTGCGTGGCATTCCCCTGCAAGCATCCCGATTAACGGCCGACTTGGGAAGCCCCCGCAAATGAGGGTCACATTTTAATTAGCTCACCATTCTAACCCATCATTATTTTTTACATTTTTAATTACAACATTAATTTTCTAATCAAATCAGCCTTTCCCAGATATGGAGCTGATAGACTGGACAAATGAAGTCAAAGATTCACAAAATTAGCCCCCTAGCCCCAGCTTTGAGGGTCTGTGTAAACACAAACATTGAAGACAAAAGTGTGTAAACACAAACATTGAAGACAAAAGTGTGTAAACTGTAAACACAAACATTGAAGATAAAAGTGAGAATGCAAATTGTATTGGCCAGAATGAGATGATGTATGATAAGAGCGCCCCTCTAGGGTTATATTTTTCTTTATGGAATCAGTGGTACTATCAGCCTTGTTCACGTAATCTAATCTCACAAAACGACCAGGCTTATCCCAGGTCTGCCAATTCAAAATTAAAGTCTGCACTCTGTGGGCTCCCAGTCAAAGCTATATTTGTTCTCGACTAAAACGTCTTCTTCAGACATTTCGAAGAAGGTCTTTTAGTCGTAAAATGTTAACAAATAAAGCTTGACAGGGATCCGTTTGAGCCACACAGTGTGCAAACTTTAATTTGGAATTGCCTGTGATTTTCGTCTGGCCGGCAGCTACCCCTCCAATGAATGTGCAAGCTTCATTTTCTTTGATATGATCCCTGCAGGTCAGCCTCTGGTGAGCTTACCTGCTCTTTGAGGTGCTGCACGGACTTCTGCAGGGCCAAGATCTGGTGGAACAGGGGGCTCTGAAGCACCGACCTGAGCAGGCTGAGCTTCTCCTCGGTGGGCACCTCCCCTCTCTCCTTCAGCCTGGCCTGGAGACGCTCCACCGCCTGCAAGGCACGCTGCGTATCTGCAAACCATCACATAGTTCAGTGACAGCAAAGCATTGCCGGCGGGCAATGAGAGACAGGACATGGAGGAAGGAGTGGATGAATGAGGGCAGGAGGACTGGAGCTTGACCAATGTGTCGGTCTGGCCGGTATATCGGCCATTATTAAACTTTTTGATGACATCGAAAAGAAAAGTTTAACAATTTTTTGACAAAATGTTGGTCAAAATATCGGTAATCGGTGAAACCGGGATCACATCAAACCCAAAGAGATATGGCATCGGTAAGGAGCAGAGCAGTGTGTGTGTGTGTGTGTGTGTGTGTGTGTGTGTGTGTGTGTGTGTGTGTGTTATACACTAGTGCAGTGCAATACAGACTTCAGGTTAAATGGGACGATATTATTTGGTTTGGAATAGTTTCTCTCAGTCATCATAAACCGTGTGCCTCTAGATGATGCAGAAATGGAATGTAGTTAATATTACAACAGAGTAAATGAGAAACAGAGGGTGAAACAGAGGAGACAGAGTAGAGAGAGAGAGACTAATGGAGAGAGGGCAAACCACAGGTTTCCATCCATGAAGGGTTAGTTAAGGTTGACTGCAATTCAATAGAAGTTACAATAATGGAATAATGTGGCTCCAGCTTGTACGTACGTGAAAGCAAAATAAATAACAAGCTAGATAGATAGATACATAAAGAAAGAAAGAAGGAGAAAACTCCATGCAATGTGCTATTCTCTTCCAGAGTAACAATGTTTCTATTTTTCTCTGGGTCAATGGCGGGATACATGGAGGCCTAGAATGGGTATCTGCAGGACGGGACGGGGGGGCTGGTGGGGGACATCCCTCCACAGCTTGCTTGCTGGACCCAGCATAAGCTCCAACAATCGAGCAACTCAAGCGTCATCTTTCACTAACAAGACACACAGCGGCTTGTTAGTGAAGATCGGCCGGTCCGGCATCATTTGGACGAGAGACGAAGCAATTTCCGAGGCTCCCCAACTGTGACTAACACCTAATACTGGGACGCACAAGGTACAAGAGATGGCGGGGGGGGGGGGGGGGGGGGGGGGGGTCTCGGCTGTTTGAACAGCGGCTGTAAACAAGCCAATAGCGCGGAGGTCTCAGCAGACAGGACGTTTCTGTTAGATACCCCACCCGGTGCAGTGTGGGTAACTCCGCCACCATTGTTTTGGTTGCTCTTGCCGCCTCACAAGCATGAATAATGCTTATATTTGACTCCCACCAGACTGTAAGCCTACTACAGCATGTGTGTGTGTGTATTAGGGATGTCCCGATCACGTTTCTTTTGCTCCCGATCCGATTCCGATCATTTGATTTTGAGCATCTGCTGATACCGATTTCTCCGAGCCGATATTTATATTTTATAGAACACGTTTATGCCATATCACAATAGTACAAATAGTCCCAAATCACAGACAAAATCCAGTCTAATATCATGATATGGATATAATATTGATACTAGGGACAAGCATAGTGTGTATGTATGTATTGTACACATGCATGTTGATTGGCATTAACGGATAAGGTTGTTTTTTGCAAAAGACCAAAGGTTTTGCACAGATATATTTGGGCCTCGAGCTTACTGGTTCTTTTTCAGCTCTGTTGGGAATGGGTTGAGTAAAAGCAACTTATATCCTCTATCCATCTGTCAAACTGCATAGTATGTAACTATTTAATTATGTGATGTCATTTCTCTTCCAGTTTCCAACCTTCTGATGTTTTATCTTTCTCATACTCTGTGTATGTTTATATTGCCTTTGTCTTAATGTTGTCAGAATAATAGATGACTTACCCATTGTTTCAATCATTTCTGGATGCCAGGCGAGTGTGATAGTTGCCCATTAACAAAAATCACTTCTTTCTTTTCTTCAAGGCCTGCAAAACACAATACAGCAGCACATCATTCCAAACTCATTGAGGGAGAAGCAGCATCATACAGTAGCATATTTTGCCCAATTCATGCCCCATCGTGCAACTGTTTTGCAAATGCAGAAAATAGCAGATCTACAGTAAGCTCGCGGCAGCTTACAGATTACAGTGACACCGTCGCGTGACCATGTATAAATAAGGCAGACTGAAATAAATCAGTGACTGCAAAATGTGAGACAGCAAAAAGTGAGACAGCAAACCAGCAATCAATAATAGACCAGCAATTTCATTCACTGACTCTTTCTGTTGTTGTTTTTCATGCTTTCTTTGCAGTCACAACCAAAAGCTAACCTAGCATTCCCTCTCAGTAACTGACTTCTCCAATGTCCTCTACTCTAAATGTCAACGTGAATTGGATGTCGCCCTTTTCTGATGGGTGGACTCTTATCTGCCCGGATGCTTCATCAAAATGTCATCGTGTCTTCGCTGAACTGAACCTTAGACTATTTGCGGAATCCCAGTGCAATTGCAAACCTTTACCGGCATGGAAACAATAGGGAACATACACATCAAGGCTGTTACAGTAGGTCTCTTATTGATGGATAAACAGCTGCAAATTGCAATTCCTGAGACACTTCATTAATCGACTTTGGCAGGGGTTTCGTGACTTGGGTGACATGCCTGTGGGCAGGCCTTAGTGAAGTCATTACCTGAGCATGTGGTGATACTCAAATGCAGACTTGTCATATAAGAGCTGTGGTTCCCAAACGTTTTAGCTCAAAGTCCCAAACGAGAAATTAGATGATTGCCTGGGAACCAAACTAGTGGCAATAGCACATCTGATAAATGGTAAATGGTGCATTTATATAGCGCCTTGGATAAAGGCGCTTTACATAGATTGTGCATTACATTCACCCATTCACACACCGATACACCGATTGCGGCGGAAGCCATGCAAGGTACCAACCAGCACATCGGGAGCAATTTGGGGTTCAGTGTCTTGCCCAAGGACACTTCGACATGTAGACAGGAGGATTCGAACCGCCGACCCATGGATCATTGGACGACCTGCTCTACCTCCTGAGCCACAGTCGCCCCGATAAGCTTACACAACACATTGCTTCGTGCCGCATTGACACAAATCAATAATGAAACAAATGAAAGCTAAAGTTGGAAAATGCTCAAATAAAAAGTACAACTTTGATACATTTAAGTTATTTGAACTAATATTGTGCATTTAACTTGGATCCAGTAAAAAAACGTTTTATTTGAAGTCTGCATCTGCATCCAGAATCACAGTTGTACTGTTTAATTAACAGGTGTAAGGTAAACCCTACTGGAAAGCGGTATCAATATTGGTTGATTTGACCACGCAATTCATCGGTTATCGGATTTCTGCCAAAATTTCAATACTGTGCATTCCTACTTGGAACAAACGGTTAATTCTCATATCAAGGGAGTGACATATGCCCCGTTTTCACATACACACCCAAAGTGCAGGAAGTATAGTGACATTTTTGAAATTCACCTCTTGTGAAAACGGCCACTGATCTGACTGGGCTATTTTGGCTAATGCTCTTATTGATGGATTGACATTTGTCAATTGCCATTCCTGGACTCCAGTAATTGACCTTACAGTGGCTTTGTGACGTACTAGAGTACATTTACATGCCAATGACTTTGGCAGCAGACATTACATGTCATGAGTGACTAAGGAGCAACAGGTAGTGCCTTCACCTTCATCTGTACGCAGTTTGCTTTTGCACTGTCAATATCTATTTAGAACCAAAATGCACTTCTATGGGAAGAGAATAAGAGATCATTTTCCACCACCTGTCCTATAATTAACAATTATGCAGCAGAGTTGCCATAATTTGCAGCCAGTTAGCCCGGCTACTGTAGCAGCATAATATATTAGGCTATGCCTATTTAATCTATTTTCACAGAAATACAGTGTTCAATCCAAATAGGCGACTAAATACTTATTACACTTACAGTATCTGCTGACTGAAGTGGACACTGAAGCCATAATGAAAAATGCTACAGTGGACCAGACCTGTAATGATTCACGGCTGGTAACATTTTGTCTCTACTCTCTCTCTAGTCTACGTTTATAGTTTTTTTTGAAGGAATCACTGGCAAAATATGTAAATCAGACTTCAGGGGGGATTATAGCAGCCTAAGCAACGGCCTACATTCTTCTTACAACGTGTCGTAAATACACACATTCTTCATTATTATGCAGTGCCAAATAGCAGAAAGGGGACAACAAGTGGCTAACACTGATTAGCCCCCGTTCCCATGGGAGCGCCTGTAAACAATGAGTCTCTCTTCTTATCAGCAGCCCCCCTGACCCCTCGTCCCATCGCGATGATCGTACGACGGTGTCGCTACACAGACAGACAGTCGCTTGCCGAAAATAGACGATAGGTAAGCTGCAACTGCTGCATAGTTATTATGGTAAGCTACCTGTGACTGTGAGACAGTCAGTGAGTGAGCTTGCAGATTCTGACTGCTACTTTCAGCCTACTCAAACATATTAAATGCCATTCAGTCATGTTTAGTTGATCCACAAGAGTAAACAAAAAGAAGAAGAATTTAAAAAGATACCCTACTGATAATTTGGCCCATGCTTTTGTGTTATAATAGTGAGTCAATGTAAATAGTGACCTGTGTGGATATAGAATAAAGTCAGCTGTGGCTATTATTATGTAGCTGTAGCCTATCAAGTCTGTAAGGGACAATCCGCTTTTCTCAACTCCTCCTCCTCAGGCTCCTCTTCCCATCTCATCCATGGAGAAGCAACAGGCTACCGTCCGACCCAAAACACGACAAAAGAATAGAAAAGTTAGGCGAGCTGTTGAGTTTGGAACAGAAGGGAATCTACACAGCCCCGCTTTATTTCAGTACATTGAAGCATTTTAGATGCGACAGAGGGACGAATAAAAGCAAAGCCACTTTTTATCGCATGAGTGAGTGAGTGAACCCATCGCTCCACCGCGTCTCTGCTTCTTTAGCGACATAAACATTGTTGTTATATGTTGCACGGCAGCCCAAGCACATTTGTTTCTCAAAGCTATTATGTACGCGCTTACTTTTAGTCGACAAAAGAAAATAACCACAAAAAGAATACACTTACATATAGCCAGGCGTTCCTTTTACTTGATGTAATCCTGTTGTAACAGATAGTAGTACAGGACTACTAGTAGTCTAGTACCGCTGCGTGTAACGGAGCACAGCAGACAGACAGACCGACTGCCAGTGCCTGCCCCGGGGCTGCTTCAACATGGGGCGTAGTGTAATCTGATCCTATGGACACATTTACAGCGACAGACAGTGCTGACACACTGCATGATGATGAAGCGCCCCTTACTGGACATGTGAACTACTGTAGGCTATAATAATGTCATCGATTCTTTTTTATTTAATTTCCCCGTTTGATATGTAGACTATTATAGGCCACAAAACGCCTTTTAATTAATAAAAAACAAACAAATAAATACATACTTGAATTGAAAAATGGTGGACCCACTCGTCCACAGTCTTTGTATTGAGTTGTGCTTTCATGTGAAATGTACCCATTCTGCAAACTGTTAATAAATACTTCAATCAATCAATCATACATAAAATAAAATATAAATATCTGGAAAACCTGGTATTTTCTCCCTGGAAATAAAAACGTCTGGGTTGCCGAGGCTAGTTATATACTGTAATCCTGAAAGTGTACACTCTGACAGAGACCAGTACTGGCCTACTGGGTCCATTTGGTTGTGTCATCCACTATGGATCTGACTCACACACTTTGTGGCAGCGGTGGCCGAACGGATAGCGGCGCGGTCTAGATACCGGAAGGTTCCCAGTTCGAACCAGCCGTCCGACACGTTAAAATTACCACCACTGAAATGCCCTTGAACAAGGCATCAACCACTACGATGAAATGTGTTCTATGAGCAGGGCCTGGCTGGAAACAAGTTCTTGAGCTTAGCCCAGATACCCTGGGTAAATATAGATTTCATTTCATTTCATTTCATTGCTCCATCTCACCAATACAAAAACCATCAATACAAAACATAAAGGTTTGCAACAATGGAGCTCCTACAAGCTCACACAAATTCTTCAACAAGTATGAAGGTTAATATATTCAAGAGATACATACATATTCATGTCATGATAATGGTGGTAATAATACAAATCAGATATGTGTGAAGTGTGGGGCGCTCTTATCGTCATGCATCATCATACATCACATTCCGTGCTCAGCCAATCAAATAATCACAAAATTTCATTCTGACCAATCACTTTTGGCGTAAGTCACTTTTCTGTCCTCACTTTTTGCTTCAATGTTTGCGTTTACACTTTACAGTTTTCACAGACACCAAAAGCTGGGCATAGGGGGGCAAGTGCCCCTCAACAATAATGATAAGGTTTAAAACTTTATTTGCCATCTGCACTGGCAATGATGCAAATGATCCTGTTGTTATTCACTCACTGCACATTACCTGACACCTGTCGTCTATACTGAATTATCTGTGATTCATATTCAACAGGATTTCCAGAGTGTCGATTGAACACTGAAAGTGTACAAATTGACCCAGGATTTTACTGTGCAGATCACTGGTTCTCAAAGTGGGGTCTTAGGAACGCTATAAGGTCCTTGAGGGGGATCCAGGGGTCACCTGCTAAATGATTGATAATTGGGAACCAAATTGTGTACACGTTGTGTACAAATGGACCCTTATGGGTCAATTTGGTTCCATTTAATACACTCTCAGAGTATGGGTATGCGTGGTACTGTATATGCCAAACCGGGGGTCCCTTTTAAATGTTTGAGAATCACTGTACACTATTGACCACTGAATATAGACTATTGACCCAATACATAATCAAAATTAATATGCAACTGCTGAAATACAGTATATCAATAACTGAAAAAAGGCCAAACAATAATGATATTGTATTCTAAACCTACGATATTCTCCAACCATCTGGTATCGTGCATATCAATGTGGAAAGAATATACCAAATATTAGCACCTCCAAAAAGGTTTAGTTTCTCACATGTATAAACACAAGTGAACTGTGAACTGCAATGAGCATATTCAATTTCACTAAACATTGCATGGTACAAAGGAGGCAAAGGAATGTTTTCTTCAACCCAGGAAGCACCTTGGAAAAGGAAAGGACACAGTGTGCTAATACAATGTAAGATCATCTAGTGTATCCTGTTTATAGGATTATGTTCTCCATTTCCAAGTCCCAATGTACCATGCTTATCAAATTTGATATGAGCCGTTACTCAAAATTAAATGTATCAAACATCCTCAGGGACAAACTCCCTTAGAAATTGTGATTCTGCATCAAATCTCACACGCGCAAGCCAGTAGTGCTGTGACTTTTATAAATTGTCTGGGGGTCATGGTATTGTGTGAGGAAGTGGTTTAAGGACAAGTCAACATCTCTAAAGGTACATGGATATGAATACAGGTTATTCACATCCATTTAAAATGCCCCTTTTATAACATGTATTATCAATTTGTGCCGCTTTAATACACCATCACAACCTTTTAACCACTTTAACTCTATTTTATATTTTGGCTATTCCAAAATAGGTGATCTACAAGCTCAAGCTGTGAGCTCGTTGATCTGCTATTTTTTAAAATTTGTAATTAAAAACATATTGACAAAAATGTGGAATAATTTAAATTCAGATGGGGATCCATTCCACAGCCAAATACATATTTGAGTGTCCATGACAATGCAACGGTTGGCAAACCACAGTTCTGATGCTCTCTGCAAGACTCTCTGCATTGCTTTGCGGTTGAGGTCAGTACAGTTCCCATACCAGGCAGTGATGCAGACAGACAGAATGACACAACAATAATGTGGTTGTCACAAAATCCCATGGCACACCTGGACTTCTCTCACGGCACTGTTTGGGAACCACTGTTGTGAGGTATAGGGATTGTTTTAAGCTCCAAAGCTGATGGGGTGATCATCAGTGCTTTCATCACAAGCAAACCTGTCAAGTCTTAAGACTACACACTTATGACATTCCCATTTTCCCCAGGATTTTGGTTGTGTGTGTGCTTGCGTCACAGTGCGTGCGTGTTTGTGTTATTGTAAGAGTAGGTTGGATATGTTGTTGTAACATTTCAATTGTGAATGGATGTGGTTGATGTTTATAAAATAGGGTGTGGTGGCTTTGGATAGTTGTGTTTTATTAATGTGAAGCTCATTGAGTTTTATTTGTGCTATTCACAAATGAAATAGGCTTACCGGTAACTTGATTTAGCTTAGTCAACAAGCTCCCTATAAACACATGGTCATAACCACAAAGAAATCAACGTGAGGAAGACCAGAAGGCCTTGTCATTGGGGTAGAGGTGACTTTGACTGTAGCTAACAACCGCATGGCTATGCTAGCTATTCTTTCTTTCTTTGATTATGAGCAGAACATCTTTAGCTGCTTGAATCCCAACAGGCTACCCCTGCCCCTATGTTCATCTCTGAATACACCTGCAACAAAGTCAAAGAGAGCCAGTACGGCCCATCTGTTAGATGTTCTTTGAAGACAGAGATAACACAGGTTCAAGCTACTTTGTGGACACAAAGGGACATGCTAACCTGGGTTCAAGTCCATAACCCTTTCCCTCTTTCCTCTTGCCTCTCCATCCTCCCTTAGTCCCTCATGTATTTTATATCCTCACTATATCTCCCTCACACTTTTTGTCCTAGTTTGACAACTAGGCAAGACGATTGGCTCAACCATGAACCATAAAAGGAGCAACCTTTCAGATAAAAATACACTTATAAGGGCAGAATTCCAGCTATTCAGGTGTGTGCCGTGTGTATTGTGCTGTTTTATTTTTCATATTTGCCTGCCACAGTCGGGTAGAAATAACATTTAGCATTTGTGAGTGTTGTAATTACTAGTGGAAATGTCTACTCAGTTTGCATTCACCCATTCACACACCGATGGTGGCGGAAACCATGCAGGGCACCAACCAGCACATCAGGAGCAATTCAATCCGGCGACTCTTACCCCTGAGCCACTGCCCCGTATGTTGCTCCAAATGCTAATAAAAAATTTGTATCAATGGTCAAGGTTGTTTCTCTAGCTTGAATGATTGTACGATAATTTCTAAATGAAAATTACCTCTATGAGTATAGCCTACTTGTGACAGGCTCAATGGCACGACGACAAGCAAGGTTCTATTAACTTCTTATTAAAAAGTTCCTTATTTCCAAGTACCAACATACACTGATTGTCATGACTCATGCCATAGGCCTGTCGTGAGATGGCATCACACATCGAAAAAAAGGCCATCAACAAGACAAGCTCACTTCCGCGACGCATTTTAGATCTTGTAGATCTGCTATTTCCAGTATTGTACAACAGTAGCCATGATTGAGGATATAAGAAGACACACGACTTGTGGTGACAGAGGTTCTCAGTAGCGTTGGGATCGGGAAACAGAAGATCCAGAGGAACCGGATCCAACATTGAGGAATAACCGGAATTGGTTCCATCACATTTGGAACCGTTGGTTTTATCACATTGTCAGTGACTCTCAAACCTTTTCATTTGAAGTACCACCATAACTCTGAGAGTGTACAAATGGAACCAAATGGACCCATAAGGGTTCCATTTTTTATTTATTTTATTATTATATTTTTATTTCATTTTTTGCATGAAAGGCACAGGTACAGGCATACAAAGAGAATGCACACAAAGCATAATTCAAATTATTTTCCTACTGCAATCAGTGGCTTGCCCCTTGCCTCATTTTTAAAAATCCTACCCCCAAACCCCTGCACCAACCACCGTTGATAAAAAAAAAAGAGAAAATATAGTAATGATTATAACAATTAAATGCAACATAAAAATCTATCAAAACAAATTGTAAATAAATAACAATAAATTAATCCTAAGGGTTCCATTTGTACACTCAAGACACTTTAAGATTTCACTCTCAGAGAGTGCAAATATTATTATTAATATGTAGGAATTTTGCCTTGGGCTTCAGTGGTGTACAAAAATACATTAGCATAATGAAATAACATAAAACCCAAAAAGCACAGCTTCAGGTACTAATTTAAGTTTGATATATGCATAATTCAGCAGTTTATCTGATTTACCTTCTATATTGTTTTGGTAAATTAATAAAGTTGCCTTTTCATTTGTGTGAAAACAGGAGAAAAAAACAAAATAATGGATAACAACTAGTGGTGATGCAGAGAGGATATTTGTATAGGCTGCAGTTTCAGGATCCTCCAGTAAAATCACTATTTGTTCGTTTAACAATTTGTATTCTCTGAGTTTAATAAACGCTGAAGATTTTACTTGTGCAGACAGGGGCAAGCATACGTTAACAAGAATAATAGCCCACTGCACCAACACAAGGAAAAGTAGAAGGATATAATTAGCCATGAGTATTCTTAATTTAAATACGTAATCTGACATTTGATCATGGCTGTCTGCTGTTGGATAAAATGAGAGTATGAAAATAGATGTAACTAGAAAAAGTGCCCTTCTGGGCACAGGTCTCCACCAGGAGGATGTTTTGTGTGTGTGTGTGTGTGAGAGACGCGGCTTGGCCTGTTGTAGCGCCACCATGAGGCTGATTTGAAAACTGTCAAGTGGCATTTCTTCCTCAGCCTAGTGGGAATATGCATGCACAGTTTCACCGCAATCGGATGCTGCATTGAGTAATTGTGGCAATTTGTACAAAACGGGTACAAAGCGGGCTACTCCTGAAAGGTTTAGAAGCCAATCGTAGGCAATGAAGGTGGATTATGAGAAATCAAACAAACGCGTCTTGATCACATGACTAAGGAGAGCATGTGTACCGATTTGCGTGAAATTTGGATAAAATCTGAAGGAGTAATATTAGAAAATGTGTTTTACATATGTCGGCCTCCTGGTGGCGCTATAAAGAGCAGATGTGAAAAATTCCAGGCAAAGGTTTTCCCTTGGCCTCTAGGGAGTTGGCATACAAAGTTATCCACAGATCCGTGCAGTTAGAGGTAAAAACACTTTTCGGTGAGTTATAGCACCACCATGAGGCTGAGTTGAAAATGTTCACGTGGCATTTCTTCCTCGGCCTAGTGGGAATGTGCGTGCACAATTTCACGGAAATCACACAATGTGTCCATGATTTGCAGCATTTTGTTGAAACTGAGCACTCCTGCAAACTTTAGAAGCCAATCTTAGCCAATCAGGATGGAGTCTGAGAAATCTGAAAGACCCGTTTCGTTGAATGGCTCTAGAGACTGTGTACCAATTTGCGTGATGTTTGGACAAAATCTGTAGGTCTACTGTCCAAAAACTTGTTTTGCACAAAGCGGCCTCCTGGCGGCGCTATAACAGGCCGTTCTGGAAATTCTGGGGCAGAGGTTCATCGTTGGCATCCAGGGAGTGTGTGTGCAAAATTTGACATCGACCGGGTTAACGGTGCCGGAGATTAGCTGTTCACAGACGGACACACACACACACACACACACACGGACACACACACGGACGGAGTGCAAAACATACTCTCTCCCCATGCCTTCGGCCTGGTGGAGACAATGATTACATTTCTGTAATCTGCATCTCGATTACAGAAATCAAACCTTTCGATATATCGAAAGGTTTGATTTCGATTTCGATATATCTTCATACACCATGGCAGTGTTTTGTATAGAGATGGGGGTAGGCTACCTTTATTGTAATACAACATTTTTGTTTAACCATCCGCCTTTAATTTAATTTAAAAGACCATCACTGCTGTAAAGCAATTTTACTCACTAGTATGGAAACAAGTCATTTTGCATTCACTGTATGTATGGAACAAAATCCGTTTTTATTTTTTGTATTTTAATAAAAGAAAGTCTTGGGAAAAGGGTTTAAAATTATTCCAAATAGGGAAGTGTGCATCACATTTTTTACAACAATGTCTCCAACTACAAATGTCCAAAGTACACACATTAAACACTCCGCCCAGGACGAAGTTCTTTGTCCTTTCTATTAGTAACGCCCGTCGCCCAGGACGAAGTATTGTCCAAACAACGAAGTTTATTGATACGAGAACAGATAGCATGGCTGTATAGCCCAGGCGCGCCTCCTGGGCTCTGCTCGGTGATGCGCAAGAGTGAGGCGTCATCGAAAAACTCCCTCCCCTGTTTAGCTGATGAAAACGAAAATCTTAAAACGTTCATAATTCGCGATCTAAATCATCCCGTCTTTTTCTGAAAAAAGATCCTGTGTTAGACGGCGCTCCGTGGTCCAGTCGCTAGTCTCGATAGATTTATTCTTGTCTCCCGTTGTTGTCGATCGACTCTATAGTGCTGTGGCTATTGTTAGCTGCTACACAACATCATGAACTTCCGTCCGGTCCGTCCGGAAAAGGCGTCCGTGTTTATAAATCGACTGGGCGCATGAATGTAATGGATTAAATAGTTCCGGGCAATTAAAGTGTTAAAGAAAAGTGAAAAAAAAACATTTGAATAAGTAAGACAACATGGCACAGCTACTGTTCATGCCAGAACTCAAATATGAATTATAATGTTAACAATTGTTTTGATTTTTATTCTTTGTGGCAGACATCCGATGAATTTTTTGATTGATTGATTGATTTGAAATATGTATTAACAGTTTGCAGAGTTACAGTACAATTCAAGCACAACTCAATACAAAGACTGTTAACTGAGTGGACGACCCAATAAAGCATTACACTTGTTTACAAGAGGGTCCACCTTGTTCAATTCATCAAAAATGAGTCAAACAATTTCAGTTGTAGAACCTTGATGGGCCACCCGAGTTACCTCCATTGGGCCTTTTGAGTTGACCTGGGCCTCCATTGGGCCTTTTGAGAAACCAAAAATACACAGGGAAGACATTTCAATATTCTAACCACACCTGGGGGTCTATTAGACTTAGAGTAATGCTAACTCCATAGACACATTCAAAACAGAAAACGTACAGAAATCCCAGCACAACACAGCATAACATAGGCCACAGGGGCATTTCAAAAGGTATACCACATATTTTGTTTTGCATGAAATCCTGCCTTTAACTGCATATGTTTTCCCCGAATGTGGGTGTAGAAATGACTCACTCTTCCAATGTATACAATTGTGACAGGGGAAATGACCAGAGGGAAGCGTTGACAAGAAGTGTCAATGAGGAGCTTCTATTGGGCTGCTTCCTTTAATGTTTAGTCTTAGGCACGATTCATACTCCTATTTTAGAGCCGAATAAAAGTCGGTTCGGCGACGTCATTTGAGGTCACATTGTAGGGGGGGGGGGGCTGGTACTGTCCTAAAGTCGGCTCTTCAGTGTTACTGAAAATGTATGACGAGCCGAAATAATTTCGGCACTACAGCGGTAAAATAGGAGTATGAATCGGCCCTTACACTTTGGTGACTTGGTAAGTCCTGCACAGAAAATAATAGCAGAGTCAGACCTATAGAAGTGTCCACAACCACTTGTGAGCTTGTAGAGTGGCTATATTTTCGAGATGTATAATAAATGTCACGTTATAATGTATGCACAGTGACAAATGCAGTCAAGGGTGCGCCCTTTATTACCTAAACAGGAGAGAGCCATATGCGCACGGCGACCCACTGTATACTTTCTTCCCACCATTGACACCTCTCTCTCTCTCTCTCTCTCTCTGCACCACCCCTCTCTCCCCTCCATGACCATGACCATGAAATGGAGAGCAAAATACAGCACGAGAATATAGTTTCACATGGCTATGCACACACCACGCATAGACAGTTAGACTTGTTGTTGCAGGTGTACTGCAATGGCATTTGGCCTGGGTCCTTATTGGTTAATATCCACAGTTTATCTGTAGCGGTCCGCAATTAACCTATATATTGTTCAAGCTTCGCACTCGGCACCAATACAAATTAAATCACCAGTCCGCACTGGACTAGTAGGCTGATATATGTATTATTGGATGCAGCAGAGCAGAGCCTTTGCAGTTGATGCAACATGTGATACGTTTTAAAGTTGTTAACAGTGATATATAAACATGAACAATTGGATAGATATCCATGTAGTTTCCATGCAGGCCTGCACAAGCTGCATTTCTCACCTAATTATAGTAAAAATGATATGCAAAAGCTCCGTTTCGCATGACTACACAGATCCACTGATCCGGATATTTTCGAAGATTTTCACTTATTTATCCGTTTCCAAAAACCTCCGTTTGAGTGGCCGAAAACGCCGTTTGCTTGTGGCTGAAAGGCCCAAACACACAAAAAAAATTGCGTTTAGCAAAAGATCCATATTCGTGTTAACCTGACTCCGCCAGATGGGGCAGTAGAGAGTATACTGGGTTCCCCCCTCCTGCTCCCATCTGGGAACTCTCAGGCAGACTTGATGCCCGGCCACAAAACGGCCTGGCCAATCAGCAGCAGATCCCGCCTCTAGCTGCTGCTGATTGGCCAGAGTTCCCAGATGGGAGCAGGAGGGGGGACTCTCTGCTGCCCCATCTGGCGGAGTCAGGTTATATTCGTGTAGCCTGGGCCTAAATGTAAGGTTGCAAATATGCTTATCGGTGTTGCGAGGATGAGGAGGTACCTGGAAATAAATCTTCCCCCCAAGGGGTACCTGGGCCAAAAAAGTTTGGGAACCCCTGATCTAGCTGATCTGAGGCCTAAAAAAAACTATCAACTATCAACTAGTACCAACAAAGTCAACTAGTGGATTTACTAGTAGACTAGTTGAATAGTCGACTAGTTGCTTAAAGCCCTACTGCTTCGGCAGTACTTTTCTTTTCTCCAGTGTGGACACGCTGGTGTCTCTTAAGGTCACATGACTGACTGAAACTCTTGTCACAATGTTTACACTGGAAAGGTTTTTCTCCAGTGTGGACAAACTGGTGTGTCTTCAGGACAGCTGCCCTTCTGAAACTCTTGTCACAATGTTTACACTGGAAAGGTCTGTCTCCAGTGTGGACATGCTGGTGTCTCTTAAGGTCACATGACTGACTGAAACTCTTGTCACAATGTTTACACTGGAAAGGTTTGTCTCCAGTGTGGACACGCTGGTGACTCTTCAAGTTACCTAACTTACTGAAACTCTTGTCACACTGTTTACAGTGGAAAGGTTTTTCTCCAGTGTGGACAAACTGGTGTGTCTTCAGGACAGCTGCCCTTCTGAAACTCTTGTCACAATGTTTACACTGGAAAGGTCTGTCTCCAGTGTGGACATGCTGGTGTGCCGTCAGATTACCTAACAAACTGAAACTCTTGTCACACTGTTTACACTGGAAAGGTTTGTCTCCAGTGTGGAGATGCTGGTGTGCCGTCAGATTACCTAACAAACTGAAACTCTTGTCACAATGTTTACACTGGAAAGGTCTGTCTCCAGTGTGGACATGCTGGTGTCTCTTAAAGTCACCTGAGAGCCTGAAACTCTTGTCACAATGTTTACACTGGAAAGGTTTGTCTCCAGTGTGGACACTCTGGTGTCTCTGGTGTCTTTCACATGGCTATGCACACACCACGCATAGACAGTTAGACTTGTTGTTGCAGGTGTACTGCAATGGCATTTGGCCTGGGTCCTTATTGGTTAATATCCACAGTTTATCTGTAGCGGTCCGCAATTAACCTATATATTGTTCAAGCTTCGCACTCGGCACCAATACAAATTAAATCACCAGTCCGCACTGGACTAGTAGGCTGATATATGTATTATTGGATGCAGCAGAGCAGAGCCTTTGCAGTTGATGCAACATGTGATACGTTTTAAAGTTGTTAACAGTGATATATAAACATGAACAATTGGATAGATATCCATGTAGTTTCCATGCAGGCCTGCACAAGCTGCATTTCTCACCTAATTATAGTAAAAATGATATGCAAAAGCTCCGTTTCGCATGACTACACAGATCCACTGATCCGGATATTTTCGAAGATTTTCACTTATTTATCCGTTTCCAAAAACCTCCGTTTGAGTGGCCGAAAACGCCGTTTGCTTGTGGCTGAAAGGCCCAAACACACAAAAAAAATTGCGTTTAGCAAAAGATCCATATTCGTGTTAACCTGACTCCGCCAGATGGGGCAGTAGAGAGTACACTGGGTTCCCCCCTCCTGCTCCCATCTGGGAACTCTCAGGCAGACTTGATGCCCGGCCACAAAACGGCCTGGCCAATCAGCAGCAGATCCCGCCTCTAGCTGCTGCTGATTGGCCAGAGTTCCCAGATGGGAGCAGGAGGGGGGACTCTCTGCTGCCCCATCTGGCGGAGTCAGGTTATATTCGTGTAGCCTGGGCCTAAATGTAAGGTTGCAAATATGCTTATCGGTGTTGCGAGGATGAGGAGGTACCTGGAAATAAATCTTCCCCCCAAGGGGTACCTGGGCCAAAAAAGTTTGGGAACCCCTGATCTAGCTGATCTGAGGCCTAAAAAAAACTATCAACTATCAACTAGTACCAACAAAGTCAACTAGTGGATTTACTAGTAGACTAGTTGAATAGTCGACTAGTTGCTTAAAGCCCTACTGCTTCGGCAGTACTTTTCTTTTCTCCAGTGTGGACACGCTGGTGTCTCTTAAGGTCACATGACTGACTGAAACTCTTGTCACAATGTTTACACTGGAAAGGTTTTTCTCCAGTGTGGACAAACTGGTGTGTCTTCAGGACAGCTGCCCTTCTGAAACTCTTGTCACAATGTTTACACTGGAAAGGTCTGTCTCCAGTGTGGACATGCTGGTGTCTCTTAAGGTCACATGACTGACTGAAACTCTTGTCACAATGTTTACACTGGAAAGGTTTGTCTCCAGTGTGGACACGCTGGTGACTCTTCAAGTTACCTAACTTACTGAAACTCTTGTCACACTGTTTACAGTGGAAAGGTTTTTCTCCAGTGTGGACAAACTGGTGTGTCTTCAGGACAGCTGCCCTTCTGAAACTCTTGTCACAATGTTTACACTGGAAAGGTCTGTCTCCAGTGTGGACATGCTGGTGTGCCGTCAGATTACCTAACAAACTGAAACTCTTGTCACACTGTTTACACTGGAAAGGTTTGTCTCCAGTGTGGAGATGCTGGTGTGCCGTCAGATTACCTAACAAACTGAAACTCTTGTCACAATGTTTACACTGGAAAGGTCTGTCTCCAGTGTGGACATGCTGGTGTCTCTTAAAGTCACCTGAGAGCCTGAAACTCTTGTCACAATGTTTACACTGGAAAGGTTTGTCTCCAGTGTGGACACTCTGGTGTCTCTTAAGGTCACATGACCGACTGAAACTCTTGTCACAATCTTTACACTGGAAAGGTTTGTCTCCAGTGTGGAGATGCTGGTGTGACGTCAGATTACCTAACCTACTGAAACTCTTGTCACAATGTTTACACTGGAAAGGTTTGTCTCCAGTGTGGAGATGCTGGTGTGCCGTCAGTCTATCTGACCTACTGAAACTCTTGTCACACTGTTTACACTGGAAAGGTTTGTCTCCAGTGTGGAGATGCTGGTGTGCCGTCAGTCTATCTGACCTACTGAAACTCTTGTCACACTGTTTACACTGGAAAGGTTTGTCTCCAGTGTGGAGATGCTGGTGTGCCGTCAGATTACCTAACAAACTGAAACTCTTGTCACACTGTTTACACTGGAAAGGTTTGTCTCCAGTGTGGAGATGCTGGTGCGCCGTCAGATTACCTAACAAACTGAAACTCTTGTCACACTGTTTACACTGGAAAGGTTTGTCTCCAGTGTGGAGATGCTGGTGTGCCGTCAGATTACCTAACAAACTGAAACTCTTGTCACAATGTTTACACTGGAAAGGTTTGTCTCCAGTGTGGACACGCTGGTGTCTCTTAAAGTCACCTGAGTGACTGAAACTCTTGTCACACTGTTTACACTGAAACGGCTTTTCTCCCGTGTGGATACGCTGGTGCGTCTTCAACTTACTGAAACTCTTGTTACACATTTTACACTGGAAAGGTCTTTCTACAGTGTCGACAGACTCGACACCTCCACTTGCCTCCCCCCAATCACCACTGTCATCAGTGACTTCAGTGTCAGATTCGAGTTCAACTTCAGAGCAGTGTGAGATGTCTTCATCAACTTCACCTTTCACTGCTAGTAATGTCAACATTGACCCATCAGGTTCCTCTGGTCTTTGAAGTAGTTCCTCCTGTTCTTCTTTAAGCTCCTCCTGTTCGTCTTTAATGTGTGGAGGCTCTGGTTCCTCCTGGAGCAGACTGGGGATCCTCTCATGTCCAGGAGAAACTTCCTCTTTGCACACAACCATGTGCAGAATGTTGAGTTGTGGGAGGTCTTCAGGTTCCTCCTGTTTAACTGAAATGTCTTCAGGTTCCTGTTTAATAGAAATGTCTTCAGTTTCCTCCTGTTTAATAGAAATGTCTTCAGGTTCCTCCTGTTTAATAGAAATGTCTTCAGGTTCCTCCTGTTTAATAGAAATGTCTTCAGGTTCCTCCTGTTTAATAGAAATGTCTTCAGGTTCCTGTTTTATAGAGATGTCTTCAGGTTCCTCCTGTTTAATAGAGATGTCTTCAGGTTCCTCCTGTTTAATAGAAATGTCTTCAGGTTCCTCCTGTTTAATAGAAATGTCTTCAGGTTCCTCCTGTTTAATAGAAATGTCTTCAGGTTCCTCCTGTTTAATATAGATGTCTTCAGGTTCCTCCTGTTTAATAGAAATGTCTTCAGGTTCCTCCTGTTTAATAGAAATGTCTTCAGTTTCCTCCTGTTTAATAGAAATGTCTTCAGGTTCCTCCTGTTTAATAGAAACATCCCTGGCTGAGTCTGGAGAGTTCATCTTCACCTGCAGTCTGGGCTCCACACACTGGTTGAGGTATGGCTGGTCTTCAGGTTGGTCTGGCTAGGAGCTACAGGTGACATAAAAAAGTATTTTTTGTAAAAAACTAAAATTGGCTGAGCTCAATTGTACCCAAATAAAACAAAAATCACACCCGTGTGAACTGAGTGGCGTAAGGTTTTATATAGCATGATCAGCTGTGGTCTGACGTAATGTCTGACGTAATGAAATAAGGTAAGGTATTATGTAGCCTGATCAGCTCTGATCTGACGTAATGAAATCACACCCGGATGTGATTTCACAACTGGCTTTTTCTGTGCAGAGAAAATGACCATGGTTGCTACGGTCATCCAGTTCACCCGGGTGTGATTTAATTACGTCAGAAATTATTTTGAACATAGCAACCATGCTCATTTTTTTCTGCACACAAAAGCCAGTTGTAGGAGTGGTTTACACCACTCAAACAAAAGCCAGTTGTAGGAGTGGTTTACACCACTCAAAAAAACCTGAACTACAGAACATTCAGTAGATGTTCTGTGGTCTGGTGTTTTCTGGCTCAAACAAGTGCTGTTCCTGCTGTTTATGATGTCACAACCTGCAAATTCCATATATGTCAATGGGATTTGCCAGCAGATGTCACTGTTTTTATTGTTTTGCCTGTTTTCATTGCAGCTCAAAATGCTTCCAAACCCCAGAGAAAACGTCAGACCACAGAAAATCCACTGAATGTTCACAGTTCAGGTTTTTTTTGGGGTGTAATTGAGGTCATAAAACCTAAAAGAAAAACGAAAAATAGCAGGGGGCGGACTTGTAAAGATTTGGCTTTTGGGGACTAGTTTCTGAATTTTGGTGTGGTGTTAGGTAGGCTATGCCTAATTCTAAATGACGGAGCAGATGCGCAAAGACCCGCCCGGCAGCACTGTTTAATGCAATTTATTTGTTCCAGTTATAAGTATTTTTTGTTGAATTACTCATGACAAAGTTGTAAAAGTCAACAGTAGGTCTACCCATAACTTGCACAAATAAATTGCATTAAACAGTGCTGTCGGGCGGGTCTTTGCGCAACCGCTCCGTCATTTTGATACATGCGTTAGGTATGGGTATAAGGTTTTCAAAAAGCTGTGCAAACGCGTTGGGTGCGCCCCCTAGTGGTCTGTTTGCACAGACTCAAATATTAGATACGTATAGGTATCGTTGAAAACCAAATTAATTGATAAAAGCAGTGTTGTAAATAGGTTTTCAATGTAATGAGTCCCGATGCAGGGATGGTCTTTTAGATGAGTCCCAGGGACATTTTATGAGTCCCACTTCAACGACGCTAGGAGTCATGTTTTGCCATTTTTACAAATTGCAGCATTTAACTCCCATTTAATTTTATATGGTTATAATGTGTTTATATTCATGTAGAAAACAGAAGAAGAAATTATATTATAACTAAAGCTAGCAAAATAAACTAGAATAAAAAACAGTACAGTAGTACCGTAAATGAAATGAAATGAAATGAAATCTATATTTACCCAGGGTATCTGGGCTAAGCTCAAGAACTTGTTTCCAGCCAGGCCCTGCTCATAGAACACATTTCATCGTAGTGGTTGATGCCTTGTTCAAGGGCATTTCAGCGGTGGTAATTTTAACGCGTCGGACGGCTGGTTCGAACTGGGAACCTTCCGGTATCTAGACCGCGCCGCTATCCGTTCGGCCACCGCTGCCGTAGTGCATCCCGTGGTCGTGGATGCAGAGGTTGTTGTTTTATTGCGTCCCTTAACTATAAACTGTGTTTTGGGATGCAAAATGCACCCTATTTTAATCTCTGTAAAAGAGAATTTTCAATGGATTCTGTTACTATTGGGTGTGCTAAATAACATACTAAAAGTTTGGGAACAACGAACAACCAGAAAGGCATAGTTTTCAAGATGGCGTCCACGGTGGCTAAAATGTAAATGTTAACCATCATGGGGACAGCCCCCCATTCCGAAATACCGCCATTCCGAAACACCGCCATTCCGAAAGGGGGGCATAAACCCCGCCATTCCGAAACACCGCCATTCCGAAAGGGTGGTATACGCTAGTCTGTGAATGGCCGCTCATTCTGCCCCACGGTGAATTGTCTATTTTCATGTCAATCAATGGCCGCTCATTCGGCCCCACGGAGCTGTTATTACTACTTTTTGAATTGAATTTTGCATGGTGTTAGGTATGGGCATAAGGTTTTCAAAAACCATTGCAAACTAATTTGGCTCGCCCCCTAGTGGTCGGTTTGCAATGAAAGGATTCTGTTACCATTGGGTGTGCTAAATAACATACTAACATTTTACGGAAAACAAACAACTTGAAAGCATAGAGTATATAAAGGATAGAGACCGAACTGGAGCACTAGCCCCGCCCCCAAGCTATTCATTTCGATGAAGTTGCTCAGTGGCGTTTTGAAGCACCCGGAAGACTGCCGTAAGTACCTCCTCCGGACCTCAAATTTGAGGTCCGGGGTGACGTATGGGTGACGTAGGGAGTGATGGTCCTACGTGTTAAAGCACGGGTCCGCCTGTCCTTCCTTTTACCACTAGGGCCCAGTGCTTCAACGTTGGAGCGCCTCACTGGCCCCTTGCTTGAAAGGGATCGTTTTCAAGATGGCATTCACGATGGCTGCCGCAAGCTTAAAATGCCTGTTTCATTCCAAAGTTGCAAACCGACCACTAGGGGGCGAGCCAAATTAGTTTTGCGATGTTTTTTGAAAACCTTATGACCATAACTAACACCATGCCAAAATTCAAAGAGCAGTTACCAAGTGCATAATTGTTATAATTTTTTACAGTCACAGTTTATATGCATTTTAGCTCCCGGCAGTGTCACGTAAAAAATCATAACAATTATGCACTTGGTAACTGCTTTTTTAATTTTGGCATGCTGTTAGGTATGGTCATAAGGTTTTCAAAAAACATTGCAAACTTATTTTGAAACCATAGGCATTTTAAGCTCCCGACAGCTCCATCGTGGATGTATCCAAGACTACTAGGGGGCGCGCCCAATGCGTTTGCACAGCTTTTTGAAAACCCATACCTAACACCACACCAAAATTCAGAAACTAGTCACCAAAAGCCAAATATTGCTGATTTCTTACAAGTCCGCCCCCTGCTAAAAGAAAAAGGAATGAAAAATGAATGTGAGAAACCAAACCTTTAATGTGGTATTTCAGTCCACTCACTGCCTTCTCAATCTCATTCCACGTTGCCAGAGGAACTTTGAGTGAAGCCCTGGTTGCTCAAAGCTCTATCTGGGTTGTCCTCTTTGTGTCTTCAGGTTGAAAAGGACAGACTGTCCCTCCAAACGGCGACCAACTGGTTCGGTTCACGTTAAACTTTCTATTCACTTGTATAGACGGACTTAGCCCCATATGTGCCCTCTCCCTACGCTCATTCTGTAGCTCCGAGATACAGAATGAGCGTAGGGAGAGGGCACATATGGGGCTAAGACGGACTGTACTTGAGGCTAGCGTAGCATTATCTCACAAAGCAAACAGTCTTTTTTGATCCTGCTGTTTTCACAACTTTACGCAGACTGTCGTGCAAAGACAATCTCAGACACAAAGTTACAGAAAGGTTTGTGCACTGCAGCACACGTCTATTATAAAACGTCCTCTGTTCGTCTCTCCTCTGCTGTTTGTTTCATGTTCTCATCCACTCTCTCTGAGATGAATTCATTTGGTCTACTCCCAGTGTTGCCATATCTTGTGGGAGAAATAAGCAACCAGGTCTATGAAAACAAGCCCAAAACAAGCAACTGTTACTGCACTATTTCCAGCATCGAGTCGTCATAGATCTGTTATTATTTATCAGATCTACAAGCCCAGTGCTTGTAGATCTGATATTTTCAACAAAACAAATATAGGAAAAAAGTGACAAATGTGGAATGTTTTTGAACAATTTGTCTTACACAAACATTAAATTCCCATTGACAATGGAGAATTTACGTGATATGTAGACGAAATTCCTTACGTTTTTACCTTTTTACCTTTTTACGTTTTTACCTTTTTACCTATCCACTTTTTTTTTTTACCTAAACATCGGCTACATTTGTCCTACATTTGTCCTTGTCCTTTGACAATGAAGGGATGATATACGATAGGAGCGCCCCTCACTTCACAAAGGTGTGATTTTTAATTGTTACAGCCTACTGCTGCACAAAGTTTTGACATCAGTCAACCTTGTCTTGCTGCAGTGCACACTGATATAGGAGAAATAACATGGGAAATAAATAGAATATGATTGGCCGCACAGTGCACACTGATTCATCAGAAACAGCCTGTGCTGCAAATGAAATGCAATTAAACCAAAACAAATGATTACATTTCTGTAAAATTGCATCTCGATATATCTTCATACACCATGGCAGTGTTTTGTATAGAGATGGGGGTACCTTTATTGTAATTTAACACGTTTAACTTTAATCATTTTTGTTTAACCATCCGCCTTTAATAAAGACCATCAATGCTGTAAAGCAATTTTACTCACTAGTATGGAAACAAGTCATTTTGCATTCACTGTATGGAACAAAGTCAGTTTTTTATTGTCTCCACCAGGCCGAAGGCATGGGGAGAGAGTATGTTTTGCACTCCGTCCGTGTGTGTGTGTGTACGTCCGTCCTTCCTTCCGTCCGTCTGTGTACAGCTAATCTCCGGCACCGTTAACCCGGTCGATGCCAAACTTTGCACACACACTTCCTGGATGCCAACGATGAACCTCTGCCCCACATTTTCCAGAACGGCCTGTTATAGCGCCACCATGAGGCAGCTTTTCACATTTTTTACCTAAAACTGCACCGATCTGCGTGAAACGTTGCATGCACACTCCCTAGAGGCCAAGGACAAACCTTTGACCTGCATTTTCCGCATCTGCCTTTTATAGCGCCACCAGGAGGCCGACTTTTGTAAAACACATTTCTGTCCAAAAATCTCACAAATCGTTACACAGTATCTATGGTCCTGTGCTCAAGTCGGATCTGTCTGATATTTCATATTCCATCCTAATTGGCTATAATTGGCTTTCACAGTTTGCAAGATTGCCCCGTTTTGAACAATAGCCTCAAATCATGAACGCAGCATGAAATTTACGTGAAATCTTTCACACATTCTCTTACTAGGCTGAGGAATATATCCCACCCTTTTCACATTGGCCTGTTATAGCGCCACCAACAGGTTGATTTTTGCAAAACACATTTTTGGAACAAAATGCCTCAAATCATCCAATTGCCATCAAAGGCGTATGAAGAAATGGCAATCGGTACACATGATCTCTGTAGTCATGTGATCAAGACGAGTCTGTTGGATTTCTCAGATTGTACACTGATTGGCTAAGATTGCCTTCCAAAGTTTTCAGGAGTGGCCCGTTTTGTACAAAATGCTGAACATGTCCTGCTCATCCAGAATTCTATCCTCAGAGATGCTATGAGTGATCTGGCTCTGCATTTTCTCAACAAAATGAAGAAAATTGTTGCAAAAACAAATTAAACTAGAAAAAGTGCCCTTCCGGGCACAGGTCTCCACCAGGAGGATAGGAGTGTGTGTGATGTTTGGCAAGGATGTTTAGGAGGATGTTTTTTTTTGTTTTTGATGATTTGAGGCATTTTGTTCCAAAAATGTGTTTTGCAAAAATCAACCTGTTGGTGGCGCTATAACAGGCCAATGTGAAAAGGGTGGGATATATTCCTCAGCCTAGTAAGAGAAAGTGTGAAAGATTTCACGTAAATTGCATGCTGCGTTCATGATTTGAGGCTATTGTTCAAAACGGGGCAATCTTGCAAACTGTGAAAGCCAATTATAGCCAATTAGGATGGAATATGAAATATCGGACAGATCCAACTTGAGCACATGACCATAGAGATACTGTGTAACGATTTGTGAGATTTTTGGACAGAATCTGGAGGAGTAATACCAAAAGATGTGTTTTACAAAAGTCGGCCTCCTGGTGGCGCTATAAAAGGCAGATGCGGAAAATGCAGGTCAAAGGTTTGTCCTTGGCCTCTAGGGAGTGTGCATGCAACGTTTCACGCAGATCGGTGCAGTTGTAGGTCAAAAATGTGAAAAGCTGCCTCATGGTGGCGCTATAACTGGCCGTTCTGGAAAATGTGGGGCAGAGGTTCATCGTTGGCATCCAGGGAGTGTGTGTGCAAAGTTTGGCATCGGCCGGGTTAACGGTGCCGGAGATTAGCTGTACACAGACGGACGGAAGGACACACACACGGACGGACGGACACACACACGGACGGAGTGCAAAACATACTCTCTCCCCATGCCTTCGGCCTGGTGGAGACAAAAAAACATCCTCCTAAACATTTTGCCAAACATCACACACACTCCTATCCTCCTGGTGGAGACCTGTGCCCGGAAGGGCACTTTTTCTAGTTTTTTTGTATTTTAATAAAAGAAAGTCTTGGGAAAAGGGTTTTATAGGCCTACACCTTAAAATTATTCCAAATAGGGAAGTGTGCATCACATTTTGTATAACAATGTCTCCAACTACAATGTCCAAAGTATACACATTAGACAAAAAGTGAAGAAAACATGTGAATACTAGAAAAAGTGCCCTTCTGGGCACAGGTCTCCACCAGGAGGATAGGAGTGTGTGTGTGTGTGTGTGTGTGTGTGTGTGTGTGTGTGTGTGTGTGTGTGTGTGTGTGTGTGTGTGTGTGTGTGTGTGTGTGTGTGTGTGTTTGTGTGTGTGTGACGCGGCTTGGCCTGTTGTAGCGCCACCATGAGGCTGATTTGAAAACTGTCAAGTGGCATTTCTTCCAAAGACTAGTGGGAATATGCATGCACAGTTTCACCACAATCGGACGCTGCGTTGAGTAGTTGTGGCGATTTGTACAAAACTGGTACAAAGCTGGCTACTCCTGAAAAGTTTAGAAGCCAATCGTAGCCAATGAGGGTGGATTATGAGAAATCAAACAAACCCGTCTTGATCACATGACTATGAAGAGCATGTGTGCCGATTTGCGTGAAATTTGGATAAAATCTGAAGGAGTAATATTAGAAAATGTGTTTTACATATGTCGGCCTCCTGGTGGCGCTATAAAGAGCAGATGTGAAAAATTCCAGGCAAAGGTTTTTCCTTGGCCTCTAGGGAGTTGGCATACAAAGTTATCCACAGATCCGTGCAGTCAGAGGTAAAAACACTTTTCGGCGAGTTATAGCGCCACCATGAGGCTGAGTTGAAAATGTTCATGTGGCATTTCTTCCTCGGCCTAGTGGGAATGTGCGTGCACAATTTCACGGAAATCACACGATGTGTTCATGATTTGCAGCATTTTGTTTGAAACTGAGCACTCCTGCGAACTTTGGAAGCCAATCTTAGCCAATCAGGATGGAGTCTGAGAAATCTGAAAGACCCGTTTCGTTGAATGGCTCTAGAGAGACTGTGTACCAATTTGCGTGATGTTTGGACAAAATCGGTAGGTGTACTGTCCAAAAACCTTTTGCACAAAGCGGCCTCCTGGTGGCGCTATAACAGGCCGTTCTGGAAATTCTGGGGCAGAGGTTCATCGTTGGCATCCAGGGAGTGTGTGTGCAAAATTTGTCATCGACCGGGTTAACGGTGCCGGAGATTAGCTGTTCACAGACGGAAGGACGGACGGACACACACACACACGGACGGACGGACGGACGGAGTGCAAAACATACTCTCTCCCCATGCCTTCGGCCTGGTGGAGACAATTATCAGATCCACAATTCATTATGGAAGATATGATTAAATGTGCAATAATGGAAGTGATATTGTTTTGTTAAAATACGGTAAACAACTCTAGACATTGTTTGTTCAGTGATAGGGGTCTCCCTGTCTTTCTAGCTCTTTTTCTGCCTTTTATTGATAGAGATAGTAGACTGGCATGAAATGGGGAGAGAAAGATGGGGAATGACACGCAGCACAGGTCGTTGGAATCGGGCCGTGACAAATTGTCAGGAGGCATTAGCACTGCCTAGGATACCACAAGATACATTTCTATTCAGACCTGTAAACACAAAAAAACAACCTTAATTTGGCAGTGTACAAGGTTATATGTCTTTACAGAGTTATATTGATTTTAAGTCCAACAGGTCAGCTAATATGTCAAAACGTCAATGACCAACTCCCCAAAAACAAACGCACACACGTATACGCATGCACAAGTGCACCATGACACGAGAAAGAAAAAAAGTATAGGTTCTGAGTTCTGGATCCCCATGACCTCGGGGTTGGTACCTGCATGTCTATAAAGGTCTAATTTAGGTTCTCAGAATGTTACAAACGAATGCAATCTAATCCAGAACTTGTGAAATACCTTTCACAGCACGGCATGGTTTACTTAGTTCCTGTAGTTGCAAAGAGCCATATATGTAGGCTATATCTGCTGCCCCCGGCGACTAGAGAGGTTCTTCTGAGATGGTGTTGCTGGGCAGTTAATTGTCTATTATTAACTGACTTCCAGAGTGTCCATATGTCCCCTTTGGATTAGGAATAAATCAGAGGGGAATCATTCACGCTCAAAACTGATTGCAGTTATTATTATTTTCTTTAGTTACAAATGACTTTAGGTCCCCTCTGATGTGATTGGAGATGCAGTAGTACTTTAACCGATTTGTAAGGACTGAAGGTCGGGGGGGTGACTGTGGCTCAAGAGGTAGAGCAGGTCGTCCAATGATCCATGGGTCGGCGGTTCGAATCCCGGCTCCTCCTGTCTACATGTCGAAGTGTCCTTGGGCAAGACACTGAACCCCAAATTGCTCCCGATGTGCTGGTTGGTACCTTGCATGGCTTCCGCCGCAATCGGTGTATGAATGTGTGTGTGAATGGGTGAATGTAATGCACAATCTATGTAAAGCGCCTTGGATAAAGGCGCTATATAAATGCACCATTTACCATTTACCAAGGTTTATTCGTAGAATGAATAATGTCATTTTGAGTATTCAACATTTACTGCAATGAATATGGATCGGTACAATAACGTTTCCATGCTGATTATACTGTTATCAGATGCTGTTCGACAGATTGAAGAGAACACAGTGTATGAGAGACATTGGTCAAAGTCAATGGATCAAATTCAAGTCATGTACTGTATATTCATGAATCCCACCACACATTAACAGGCCGTGTACTCTGACCTAGCCAAAAACTGATATGCAACTCAGAGCCAGAGGTCTAATGTTTCCAGACACATCAGTCACATTCCCTTATACCCAGAAATCCATCTTGCTTTTCCAATCTTATGGCTAAGTTTCATTGAACAAACGTGTTGCAGGAGCAACATGATGTATTTTCTATTGAAAAAAGTGTCGGTACCTTTCATGTTGACACTTTTTCAATCTTTAGTCTATTAGGTATTGTCAAAAGGCTGAGGGATGAAGAGTTAGATCTGTTTTGCAGTGGCAGAATCCCAGCCTTCTAATGAAATAAGAGTCAGCTTTCTAAAGTACTGCTTGTACATACAAGTGCATGCCTTTTATTTGAGTAAATGACTCCTAATTGCAGAGGCAATAACTACCAAGCTGTGTGACAGTGTTTATCTAATTGCCATGATTATCTCATGATTGCGGTATCCAGTATCCACTGATCTCCCATCCACAGATAGCCCACATAAACTATTAGAGCACTAGGATATACTGCATGAATAAAGATTTTTTTATGCCTCTTATATTTCGTTTTTTGCTACTGTATGTTAGTCTTGAGAGTGTTATTAGATAGAATGTAGAGAGATATGAAACCAAGGTTAGAGAAGGGAGACGTGAGAAGATTCGCTACTCCACAAGAGGGTACACTGGTGCTTTAAAATTTTACACCATTTGGCCAACCTTTTTTTAACACATATTGAGAGGATGAACGCTGCTGACATCAACAATCCTTAACTCATTACACTGACCCTACTGTAATTGTTTTTATTTTATTTTAATATTTTAATTTAGTTATTGTTATTATTATTATTATTTGTTTGCATATTGTGTCTAATATTTGATTAATTTCTTCTATTTTTGAATATGTATATGTATATTTGTATGTGCCTTTTATTTCATTGTTAATGGTACAAGATACCGGGGTTGTGGCTCTTTCAGAGCGGGAACTCTGGGGGGAGGGAGGGGTAAAAAAGTTCAAAATAAATGTGTATGCTATTTTTGACTCATGTGACTTGAAAAATTAATAAAGATTGATTGATTGATTGAAAATTTTATTAACAGTTTGCAGAATTACAGTACATTTCAAGCACAAACTCAATACAAAGGCTGTTAACTGTGAGTGGACTACCCAATTAAGCATTACACTTGTTTACAACAGGGTCCACCATGTTCAATTCATCAAAAAAACTTTGATCAAGAGAAGGGAGACGTGGCATGACATGAGTCGAATTCAAACTCGGGTCCTCACGTCTCCCAAGGAGCATGTGGACTGTGCACTAACTGGCTGAGCCAACACTGGCCCCCTCTGTGCCTGCCCGGCCCCTCACCCTTCAATGTAGTCTGTAATTCCGCCTGGTAAAAGTTGAGAAATGTTGCACAATACTCATGCAGGGTCAGGAAATAATAAAGAAAGGCCTGGTATGATTGTGCAAGTGCAGGTGGTCTTTCATAGGCAAATAGTTTCAGAATACAGTCCTTACCTAGTTACCTAGTTATTTGGACTCTGGAGGTCTACTAATCTGCCAAGCAACACAATCTCAGAACATCTGTTGTCACCAAGGGAAGCAGATTTACAGGTGCAGTCATAAGACAGAGGAAAGACTTCCAGGTTAAGTGATTAGTGATCTGTATAGGATTCGTAATGACATAACCTGGGAATTAAGAAGTTTGAGAACCACTGGTATAGGGCCCATACCAAGTTTTGATTTCAAAGAACCCTATAACTCAGAGAGGTCCATTTGGTTCCAGTAGTACACTCTCAGAGTTACAGACCTGTAAGGTTCATTTCATTTGGAACCCCCTCAAGGTGGACCCCACTTTGAGAACCACTGCCAACACAGACTTTACTATTGTGTTGCTAAAATGTCACAGTATAATTGCGACCTAAGGGCGTATTTACTATATGAAAACCTGCATCTCCCGTCCGTCCGTCCGTCCGTCCGTCACCCACCCATGCCTCCATATATGGTCACGCCTCATGACATCATGTCTCCATATATGGTCACGCCTCGTGACATCACGTGACATCATGAAGACCTTAGATCTCCATATATGGTGCCTCGTGAGTCGTGACACGTCACGCCACCATATATGGCCATCTTCATATATGAAGATCATGACACCTCATCTAACCCTGGATAAACATACATGGAGAAGACTGGATCATCACCTAGATCTGCATATATGGAGCTGGCCAGCAACTCTACATCTGACCTCAAACCTTAAACCCTTAGATCTCCTTATATGGAGCTGACCTGCTTTGACATTCCATATGTTGATCCTCCCCACCCGTCATTCCTGTTCTGACATTCCATATGTTGATTGATCTGACCTCATCAAACCCTGTACACTTAAGACACGCTCCATATATGGCCAGTACATAATTCATTCCATATGTTGATCTGACCCCCCATGCCAAAGGGCCAGCGCTCGCCCAGCAGTCTGCCATCTGCCGTCGCCCAGGCGGATGCGTGCCCTCAGGGTATCCTACTGGTTTGAAGATTATTACATGCAATTTAGGCTACTTAGCTTGTGTTTACTAAATGTCACATTTCCAAAAATGATCATGGAGCAAATTGATATAGGAGGCTATTATAAACAACAAAAATTAAACTGCATTGTTGTAACTTGTAATCTTTAGTTTTGTATCATTCATGGTTCCATCTCACTTTTTGGTGTGTCTAGTTTCAGTGGCCTTGTGGTTACACTAGTGTTCATCCAGGGACTGGGAGGTCAGGGGTCGATCCCCGGCCGGGTCATACCAAAGACAAATGGGACCCAGTGCCTCCCTGCTTGGCTCTCAGCATCAAGGGTTGGATTGGGGTAAATATCCCTGTGACATACTAGTGTCATGTCCAGGGGGTGAACTTGTACATCAAGCTGCTTGCCTCACACTAGGGCCTGACTCACACCTTCGGAACAGATTGATGTATGCTTGTTGTATGAGATGTATAGCTGATGCAAGCTCGCAATGCATTTCCAATGGGAGTCACATGGTTTGACACAACATTTGTGTTGTATGAGGCGGAGGGGGGCAGTCGAAACACAGCCGAAAGCCATACAACACAAATGTTGTGTCAAACCATGTGACTCCCATTGGAAATGCATTGCGAGCTTGCATCAGCTATACATCTCATACAACAAGCATGCATCAATGTTGTATGCTAGATGTAAAGGTGTGAGTCACCCCTAAGGAAACAGGAGATGGCTTCATGGCTCGGCAAGGCTTACTTATAACTACGGATTTATGCCAAGTAATGGAAATTGATGCTGAAAAATTACATTTTATACGTGTAGTGTATTTTGGAGAGGCGATATTTTGACTTATTAGCTTACCTGTTGGACGCAAAATCAATATTACTCTGTAAAGACATATATAGCCTTGTCCACTGCCAAAGTACTCAGAATATATATTATGTTGCTATGTGATATTTTGTTTGGCTAAAACAAAAAGTATTTTGTTAAAAAGTTAAAGCTCTGTATTATGATAGTATTAGTAATCATTGCTATACAGTAGCCCTATTTGTTCAGAAAGAGGGGGATACCCAATTCCAACCAATCAGGAGAGAGAATCCATTTCAATTCATCATGCAACAAATGTGAAGTGGCCTCATTTGAATACTTATGGGTAGGTAGGTCGAAGCATTCGAAAGATGTGGGAGCCAACATGTCTCGTCTGTCTTGAGATACCAATGTATATTAATCATGCTGATATCAGAAGTTTGTCAAAATACCTCATCGCATGGCAAGCTTAAAAACATGTTTGACTGAGTTTTGTTTTGATCTAAGAATGTGAGCTTTATAACGGGGGGAATCTGCGCTGCGGTTTAGTGTGGAAGATGACTGCTGCCATTGTGATAATAGTATCTATATAGCTGTCCTGTAGAATAGTCGATGGGGGTATGTAGCCCCCTGATGGGGGTATGTAGCCCCCTGATGGCCCCAGCGAGGGATTACCTGCCATAATAGCCACGCTGTATTACACACCAATACCCACAGGCAGCAGGGCAGTAAAGCAGACAATTGTTGGCCAGCTGAGATTAATCAGGAAACAGACATCTTGAGTTCAGGGGAAGGGTAACACTAGTGAAGCATGAGAGAGGAAAGAGATGTTAGCTACTGTACAACATTGTGTAACTTAGTTTTTGAAAGTTCCTAATATAAAGTTGATATTTATTGATATTTTGTTATAAAAAAGGGAGGGGCACTCTTATCATCGTACATCATCTCATACTGGCCAATCAGAATGCCTGTTGCCTGTTGCCACAATTTACGTCAAATTTGGCGGACATTTGACCTTATTTCTCATTTCATTGTCGATGGCCAAATATGAGACGTGTGGACAAGATGACGTACATTTTTCCTTCATTGTCAATGGCATTTAAGTTAAATACGGGGAGGACATATTTTGACAGCAAACTGCCTGTCATATTTTCTCCCTATTCCAAAGCCCCCCCAGGTACATTATATATTTAAACTATTTTCAGCAATGGTACACTTATTTTTTCAGTGGGTAGATCTTGTTGAGCTGGTCATTTTGAAAGTAGATCTCACGTCATAAATGTGTGGGCACCCCTGTTCTAGCCCCTAGGATGACCTGAGGCCCACCACTTAAAAACCACATGCTACCGTGCCCAAATCTGAATTTAGGTGCTCAAATGAACTCAAACTGAAGCAATTCAGTAAAGGTCAACACTTCCTCCTGGGGTCAATTTAGGGGCTGGGACCTCCAGTAAAAGGCCTAAATACTCTCCAAGAGTTGGGGAACAACATATCAAGAGAGTGGAGTGGTAGGCCCTTGGATTGACCCAGGACCAGTGATTAAATGTACCCCACTGAAAAATAGCAGATCTACAAGCTCGTAGCGTGGCACTCGGTGCCGCACTACGAGCTTGTAGATCTGCCCAAAGTTGAAGGGCTTCAACCTTGGGTAGCTGAAGTTGAAGCTCTGCCCTTCAACTTTGGGCACTTTTACATGTAGGCTGACCCAAAGTTGAAACAGTTGCCAGGGGGACATCTTTGGGCCTGGGGTCCTCATCATTGGATATGTTGTTCCCACAACCGAGAAGAGTATTTTACCCTTTACTGGAGGTCCTAGGCCCTAAAATGACCCCATGAGGAAGCGTTGACCTTTACTGAATTGCTTCAGTTTCAGGTAATTTGACCACCTAACTTCAGATCTGGGCACCCTAACATACGTGTGGTCTTTAAGTGGTGGGCCTGTGGTCATCTTAGTGGCTAGGAGGTCCAGTGAAAGGCCTACATACTCTCCCAAGATGGAGGAACATCATTTTACAATCTGGGAACCCTAGGCCTTTGTATGGCTACAGTGCGACTGGTTCAATCCTACCCTAAATCTAGGCCTAAAACGTGACACCTCAAAGTGGGGTACATTGCATCCACTGGTCAATCCAAGGGCCTACCACTCCACTCTCTTGATATGTTCTTTCCCAACTCTTGGAGAGTATGTAGGCCTTTCCCTGGAGCGGCTAGAAGGTCCAGGGAAAGTCCTACATTGTAGGACTAGTAGCATGCCAAAGTTTGTGCTATTGTCATTGAGAATGCATTGGGCGTTTAAGTTAAATAACTCAGAAACTACAAATCATTTCAAAGTAAAAAGTTCCAGCATGTGTCTCCACAGTAAGCTGAATTATAAAATGTGTGAATAGAGCCAGGACATTTAACCAGTGATTAAATGTACCCCACTGAAAAATAGCAGATCTACAAGCTCGTAGCGTGGCACTCGGTGCCGCACTACGAGCTTGTAGATCTGCCCAAAGTTGAAGGGCTTCAACCTTGGGTACTGGGTAGCTGAAGTTGAAGCTCTGCCCTTCAACTTTGGGCACTTTTACATTGCATATGTTGTTCCCACAACCGAGAAGAGTATTTTACCCTTTACTGGAGGTCCTAGGCCCTAAAATGACACCATGAGGAAGCGTTGACCTTTACTGAATTGCTTCAGTTTCAGGTAATTTGACCACCTAACTTCAGATTTGGGCACCCTAACATGTGGTCTTTAAAGATGGAGTGCCACGATTTTGTTCCACCCTAAAACATGATCATCAGGTATTATTATAATATAAGGAGGAATAACCTTTTCCAAAAAGTGTACAGTATTTGTTAAAATCATGCTTTTATGTGGACACGCCTACCAGTTCATTAAGTAGGCCTGGTTTGCCTGGTGGGTGGTGATGGGTGGTGATCCACCTGAACTGAAGCCACACCCACAGCTGTAGTTGTATGATAAAGGGGGAGGGTGTCACTATTTTACTGTTTATTTCATTGGCCTGTTTGACTGTCAAGGGTTCAGCCTCCAGGAAGAAACCCTAAATACAAAGTTAATACACCATTGCACATAAAAACGACTCCAGGGTGTCTAATGAAGTACTGTCACCTCATAGACACATGAAAAACTGGAAAAATGTCATCTTTAATGTCATGACATGACATTTGACCTAATTTCTCCTTTCATTGTCGATGAAAAATGAGACGTGTGGGGACGAGATGACGTACATTTTCCCTTCATTGTCAATGGCATTTGTGTTGCGGACATTTTTGCGCCCCTAAAAAACCCACGATTAATAAAGTCACTAGAGCAAAGGCCATACTGTATATATGCTACTATTAATGACCAACCTCAGTGCCTATTTTACAGATGTAATTAGTGCGATGTGAGTGTGTGGTCTAGCCAACACCAACTCAGGATTCTTGGATCGCTGCCCTCCACACTCCTATCTAATATCAGGTTCCTGAGGTCTACAGTGTTGTTAGCCTGGGAAGCATTCCTTTTCGGGTTTATGATCCAGTCGGGAGCGGATGGTATTTTACGTCATGTTGTAGTCACTGGTTTGTAGTCATCAGGCCGGAAACCCTCAAACCGGAATAAGAAATACCCAAAATAATCGCTGCGATCAAGGGCATTATTGTAGGGCCTATACCCAATAAAAGCCTTAATGCGGCGACGTTTCTTCAAGTACTTCTTATTGGAATAGTTTGTTTGGTATATCCATCTTGTATTCTAACTCGTAGCGACTGGCGAGACAAAAAGCAAACAGGGGGGGACCAAAACAAAGCGACGCCGAAAAAGCCGGAGCCCCCAAAACCAAAATAGAGACCAATATTTTTGTAGTTTTTAATCATCCGGTCTAAACCACGCCTTGTCCGGATCACACAGCATTTTAGTAATACAGACCAGCCTTTCCTCCAAGGTGGAAAGCCTGGTGACGCGAGGTTACAGTGTTAAGCTGTCATGCCGCAGTGTCTACGTAGATGGTGTGTTTCTTGCCCCTCCTGGCTCTGCCCTGGTTTGGCTCCCATAGAGTACATTTACTTGCCTCTAGTTCTGGGTGCCTGACGCAGTTCGTATCCTCCCTAGCTGCCAGCCTTCTCTCTCTGACTTTGTCTGTGACATCATCATCATCATCAGTGCAACCAAATATAAGCTAATGAAATTGCAACAGCTGAGGTTACTTAAGGATTCAAGATGCAACAAATAGCGTATACATTTTTTATGCTAAATGTATTTATTAAATGATTTATAGGCTCATACCCTCATCTTATTTTATGTTAAGTCTTGTGCTTAGTGTTTTGACTAAATGGGCATGAGAAATTTACATTACCAAAGGAAGTGTCAAAATATAATTAAACAGTTAGGGAAAGTATATACAAGGGGGTACACCATTGAGTAAACAGAGCTATGTCATATTGCATCGTACGTTCCCCGCCCCCATTCATGATGACGACAGGCCCAGGAAATAATTCCCCATGCATTTGTCCAATAGACATTTCAAAAAGTATTTTTCTAAAGGAGCATTCAGTGATTTGGGTGATTTGGAAAAAAAAACGGTCCGCCCCGGTAACAAGATGTGCACCTGCACGCACTACAGTGGGGGGACACGCAACAGGCCAACAGCACCTCACACCAAGGCACGCCCCCGCTCGATCATGATTGGCGGAAGGCCCATCTCTATCCTAATTGGATGACGGCTGGGCCACCTAGCCAAAAACACTCTATAGTAGGGAGGATTATCACAACAAAACAAAAAAATTATCACTGAATATACCTTTAAAGCCACAAACAAACCCAACTCGGATCTTGACAAATCATGACAACAAACACAATATTTTTTCTTCTTCTAATTATTTGTTCGGCCCAAATCTTTTTGTTTGTTGTCATGATTTGTCACGATCCGAGTTGGCTTTGTTCGAGGCTTACAGATCTTTTTGGTCATTTTGGGACAAATAGCTGCATTTTCCTCAAAACTATTTAAATAGTATACAAAAGAAAAAAGCCTCGAATTTTAAATGTGTGTTAAAGTAGCAGCTCAGAGGAATAGCCTATCAGCAAACATCATTGGTAAACAAACATTAAATAAAGCATAATTCAGACATCATCAGTTTTTACTTTGTACTGTATTTGTACACACCGCTAAAGGAGACTGTGTAGCAGCCAATGCATTCTAACAGTAAACACTTCTGAATATTAAGGTGTCAACACTTTTGCAGTTTAACAAATTCCTACATTTGCTATCATTGACAAATGGGGACATGGCTCCTGCTCCTCTTCCAATAAGCCTTACATTTCCTAAACATATACAGTATTTAATTTGTATTAATATATTATTCTGTTTCTCACAGCATGGCAAGTCTTATTTGCACAGAGGTTTTCTAGCACTCATGTATCACTTCATGGTGTTCAATTATGACTATAATAATTATGTCTCAGGTACCTACACCATATAATCCATTGTTGCAGCTAGGGTTTGGACATTATACACAATTATACATGTTGCAAAGGAACTCCAGAGTAATGGTCAATACAAGTTGTTTTAGTGGTAGCTGTAAAAAAGGTAAAAGTAATACTTTCCATTGCATTTGAATACAATTGTTCCACTCTTTTAAAAGGCCTCTATCATATCATGACATTGAACTTTTTCTTTGTGTTCTGTAACATCCCTTCTACCAAAAAGATGAAAGAAAAAACTAGAAAAAGTGCTCCTTGGAGCACGGTCAGGTAGGTTATTGTGTGGCAGCAATGTTCGGAATGCATCAGCCTCCTGGTGGCGCTAAAACAGGCATGTGTTCATTATTTGAGGCATTTTGTTCGATATCTCTCCCAGCCTTTCCTGTCCAAGGGGAATTCCCTCCTAGGCTGGTAGGTGTTTAAGATGTTTGGATCGTGGGAAACTCTGTTATTGTCTGTTATTACACCAATATTTTGATATGTATTTTGTGAGATCCCAATGTGTGGGCTGAGCTCACACCAAGCCACAACTACCATTGCTGAATTTTTAAATAGTCCCACATTGACCTTCCATTCAAACTCGCTCCACATACCGGTTTAATTGTGTCCAATCTCTACATGTCCATATTGATAAGGGCCACGGATCATACATTTGAAAACTTGAAATGGGACATTCTGCATTGTGAGTCATTTTAAATGTTGGTACTTTAGGCACATTTTAATGCCAATATTTTTCTACTTTTACTCAAGTACATTTTGAATTCCGGACTTGTAATGGAGTAGTTCTATTGCAGTATTGATACTTAATGTACTGTTGAAGGCCAGCTGACACTGTTCATAGACGGTTTTAATATTTGCTATACAGTATACTGATAGTGTGTACATACTATTCATTCATTCATTCATTCATTCATTCATTCATTCATGATAGATACTATTTATATTGATAGAATATACTCAAGTCAGATCATTGGCACTGCATGTCTAATGTCAGACTCTCTATCCGTATTTATTCATATCTCTCTACTCTCAGTCTCATACAGTACTGTGTTTCACACTTACTGCTGTTGCTGACACCTGAATTTCTCCACTGGGGTCAATAAAGGTATTATATTCCTCAATCATTTAGAGTGTTAATGGACATTTTTACACTGATTTCAAGTGTGGACCATTAGTGAAATGTTATAACTCTGTATAAGTTGACATTGTCATTAATGGTGTGGTGTTCAGGTTAGTGCAAATGTAGAGACTGCTGCTCTGGACTTATTGTATATTTTATGTATTGATGGCAGCGGTATATTGCACAGTACTTAAGGCTTAAGCCATTTGCTTTGAAGCTACCTGGGTTATGTAAGTGTAATGGCATACACTGCAGCTTTGGTCAGTATGCACAACCTGCAGAAATCCATTTGCACCGGGGGGTGCATGGCAAGCACTGTTGGGGAGAGATAACACTTCATCTTTTCAAATGTAGGCCCAAATGAAAAATAACTTGCTGTCGGTGGAAGTTCGAGGTGTCCTCCCCCTGGACAGAATCCAAAGAAAATATATACTAAGATGTGGTGCAATACCATGTAAGTGCCATCCACGTGCATGTGATCATTAGCAGGACACTCGTTAGTTGAGTGATTGGATAATTAGAGGTCGTTATTTGATTATAGTCATTTGGATTATTTGACTAGTTAATTAGCTATATGACTGAGTGAATGAATGCTTGCTGGCACATATTGGGAAAACAGATTTGTCACTACAATGTTTGTATTCTAACTATAATACCTTTTTTAATGACTTAAATTCTACTGCTTTTTTTCGTCTACACGTCTTCACCAAAAATAGGCCATCTACATGATCACGTTGTATTATTTCCCCTTGAAATTCAAGTGGTTAATAATCAGGATACTGCGATTATTCACTGACACAATCCCCACCGCGATTAATTAAACTTGCAGCTAAGTTGTATGAGCTATTATTCTCAAGGATGGAATGGTGAATGGAAATCTTTGAAAAATACAAGCTGCCTGCATATTGTAACCCAGAAAACCATTCCCCCAGAAACTGAGAAAAACGGAGAAAATACAGTTGATTAATAAATGCACGTGACGTGATTGACCCAACGCAAATCACTCATGCATGACATTTTAACTGCTTCAAACCCAATGTGCCGGCTATTTCAATCATTAAATCCACCAATATCTTTAGCTACATTTTCCTGATTGAAAACATGTGACTGTTAAGGGGCAATTGCACTTGACAGACAGGGTTGCCAAGTATTTTCAAGATGCATTGAATCGTTTTGGAGACTAGCTTTTGCATAAATATTGTTGTCACAAGCACACAGGCACAATGTAATATGACTTTCACTTGCAAGCCCAGGAGAATTCATGCATTATTTGACCATGGGACTGCAAGGGTCCGGGACCCCTAGGGTCTTTTTTTTGTCCATTTTTTTGTCCACAGTAAAAACTAGAAATGCACTCGAGCTGCCAACTTGCGCCATGCACACAAGTACTTGTGCGCAAGCAGAGCGTGCAAGTACTGCCGACTTCTACAAACTTACCCTCAGCCCTTCTATAAAATATAAAAAGTAAAGACGAAACATACCCTAGCTACGTCACCATGAACAACCAATAATTACGTCACCATCAACAGACAATTAGGGACCACCGAGGACAGGCCTACATACGGCATACATACGCATCCGACCACAGTACTTGCACGCTCTGCTTTGCTCAAGTAAAAATATAATAAAAGAAAATAGTGGTTAACCAGGCTACGAAGGGTCAGAGGTCCTTTGACGAATGACTGTTGGATAGTGTACACTACAGTATGGTGACAGGAAATGGGGAGAGAGATGGGGGGGTTGACACACGGCAAAGGTCGTTGGGATCGGGAGTCGAACCCGCGACACGCCGTCAGGCTAGCTTAGGTGCCTAAGTGCCCGGACCGCTACACTAGCCGCCCGGGCCACACGCCTCAGTTCTTGAACGATTCCCACGACCCTTTGCCATATTGCCGAATTTTGTGGAAAACGACAGCACAGAACTGACCAACCAAAACTGCAAAAAATTTAAAATGAATACCTACGAAAACAATAAGGCGTCTTCTCCCCTTCGGGCTTGATCCCTAATAATAATAATAATTGTTTATGTATTGTCCCACATGACGTCACTGTCCGGTAGCCAAAGGCTTCTGACATAATGACTGATTACAGTCTTGCGGCTCCCCCTCTTAGAAATCCCACCACTGCCACGGCCGCATCTCGGCATCACAGGCGAGGACCTGTGTGTTTGCGGGGAGGGGGTGGGCTTGTCTGCAAATTGCACCTCAACCCCTCCACGCACAAACCCTCACCCTCACCCCCTCTACACACACACACAGCACAGGAGAGCTGTTTTTTCACGGCACAAAATTATTATTAAATTGCATTGTAGTGACTCTGACTTGAGTCAAGTGGACTCACACACACACACCCACACCAGGCACGAGGGGGTGGCTTTTGGAGCTTGGGCACCTGCCCTTTTGCCTCAAAGTGCCCTTTTCCTGCCCAACGCCCGTGGCCCTTTTATTTTTGAGTGGTGCAAACACTCCAAGGAACAGCAATGTCCGTGTTAACCTATGACTATGTTTGTGTGTGACTCATGTGTGACTATGAGTACCAGTAGGGGCGCTGTTGTGCCAGAAACAGAGAGAGAGAGAGATAGTGCTGCACTGTATGTTGCCTGCTAATGAGAGAGAGAGAGTGAGAGAGAGAGGGGGGGGGGAGTTGCACCACTCAGTTCACACGGGTGTGATTTTTTACATGGTTATGAGATTGAGAACGTATTGCTTATATTTTACTGTCTAATGACATGGGCCAAGTTATTGTGGAACATCTTTCCCCATTAGCATAAGCCATCCAATTTACTACAATTCTGGTGTGAAATTGCACAAGGGACCCCCACAAAAAGACCACCCTGAAAATCGGAGCGCACAGAGCATGCACACAAATGTGCTCTTTTGTGCATGGGCTTTGAGCTCCTGCCCCCTCAGTGCTCTCTGCACGACCCTGGCACACACACACACACGCACGCGCGCGCATGCGCACGCACGCACACCCACGCACACGCACACACACCCACACACACACACACACAGTCACAGTGTGCATTATTTTTGTAGGGTTTAGTGAATAATTCAATGCCAAGTGTAAACGCAGAGATATTCGTTCTTTCCTATTGGTTGGCTCCAAGTCAGGGCATCGTTACAAACAAGAACAGATCTACAAGCTAACAATGCTTCGCGTCGCAACGCGCTGTGAGTTTGTAGATCTTTCCCTTTTGACAAGACGGACACAGACACTGGACAAGTAGAGCGCGAACTTCGAAAGCCTCATGAGCGGCGTGGCCTACTAAAGAAAATAATATAACTGCGCCACGTAGGCCTAGTATGTTGATTCATCAAGAAAAATAAGAAACCACGTATGCTACTGAAACCAGCTTAAAGAACAAGGCATTTTTGCAGGTGAGTGAGTATTTAATGGCAAAGAATGTGATTTTTGACGTTGGGTAATTTGCTATTTTGTAGCTTTTTTATGGATATTATTGTAGGCCTATTTTAACAATATGAGTCTCCCGTGTGGCAGCTAATTACATTGATAGTTACTACTTAGCCTTGTAGGCTAATAAAATTGTAGGCTAATAAAATTGTAGCCTACTTAGGGCTTTTACAAGTCTGTAACTCCAACTCGAGTGTACAAATGGAATTTGGCCTGCTTGCAAGGGTCCATTTGGTTCTACTCCATCCATTAAAGGAGAATTTCAGACTATAGAAGGCTTTCTTACCTTTATTTGTAGTTGTTACGTCCCCACCAAAGAGGTCCAGGTGTTATTTTGTGCAAAAGCGCATTATTGGCTATTTGCCATAAGCCCTCAATGAATTGAATTGCATTGAATTTAATGGGGCATTGGGTTTTTGTGCTAATTCGCTTATTTCCTTCGCTCAAAAATATATTTTTTAATATATCCTCTCTTCATAATGTAAATAGTATCACAAGCGGCACACTTTACTACTTATGTCGATGGAAATAAGCGAATTAGCACAAAAACCACAACCCCCATTGAAGGCTTATTGTAGGGGAAATAGCCAATGATGCACTTTTGCACAAAATAACACCTGACCTGGACCTCTTTGGTGGGGACGTAACAACTGCAAATAAAGATAAGAAAGCCTTCTAGTCCGAAATTCTCCTGGGTAAGAAAAAAAAAACAGGAGGCCAAAATAGAATAAACTCCAAAACTACTCTCATACTTGCCAAGGAGGAGAGTTCACACCCAGAGTAGTGGCCTAATCCCTAATAAATATACAGTATTATCATATCAAAGTTTGATATGATAAAGTTTTAATTCCAATTATCAAACTGGGGGTAAACGGGTTGAGAGAAAGAGCATCACCTGCTGTATGAGAAAAGCCATCGTTGGGTACTGGGTATAGCAGCATGTTATCTCGTATTTGCTGCTAGGTGGAGCCCTAGTATACAGCGTGAGCGGCAATCCAGATCCACAGCTCCTCTCCTCACCTTTAATTCTCCGTCGCTGTGAGAGCTACAGTCTCCAGCCAGCGTCCCTCCTAGAGGCAGTGCATTGCATGCGGTCGGTAGGTTTGTCATAGTCGCAGAGAGAGAGAGAGAGAGAGAGAACTCTGTCTTGGACGCAAAGCAACTTCGCGATTACCCCCCCACCCAGCCCCCCCATCTGGAGCTTTTCTCCGAAGACACCCGCGACATTCTTCTGGATACTCTTCTTGATTTTTGTGTGTGTGCGCGGCGCGCGTGTGTGTGACTATGTGTGTGTTTGTGTAGGCGCCTTCTGCCTTTCAGCTCCATGGGACGTGATCGTGATGTATGTTGTATTATAGCCACTGCACTGGAGGACGCCTTGTGCCATAATAAAGGGACAAAGCGACAGTATTGTGGATACTACTAATACAAGGAGCACCCGTTTCTTTTTTCTGCCTGGCTGCAACATCGCCGCTTTGAGGATTCTAGACACATTTCTGCTCAGATAGATGCGGAGGTTTCAGGATAATATTGACAGGAGTTTACCCGGAGGCAACTATTTGGATTCGTTCTTCCTCTCCCTTCCTCTCCCGATGAGCCTTTGATTAGGTGCAATCCGCATGCACTGTGCCCGTAAGGACGATACGATATATCACCCAGGGGAGAAAGACACGTAATACTAAGAAAGAATACTTTAAATGGGAGGACGTGAAGCAATACATATCCTTATATCATCATTCTGATCTAAAGACGTGCGGGTAAGTGTCAGACTTTTCAAGCATTGCTGTATTTTGTGCGCATCAATTAACGTGTCTATATATATATATATATCTCTGCAGTTCCATCCAGCGAGCTAGGTTAAAATGACCATAATTCAACCCTGCATTTAATGGTGGTGTTTTTTGTTTTTGCATTGCTGTATAAAACGGTCCAGTTTCCCCATGCAGCCCACAGTTAATTAAACGCGGCATCGATAGGCTACTTTAAAGTGGCGTTCATCAATCAGCGCCACATATTGATAGGCAATATGATAATTTCATTTCGACGGATATAACTGACTGCTGCCCACTGTTTCCCCGGATCGATCCGGAGTACAGGTTTGGACAATGTTTCAGTTTCAGTCGTAACTGGAATTGTCTGCATATTATTGTATATAACGTTTAAGCCAAGGTGTTCTCCCATTCCTCTCCATTCATTCCGTTGCCGTAGGATGCCTGGGCTCCTTGAAACGATGTTCATCAATTATACCATTGTCTTGCTGAGAAGTTGCATGGATTGACATGGACGAATATTTCAATCAAATCACATAGATCGATTGATTTAGATGGATTCATATTTCGGGGGGGTTGGTCGCATAATTGTCCTATGCAGTCAAAATTGAATAGGCTTACATTTGACCTAATAGACTAATTAATCATTACTAACTTTATAAATCATTCGTATCACATCACATGATATTGATATATGCATCATTTCACATTGTATAGACTGATTACTTAAAAAAAAAAAAAAAGAGAAGAAGAATATTGTTCATGCCAGCATGCCATAATAGATTACTAAGAGCAAATGTCAGAACAGCACATTGAGAGCTTGCATCAGTTAGTTAGTGGCACACTGGAGAAAAAGCACAACCAGCTAAATGCATCCATCCATACATGTCTTTTAATATATTGCAACATATCCTACATAGACTAATGAATCATGAATATTAGGCTACGCATAGACAAATGGGCCTACTAAGACAGAGACTGAGTGTGGGTGCATGCATGGTTGCATTGCATATTCAAATCATCATACAGAGGGAGAGAGGGGGGAGAGGGTACGCATAGAGGGGCCACTGTACAGACTGTAGGCCTAGGCCCTATATGTGCTTTGATGTAAAGACAGGACTCTTTCAGCATCAAAATCAAAAGTGTGAAAGGTTGCAAAGCCAATCACTTGAAACTGATGCTCTGAGGTCTCCCCATCACTGCACAGTGCTGCCATTCATCTCCTCTTCATCCCTTTGGAATGGGGGTTTTGATGTTTGCTCGTGTTGCCATTTAGAGTTTTAGGTCCAGTGGAATTTAGAGGTAAATTGCAGGAGGATGGCAGTGTACATTTGTGTGTGTGTGTGTGTGTGTGTGGGGGGGGGGGGGTGCAGCCTCCATGCCTCACAGACAGAGCATCACAGACAGACAGACAGACAGACAGACAGACAGACACGCACACACACACACAGTCTGTACCAGAGAGCCTTGCCTTGACCGACTCTAATGGACATTTGCTGCATTCTTTTTAACTGCTTATGTCAAGCGTTACCTTGTTTTCAATGTATTGTGTCTATTTTGATTAGATGTAGGGCTCTTCCTTTTGGAAAATACACTCCTTATCCAAAGGAAGGAACATCTGGTCTCACAGCGATAGTTTTAGGCAGTATCAAAGAAATTACATCTCACTTTGCCCTGTAGCTGTCGTCTTGTCTAGTGCATTCTGGGAATATAATGGTGATGAAGGAAAAAAGACAAAGAAATAAAACAGAAAAGCACACTCCTCTGTGTGCAGATCTCCACCAGGCCTGCTCACCTGCCCAGGGCTGTTTCAGTCAGACTCAGACTCGGGACACGAAGAAGCTACGGGGGGGAGACTAATACCTCAAACCCTAACCTAACCATAACCGCAAGCACGGGAGCAGCACATGTTGGACTAGTCGGACTAATGCTCCGTCGGAATTACGTGTGGATCCCGCTACGCGGCTACGGGGTAGTTTGTTGTACAGCTGTTTGCATTTTTAGCCCTATGGGCATAAGTGAAAGTGGTTTTGGAGGTGCTATAGAGCTATTCTGATTTTGGTATGAATGGATGTTGCATTCATGATGTTTCTTTTAAGAAATAGGCCACGGCCACACATTTAATCAGATTGATTGATTGAATACTTCAGATGGTGAAGGTCTCATTTAGACCAAAATGTTGTTATATTCTCATTAAGGTATTATCTTACAGTACAGGAGTTTTGTCTGTGTTTGGGCCCCTGCTGGGTCATCTCCCACGCACCTGTCACTTTGAAGGTGTGCAAAAGACATGGTTTCCCATGTCCAGCTTTGAGTGTTTGTGTAAACAGAAACATTGTCAAAAATGGGCGCTGGGGTGCGTGTTCCCTCCTCCGCGTCATCAGTGCCCATACCCGAGGTGGGGTTGGCGAAAGGGCCTTTCTGTGTGGAGAAACATGCAGTAATCCTGGTCTCTAAAACTACCTCCCCCTGGCCGCCTGATGGAGGGGAAAGGAACTGGTCGGAATAATGTGTTCCTTTCACGCGCTATGTCCGGACAGGGAAATTCCCCCCTGTCAGGTGAAAAGAAGCAGCTTGGACTCCTCATGCATAGATGGAGGCATGAGGTCAGTCCGCTGCCCCCCCAGGTTGGCAGAGGAAGTGTAGCGCCCAGGATTACATTAGATAATTGGCACTGGGGGGAAAAAAAAAACTGGGTTGCAAAATCGTGGGATAAAAATTATAGTAAAACAAAAAAATAGTGTGTGTAAACACAAACATTGAAGACAAAGGTGTGGGTTTGGACTTTTGTGTAAACACAAACATTGAAGACAAAAGTGAGGACGCAAATTGTGATTGGCCGGAATGACATTTGTATATATTCAGCTATAGTGTAAATTCCCATTGACAATGAATGGAGTATTTACGTCATATGTGGACGAGCAGATCGTCTTTTTTTGTCTACAGAAAGATTAAATTCCCATTGACAATGAATGGAGTATGTACGTCTTGGACGAGCAAATCGACTATTTTTGTCCTATACAAAAATGTAATTCCCATTGACAATGAATGGATGATGTACGATGATAAGATCGGCCCTCACTTCACACGGGTGTGATTTCTATAAGGCAATTACAGGCAAAAGGTATGGGGTATCAATGGTCTGAGGGGTATGAGTTACACAAGACCACAAACTGTGAGATTTCTAGCATTTGTGGTGCCCCTATGGGTGGAACTGAAATCACTTGCAGTAGGGCTCTACGTTGTGTAGAGGCCCCTTGATTGATTACAATTTGGGGTCCGTTCAGGATTTGTGTAATTTCTTTGCTAAACGGTCAACTCTGGCAAACATATGAATCATAGCCAATTGAAATAGAATCTCAAAAATCGGACTAATGTATCTTGATCAATTGACTCAATTGACTCGAGAGATAATGTGCTGTGTACATGCAAAGCTTTTTCCACACTGATCAGTCCAGCAGTGCTGTAGATAAGCTGCACGCAAGCACACACACGCACGCACGTGCACACACACACACACACACGCACACACACACAAATTCCAAACATGCAATGTAATCTAGCTTCATTTTCTAGCAACATTTTAGAATTAAGAACAAGCTTACCACTCAGTTATTAGTAGCCTATTATTATTTCTTGGCATATTTTAGAGGGTATGCGCATGCATAAAGTGAGTGGCAAATTGAGTGGCAATTAAATTAGTGTAACATTGTTTAATGCAATCAGACTTTTCTGTTTGGATGTATGAGCTGTCAAGGCCAGAAAGTAGTTTTTTGGCACTTAGTATATAACTTCCGGGTATGATGATGATGTTACGAGTGTACCCTTTATTGATAGTATCAGTATATAGACAGGAAATGGGGGGAGAGAGACGGGGAGAGACATGCAGCAAAGGTCGTCAGGATTGGGACTGCAATGGAGCCTAGGTGTCCAGACCGCTAGGCCAAGCGGTCCGGGCCTTTACCGCTGTCAATTAATCACACCACATCTTTGGGCCTGCAGAAGTTGGAATAGGATTACTGTCAAAATACTATTGACAAGGAGACAATCCACTGTTTTGACACATTGAGGTGTGTGTGTGTAGATTGTCTATGAAGACAGACATTGGTTTTGACACTAAGGGTTGCCCACCTGCCCCTGGCAGGTAAATAAAACTTTCGGGCAGGTGGACTCTGCTATCAGCTTGCCCGACCGGGCAAGTGCTCATTTGAGAGGGGACTGAATTAACACAACACAAGGTATCTGGCTAAACTGACATGGCCTGCCAGTCTTCTGGTCTGGAATGCAAAATAACAGCACCTGTTTACCTATAATGTGCTGTTTTAACTGTTGCTACACTTAATATTGTAAAATATAAGTATGAACCCACAGTCATATTCATAGATATGTGGGTAAAATTTGAGTCCATGAAAGTAATTCAAATATTTTACCCATCGTTTTATAATGGACAATTTACTTTTCGGCCAAGTAGGCATGACCTTTGGACATGTAGAACATAACCTGTACTTGCCCAACGGGCAAGTGCCACTGAGACCTTAGTGTCAACCCTGTGTAGAGGGGAAAAGAGTGGGCCAAGTATAAGCCCATGGGGATGCAGGTCTGTCAATTAAATTAGTATATGGGTTTAAGTGGTTAAATTGTCCCCGTGCTGGTCTTTCTTCTCTCTCACTTATTTTTAAAGGGATAGTTCAGATTTTTTGAACTTAAGTTGTATGAAATACTTGCCATTAATATAGTGGTTGCAACTGTATTAATTGATTGCCCGAGTCCTGTGGTGGGAGTTCTGCTCTGGTTTTGGTGAAATATTAAGTAGTTCCGGTTCCCATTTTGTGGGGGGCATTGGGGGCCACGCAGTAAAAGTAAATTAATCCACAAAACTAACATCATTTGTATTGTTGACCTATTTCTAAAATATTAGTGCAACTTCCGTTCTTTTTTTACCCCTCTATCACACAGAACTATGTTTTTTGTGTCCATATCACTACGCCCAAAAAATAGTTCCATGTGATAGAGGGGTCAAAGTTGAACGAAAGTCGCGCTAATATTTTAGAAATAGGTCAACAATACAAATTACGTTCGTTTTGTGGATTCATTTACTTTTACTGCGTGGCCCCAGACCCCCAGTGCCCCCCACAAAATGACCGGAACTACTTAATATTGACCAAAACCAGAGCAGAACTCCCACCATGGAACTCGGGCAATCAATTAATACAGTTGCAACCACTATATTAATGGCAAGTATTTCATACAACTTAAGTTAAAAAAATCTGAACTATCCCTGTAATTAAAAAAAATGTGTGACATTTTCACAACAATTTATCTGTATACAAGTAGCAGCCCAACCCCCCCTTTTCAGTCTTTTGTATCGATGCTAATGAAGATACTTTCTTATTTTTAGTATTTTTCCAAAAAATGATTTTCATCCTTAAACAAGTCATCCTTAATTAGCTGGGTCCATTTGAAGTCGGCCATTTGAGATGGATTTCTTCCGTTGCCATAGTATGTAGTAGTGTTTCTCTGTGAGTTCGTACTATTTACACAGGATGATTTAAGACCTGCACTATGCATTGGCCCATATCTATCCCTATGGTGCTGGCTTTTAATCATGGGGGCTAATTTCAGTGCCCTCATTTTAAACCATGTTTCTTTGTTTGGGTATTTGTATTCTACCTGGGATCCCCCCGCCTACCTTTGTCTGACGTTATACCCTTCCCCCCCCCCCTCTCCTCCCTGCTCATGCATTGTACTGGAGTTATGCAGCAAGTGTATTTGCGTTTCCTCTCCAAAGCCAATTCCATTTATTTGATTTGATTTTGCCTTTTGGACATGATCGTACGCCAGGTGGAATCCAATTTGCCAGTGCTGTATGAATGGAGACACGGGCTCTTCAATTTACTTCATTGGGTTAGCTTTTACAGTATATGGCCTCAAGGCTTCTTTTGTAGTACAGTGAGTGAAGGCTTTTACCAGTGCATCGATTCGAAATAGCCCATCATAAACTAAGTGTTTCAAAACTCTGAGATTATAGTATTGTTTACCTTTTTTTTCCTTTGTTGCTTTTCTGCCTTTATTGATAGTATCAAGTGAAGATAGACAGGAAAGAGAGAGAGAGAGAAGGGGAGAGACATGCAGCAAAGGTCGTCATGAACGGGACTCGAACACGCGACACGCTGTCAGGCCAAAGCCTAGTATATGTGGCATGCGCCTCGACCACTTGGCCAGCGGGCGCCCCTTGTATTGTTTACCTTGATGTGATGTGACTATCTTACCCTTTTTGTGCACGAGCATGCACTAGTGAGAGCCTTTGCCTGCTTTACATAACACCTAATCTTAACTGTAACCTTAGTTACTTAAAATAACTCATATTATTCAAGTATTATATCAAGTCTACTGAAATCCCCAAACGAGCTCTTCAAAATTAAGTAGCAGCAAATTATCTGTCATTTTCCTCATCTAACCAATAGTAACCATGTATGGACATTTGGCTCTCTCAAACGATAACGCTAAGTACGCGCACGCACGCATGCACACACACACACGTCACACGCACGTCACACACACGGACACACATTCCGTCATGCGCACGCTCATGTCTGTTGTTCACATTCTTGTGTCGGTGTGAATTTTGTTTTTATAGTTGACATCGTGGAAGAAAGCAACATTAATGGGTGTTTACCACAGAGACACTAAAGATTGCAGAAATGATTTAGTGCCTGTGCAGAAATCTTGGTCAAATTGATTTTGGAAACACTTTTTATTATTTATTTAGCCTACTTCAATGTCAGTTGGAATGGGACGTTCCAAAGAAGAAAAAAATCACACTTGTGTGAAGTGAGGGGCGCTCTTATCATCCTACATCATCATACGTTAACCAATCAAATCATCACATTCCGTGCTACAAACACAACCGTGTGCTTCAAACACACACACATGCTCAAACACACCTACACACAAAGCTGTCATATTTCTATACAAGCAGGCAAAACTCATACCAACTTGGTAAGCTTTTGCAACAACCCAGATCTGCAATGGAACAATGGGATCCCAAAGTGAACAAACCTTGTTGTTACCTCTTTATCTAGATGACTGCTTTGCCTCAAGCGATAAAGGATGCTATGGGGCCGGGGGTGGTAAGGGAATTGCTCAGATTGCAATCTAAGCAATTGCACAATTGCTCAGATTGCACAACAGTAATATGAAAACAATGTTTTCATATTACCATCTACCTTTACCAGCACATGTCTTTCGAATCAACCTTTGTTGATTTGTTGTGGCTTTTGCTGTGAAAACCCTCTGCCTCCACCCAGCACCCATATGCATTAGCGTTAATGAGGAAAATTATTTACTGAACCCAGAAAACCAATTATAGCAAAGAGAGGTGAGGACAGCAGCCTGTGTTAATCAAGAAGAAGAACAATCAGTTCACTACATTCCACGCATCAGTCACAAATAGCTTAACATTAAGTTGGCAGTGAAAAAGGCTAAGGTTTTTGCCTCAGCTGATACCAAGGCCTGCTGTTGAATAACTGAACAGTAATTGTGATTGTTTACTTTGAATACTTACTTACTGTACTACAACTACATTTCAACAATTACCCTTCAATTCAGATATCCAAGATTACAAATCAAATTATCAGGGAAAGGTTCTAGCAAATATGAAGGACAGTGGGAACATTCTTATCTTCATGTTTGATCCTTATTAATGATCATTATAAAGATGGCACAATTTCCGTCTACTGTACTCATTGGTGGGCTATGGACGGTTCAGAGACCTGCCTGCCAATCTCATCATCAGCAGGGATTCAGACTAATAGAAATGTCATCCTTTGTCTTCCTGGAGTGGAAAGTCAGAATAGAAGCCATTCGTCTTGCTTTAATAAAAAAGAAAGGTTTTAAATGACCAAAACTGCCTACGGAGTACTGATGATGTCACTGGTAGGTGGGTTTCGGAACTGTCCACAACCATTCTCTGAAATACAGGCCGATGTTATAAGCATTAGTGAAGTCAACAATATTAAGATCCATTGAAAATTGATGAAAGTAGTCCTTGAATAAAATTATGATAACTCGTAGTGAACGCTCTACTCTACATTTTAGATATTGAAAAGAATACTTCACATTATTTTTCTCCCTTCTAAAACGAGTTACAGCATTTTTCTAATTTTATTTCTTCAAAATACTGCAATGCCCCAGATGAATTAGAGTTCTCAACCCATGTTGCACTTTTTATCAAGCAGGGCACACATTATGACGTTTGTGTGGGCACACGCACTCACTCGCGCACGTAGGCACGCACGCACGCACGCACGCACGCATGCACAAACACACGCAGGCCAAATCTTCCCTGCTGTTCTAGTAAGGGTCTGGGTTCCGTAAGGTTCCAAGGACAGGAGTGATCATGCTGTTAGGAGGGAGATAGCTCACCCTGCCGAAAGCACAGTTTGTCTGGCAGGAATGTCACTGACGGGCGAAAAAAGAGAAAAACCTCTATGTAAAAAAGGTCTTCAAGGTTCTCCTGTGAACACATTTACCTGTCTGTCCTGACCTCTGTCTTAAAAAGAGCTTAGACACACAGCATGTTGGTATTTGGCCCAGGCTTTCACAAACTCTATAATGTAAATATCAGAGTGTGGATGAAAAAAATGGAATGGCCAAAATGAAATCGGTGGGAGGTTGCTATTTGGTTTAACCCATTTTGTGCGGGAACCCCTTTTGGTGTTAGCATTATGTTATGCTTTAGCTATTGAAAAATAGCAGATCTACAAGCTCATAGCGCGCCACCGAGTGGCGCGCTACGAGCGGCGCGCTACGAGCTTGTAGGTCTGCTATTTTTGAAAAATCAAAGAACGACTGACATAGAAACATAGCTTTTTCAGAAAACTGTCAGGATGTAGAAGACATCTTTAGAATCTGATCTCAGGTCTAAATAGGCCTGACGTCGAAATTAATCCTCCAGTTTTCTGAAATAAATATTTTCACGATTTTTCAAAAATAGCAGACCTACAAGCTCGTAGCGCGCCACTCGGTGGCGCGCTATGAGCTTGTAGATCTGCTATTTTTCAATAGCTAAATTATAACAATGTTTAAAACACCAAAAGGGGTTCCCGCCCAAAATGGGTTAAAGGTCAATGTGTTTATCACTCAATGCCATACGGCTCTGAGAAGAAGAAACCGCCAGAGTGTCGTAAATTGAGAGAGAGGGGGGGTAAAAAGAGGACAAAAAAAGGCACTAGTCGTGATGCACAAGCACCATTAATGTTGATGTGGTGCTTTCGCTGTATGACACGATGTGTTTCTTTGCTGTATATCGAGAGCTGAAAATGAGGTCACCGACCAGATAGGACCGGTGTTGGTGGTAGCTTCTTTTGTGGTGCTAGCTGACTGAGTGCTCTGGCATCACTGTTTTTGCTGCATACCAGACGTGTGCACAAAGGACCAGAGCATAAAAGCCGGAAGCTTTTTAAAGGTTTATGAGGGAGAAAGAATGAGTGTCCCCTGCTATTTGGCCTTTTGAGTCATGAAGTGGTTTCTTATGTTGCGGCACTGTGAAGACACCCATGTTGGATTGATATCATATGCCATGTGAAGCATGTGACTTACTGTATAGGGTTGCGCAATTAACCGAAAATATTTCGAAACTGATATTTATAACCAATAACCGACTTAATCTTTGAGAATCGAGTCAAGGTTAACAAATCAACTACAAGAGTGTTTTTATAATTGACTAAATCGATTTGTCTCATACCAAGATGCACGTGTACAAAAATAGTGAAAACAGACAATTCTAAAGCTCATAATACGTTTTAACCTTGTAGATCAGCTGTATTCACTATAACAAATTGTTCATCAATCTTATTCAAAGCAAAGGTTTGAAATAATAATGATTCATATCGCCCAGCCATGCAGTGACTGCACATTTTGTGTGAGATGGGTTTGAGTGTGACAGGAAGAACCAATGTTGGTCCCACCATCTTCTTTAGTTGACGAAGACCTACCTAGGCTCCATTGTTTCCAATTATCACACATTGCTGTACATCTGCATTGTTGGGGATTATCAAATTAGTTCCAGATAGATAACTTGCTACCAAATCCAAATGTGGCCGTTAAAAGGCCGGGGCCTGAGATGGGTGGGAGTTGGTGACTCACTGGATGCAACCATTGGTGGACACTTTTTTGATTGATTGATTGAAATATTTAACAGTTTGCAGAATTACAGTACATTTCAAGCACAAACTCAATACAAAGACTGTTAACTGTGAGTGGACGACCCAATTAAGCATTACACTTGTTTACAAGAGGGTCCACCATGTTCAATTCATCAAAACATTTAGAGACGTACAAATAATATTGGTTATGCGGGTATAATGACTAGGGGATTTTTTGGTGAGACGGGCAATACTGGCATTTGCAATTAAGACGGGAAAACAAAACACACCCAAATAGTTTTGGCTTGGTCTTGACTTCCGGTGCCATTAACTGGAGTAATTTATGCATTCAATTTGAATAAAAGCTTGCAAGCGCCCCACGTTCCAGCACGAGGTTGTTGAGCTCAAGTGTGCACACGACCGTGACCAATGACACATTTCCCTCCAAACTTTTATGTGTGGACATCCGGCACTTTGGATTATCTGCAAGCTAAACCCACAATTTACCACTTTGTTAACTTGTCACATGGTGGGGGGGGTCAAAAATGTAGCCGGAGCTGTGTACACAGTAACAATTTACATCCTGCACTGCGATACAAATACTGCGACACAATGTGGAATGCAATCAAATAGCTTCTGCTGCAACAAATGCATTCTTTTATACAAATGGAGTAAAAGATGAGTGAGAATCGATGTGTCCTCTTGATATAGAAGAATTGTGTAAGCGATGCAATAATGAACGGCTTCCTTATATTTTATTGGCTTTGCCTCTGATGCTATGACTTTTAAGGACATGTTTACTTTTACTGTAAGTCTTATTTATCGATTTTATACATGGAAAATGGAATTGTATGAAGTCGTACTGATTCATAAAACGCCTGGCCTTGATGTACTGTATCAAAAGCTAACATTCAGTACAGTACAGTACAGTACAGTACAGTATAATAGGCCCACTCATGCGATATACAAGATTCACTAGAATATATACAGGCTATTGTATTGCATATTAATATTGAGCTTCTCTGTGTATGAAACATGCTATACAGAAGATTTGAAGAACATATTTCTTCATTTTTGCTTCAAATGAAGGATAGTGCAGCTACCTACATCTGTTGATCTATTCTAGCACAAAAAAATACATTTGAGCCACCCTTGTGACCCTGTTGGTGCTGTTAAAAGGAATCCAAAACCTATCAAACTGACATAGTCTGACAGAGCCACAGTACATCAACCTCTTTACTACCTCTGTAAAGTGTGGTTTTGTCTACGTGCATTTTTACAATGTGACACTAGGTTTCCTGCCACGAGATTGATATTGAGGGCTTAGCAGTAGTTTTGAGTTTTTCCCTGAAACCCAGTTCTTTATATGTGGCTAAAACAAAGATGCAGTGCTTCTCTGCCACCGAAGCCCTAAAAGAAGTTAATTTATGGCCTGTTTGGAAGGAGGGTTTGGGCTTGAATACGTAATGAGCTGCTGCACCTGCAGCTGCATACAAATGAATGGAAATGACGGTTCGTGTTACGCCCTCCCTAAACCATCGGGACCTCCTGATCTGATCACTAATTGACCATCAAAAAGCCAAGAAGACTTTTACCACACAGTCTAATGGAGCTGCAAATGCCAGAGGGCATTTTTCTGCTATGGCATCTTAACATTCCATAATCTAGTAGTGTCAATTGTCTGATAGTTACAGGCACGGATGTTTTCATAACAGATATGTCACTGATAGTGATAAGGAATAATCAAATGGTTAGGTCAATGTCGGTATAATGCCTAGCAAGTAGCAAATTCAGCTTATGTATACTTTATATGCTACGTATGACATTTTTTATTTAATTACCTTGCAGTCAAGTTGAAGGCCTGATAATCAATATCAATATCACTATCCTTTTATGATTATTTAAAATTTGACTAATACGCTCCTTGGTATTCACTATCATTTAGTTACTACTATCTTTATATAAAATGGCAATGAGATTTCCTTTTTTTTTATTTTATTTAAAAAGAAAAATACTACTTTTGTAGTAGTACGTTCACTTAAAATCCACATCCTTAATCTTTTAGAGAAAATCTATTTGTATTTAGGAAGCCAGAAATGGGACAGTCACCGAGCATGAACGCCTGGGAAAGACGTTGATTAATAATATTATTCTGAACTTCTCCAAATTACATCCATATTACAATGCCGTCCCTCTTCGCCATACTTGATTGGCAAAATATAATGAGCAGCATTTGCATGCAGGTGGATCATTCCCCGAGTAAAGATTTATTGATGTATCACTTGAGGTCGTTTACTCCTTTATTTCCCCCCCTTCTTTTTAATTAAGAGAATGCATATTTGTCATGCATTCACAGGCGGTTTATCCATTCAGCCGATCAGAATGTGATGTCAGTGGCAACTTCAAAATGTATTGCAGCATTTCAGCACCCACCCCCCGCCCCCCCTGCGCTTGTGTCTTGGACCAAATTGATTCTGCTAATCAATAGCATAGAATTGGATTTAGGGGTACTACAGGCGTGTGGTGTGGAGGGGGGGGGGGGGGGGGTGGAGGGGGGTGCCGTGGCTGACTGTCTGCCTTGGCCAACAGTCACTTGAAGAGAGCAGTCCCTTGTTCTCATCAATGTGATGAGCCTGCCTGGGATTGGTGTGTCTTCAGTCTCCTGTGTGTCCAGAGTGTCCTTGCCTAATAATCCTGCTTCTATACTACTAACACCATTGGTTCTCAGATGTTTCCATGTCAAGGATCCCCTGATTGATATGTATTAATTAGGGACGCTGATACCCATTTAAACGATTTTGTGGCAGGAACCCCATAAGAGATGATTTTTGTTGTTTAAAAATTATTAAAACATTTTCAAAATTATTCCACAGTTAAAAAAAGAAGAAAGAAAAAAATACGTATTTTAAAATATAAATTGGGATTAAAGTGGTTAAACAGATTTGTATGCTATATTATATTAACTAATTTAGCTGGGAACCCCCCAAGGACTCCTGGTTCCCAGGCCACACTGTGAGAACTAGTGCACTAAGTCTAGAAAACCAGGTTGGTGTAATAATGACAGTGGGCCCCATCAGTTCAACAGACTTGTGACATTGCTGGGCAAAAATAAACTCATTTTCCAGCCCTGTCTCACCTCTTTAGTTGCGGTCAGAGCAGCCTGGACTGATGTACCGCGCCAGAGGAGGTAAATGGCCGTAAACATCACAGCACGTTTTTGTCTGTACCTTGTGTCATTTGAGAAGGGTAGCTGTTGACATGACTGGAAGCACGCGCCCAGGTATCTTTGAGATAGAAGGCAACATATGATTAGTTTGCGTTAATACATAATGCATCATTCTCATATTCTTAGTGGGTATTCAATTATCCACAGTTGGCAAAAAAGGTTGAGAAGGGCTTTTAAGCGAATTCATTGGCAAGAGGTGTGTGTGTGTGTGTGTGTGTGTGTGTGTGTGTGTGTGTGTGTGTGCGTGTGCGTGTGTGCGTGTGCGTGTGCGGAGGGTGTGTGGGTTTGTGCGTGGAGGGGGTGAGGTGCAATTTGCAGACAAGCCCACCCCCTCCCCGCAAACACACAGGTCCTCGCCTGTGATGCCGAGATGCGGCCGTGGCAGTGGTGGGATTTCTAAGAGGGGGAGCCGCAAGACTGTAATCAGTCATTATGTCAGAAGCCGGCCCCCGGGAGCCCCCGCTCCAGCTCATTCAGCCAAATAATAAGCAGCAGATAACGGCACCGGCGTGCAGGCAGGCGCAGGGCCCCGCAGGGCTAGGAGCTGGAAAGTGGGGTGTGTGTGTGTGTGTGTGTGTGTGTGTGTGTGGGGGGTGGTGCATACACTACATACAGCGCAGCTCTCACTCGTCTGTGTTCACACACAGATATCACCTTGGTTCAAGGGCTGCGCGGGAGCGGGAGCTCGCGCGGCACACCTCGGCATCGTTCTTCGCCCTCCCCGCGGTGGTTACGGAGGAAAACGCTCTCGCTGACAACCGAGGGAGGTTAACATGGAACACGCTTGAAGTACACACGCTGGAGTACAGCGTAGGGGAATAAAAAAATAAATAAAATATTGCATTACCCAACTACAGTTCAGGTAATGCGTTGTGTTGGTGCACACTGCACAGCAACCTCGTTACACGCAGTAGCCTATGTGTGGGGGGATCATACACTGTACTCTTGTTAGGGCATTATGGGGTTTTTTTTTTCTTCCATAAAATGGATAGAATATCAGAGAATTCTCACACACCTTTTCTGGCACAGTATCATTTGAATTTTATTTCTCCTTCCATTACACTTCCCGTTGAGTGACTCGATGCAACAGCGTTTTATCATTCTTGGAAGATATTATGTGAATGCTGACTGTGAAGGAAATGGACTGCATGAATGGATGGAAGACCCCCTATCCATCGCACCCCCCCCCCTCCATGTACCCCCTCCATTCCCCCCCCATCCTTGTGGATTTTTGTCATTCCATAACAAGGGTCACAGTCTTCCATTGTCCCTCTTATAGCATTCCTTGGCCTGATGGTATTGACTGGTTCTGCTGCGTGGCTGGTGCCATATTACATCCATATATCATCGTGGAGACAGAGTGACAGATAGAAGAGCTGAGATGTCAGTCCCCTCCGCTCCTCCTCCTCCTCTCCCATCTCTAGGCAGGATGACAGCCATTCTCTTCAGCAAGTCTCTATCTTTCTGACAGAGACGGCATTGATGGTGCCAGACCACCCTCCTCATGCCTGCTAATACGCTTGACATGCGTGCAGTATTTAAGATTCACCGTAGACATTTCCATGGCCAACCGTGCGATGTACTGTATTCACTGGCGTTCAAGTAATGTGGTTTTTATGATGCTTCAAGAACCCGAGAAAAGGCACATCATGGATGTGTCATATTCTTTGCCGGTCATCAAATGCTGCTTCATAATCAGTACAGGGTGCTGTATGTATGCAGAGGGTGGCCGCTAGGTTGAAGTCACAAATGTGTTAAATGTTTTATAATCTGTCTAGTCTGTTCGCACCCTCATACATAATACATATAGCCAAATATCAGACTAAACAGACTATCTTATCAGACTGGAGGCCCTCTCTCTTTTCCCCTCTACACTGAATATCTTGGCTTAAAATAGCCAATCTGCAAGTGCATTGTGCCTGCGCTTGTAGATCTGTTTTTTGTGTCTAACGTTTGCCCCAGGGTAGGGATGCGAGGGTTCATGTGGCTGTTCTGGCTAATACACTAGCATCCTAGCACTCAGGAATTGTGAAATTACAGCTTCTATACCTAGACGATGAGCTCACTGGGTCAGCTGGGGTTAACTCATTATGGAATTCCTGCCTATAATGATTAATAAGGTAGTTGTAATCATTGCCTTGGTATTCATTGTCAGAGGAACACTTCAGTAGCTCTTAGTGTTACAGTTCTCCTGTGTATCTTCCTTTACAATAGTGCACACTGTACGTAGGTTATACTCCCCAATAACAGTTCACAATTGAATGAGTTGAAAGGACAATCACAACTATTTATCGATTCAGTCTCTTGCAGAGACTCGTGGTGAAAGATTCAACCGCTTTTTGGCATTTTTCGGCCAAACAGCCCCGAGACCAAAGGTCCATTTGACAAGGCTCTGTTGTCGCTACTGAACGCTGTGAAAGGTTAGGACTCCTGTAATTGTGTTGATGTTTTTGGTTGGTGGTGTAAGCCTCTCTCTCTCTCTCTCCCTAAGCCAGCTTTGTGTCAAACACAGCTGGGGAGCCTTTTATAATTGCAGCTGGGCAGAAATAATTGGCCTGGCGGCTTGAATGCAGCTCCTACACACACACAGGTGATTTCTATCTCTCCACTGTACTGTGCGGAGTGTGTTTTTCATTACAACAGTGTGAAACATGTATTTATTCATACACACTATAATGCTCTGGCTTAGGCAGTTCTTCCCAAAGTGTTATGTTTTGAGTGAATAGTCGAATCATTTTATAAACTACATTAACAGATTATAATAAAATAATACACAGTTTATTGAGTTTTTTTTGTCTATTCAATTCCCCAAACTGCATATCTTAAACCCCCTCGAAAACGGAGTTGCTGCAAATCAAGAGGCTTGTCCTCTAGTGAAGAATTTATATATATATAAAATAAATAAATACTGTCTGAATTGCCACATAATTGTGACCAGATTTGACTGAGAAACTGCCATCGCGCAAATTCCAGCTTTTCACCAGAGGAGAAAAACGTTTTTTTGTTTTTGTTTTTGTTTTGTTTTTCCAAAATGAGTTAATGGCACAGGCAGACTCTTCACATACTAGAGCATGTCTGAAATAAGTGTCAGAGCTGAAATCGACATGTAAACATGAAATAAATGCTTAAACATGTAGCTAGGTGTAATGTTAGAGTCCACAGAAGTGAACCTTTCAAGCCTGTTTTCTCAACTCGCTGTTTCTCTGCAAGACATTACTCTATAAGCCATATCTCCAAAACTGGTGGGTCAAACTGAACAACCAATATGTCAATTTGAAGCTGTGACATGAAAAAACGAAAATTTTTAAAAATCCAATGGCAGTCCCTCAGTCAAATTTAGTCACAATTTACTGTGCATGTCCTGTCCCCTTCACACGCCTTGCATGAATCGGCAGGCAGATAAACTCCATCCCCAATAATCACACCAACAAAGACGTTCCAGTTGTCTTTACTGTAATCACTGGCAGTAGGGTAAAACTGACAGAAAGAAAACATACATACAATCATAATGAGTACAAATCACATGAATGCAAGTACAATGTAAATACGGTGAGTATGAGTAAATCATAAAACAATATAAAAGTTACACAAACTTCCAAATGTTTCCCAAACATAGGCTACGGTAAGTATAATGTTGCACAATACAATGTATCAGCACATATTAGTAATGCAAGCAGGTACAAACATTGTTACCTAAATATGCAAAGTGTCTGTATTAAATCTTCACAAAACTTGTACAAATGTCTCTTAATTGTAAGAACATGTATAAATAATAACATCAAAAGTATTTGCACTCTTACCAACGATGCTATCAAAGATCTAAACGTCAAATGAAGAGAGCAGAAACAGCATGTCCTTCTCTGAGCTTGGTACATGTAGAAATGATCAGCTCTGCACTCTGCCCTAATTAACCTGACCTGCTGTCACTAAGAGCACTAACTAGACACACCTGTTGAAGTGCTTTGATCCCAATGATCAGAATGTCCTGGTGACATTAACAATTAAGACATGACTTAAATGCAGTTACACAAAACAACACACAGGGGGTGCTAAATAACAAAATACAAAACTGACTGACTGAAGGCAGCACACTCCCCGCTTGGTATCCCAAGATACCACATTTCAAACCTTTAACAGTTTACTGTGAATGAAGAAGACACTTGTTACTAGTATACTCATCAGAGTAAGGCCAGTCATTCCCTTTGGACTGACACTCCATCATGAGCACCACAGTTCCTGGTGGGATGTTTGGCCTACTGGAGGTCCATTTCCTTTGTGACTGCAGGGTAGACAAGTATTGTTTGTGCCATCTATCCCAGAAGGTATTGGCAAAGCTTCGCACGTGTCGCCACTGGCGCTTGTACAGGTCCTTGCTGTAAAAATCTCCTGGAAGAATTGAGTAAGGGACGATTTTCTGCGTGTGTAGTGTGACAGGAGTGAAGATGAATGGATCCTGCTTATCTGTCGAGACCGGCACTAGAGGTCTCCAGGTAGAGAAGCGCTCAAAGCGCTGAGATACATGACTGCTGTCATTGGCGGTGGATGTGAGCTCTGTCACTTGTGTGCAGATGTCTTTATCCCGTTCTGAGTCCAATAGTTCAAAGCTTGCTGTCTTGAGAGACAGCTTCTCTGGCTGAAATAAGACTGCAGGCCTGCTGAACCAGGCAGTGTCTTGCAGACAGACGGCAGGGATGGACCCTGTAACACGGTCCGTAGGGTTGTCAAAACCTGTGTGACAGTTATCCTCTGCAACTGGGATCTTCAGATAGGGAACTGCTCCTATTGTTTTGTCTGAAGCATCCGAACCGACACAGAGTTCTTTGAGCTGGGTGTCTGTCAGAGACACTCTTGTTTCTGGCCTTGGAATCTTGTCATTGTCTTCGGTCTTTTGAAAGACATGTTCTCCGTAATCTCCATATGTGGGAACCTCCACATGGTCAGGGATGGGGAGACCTGGGACCTTGCTGCTGTACCACCTTTCCTTCACGACATAGCGATTAGGGCATGGTTCGTGGTGATTGGTATCCAGAGTGTTGGTAAAGTAGGTGCTCACAGTAACTGGTTTGTGAACATTACCCAAACAGACATCGCCAACAATCACCCATCCCAAATCTAGTCTTTGAGCATAGGGTGAGTCACATGGCCCGTTTATCTGTTCCCGTGCTTTGTGAATCTGAATGATGTCCCTGCCAAGCAGGATCATGATGGGAGCCTGAGGGTCGAGCTTTGGGATCGTGGGGCCTATAGGTCTCAGATGTGCATGGTGCATTGCTGCTTCCGGTGTAGGGATTTCCGAGCGATTATTCGGAAGTGCGTTGCACTCAATCAGTGTTGGTAGGTCGAGGATAACCTGTCCATCTATGGATTCAACCCGGAATCCATGTGCTCTTCTGCCTTTCGTTTCCACTTCACCAGCACAAGTCTTGAGAGAGTAAGGGTAGTTGTAGCCCTTGATGCCGAAAAGGTTGAAGAACTCAGACCGTACTAAGGAGCGATTACTCTGATCGTCCAGTATCGCATATAACCGGATGGCCTTTCCCGGCTGACCAGCAGGGTAAACTTTCACAAGACAAATCTTCGAGCATGACTTGTCAGTGAGTTCTGCTCCACAGACCTGTGTACAGCTTGAGGAAACTGTAGTCTCTTCCGTATCCTTCTTTTCCTCCCCGCCATGCTCACATGCAGGGGATTGAGCCTGTGCGGACCAAGGAGCAGGCCCAGGGTGCAAGGCTGAGACGTGACTCTCGCTTCCACATTCATTGCACTTTATGCTGCTGTCACAGTTTTTGGCCAGATGTGATGATGAGGCACAGCATTTGTAACAGATGCCAAGTTGCTTTAAAATGGCTTTCCTATTCTCAATGGAGTTCTCCCTAAATCCACGACATCTAGGGAGAGGGTGAGGTTTGTTGTGTATGGGACATTGCTTAGTAGGATCCACCTTACTCCTACGTGTTGTGTCAGGTGAGGTGGAAGGAGACACTTCAGTCTTATGGACCCAGATTGGAGGCTTCTGACTGCTGGGCTTAGGAGCTAACTTTCCCATAACTGGAGGGTCAGCACTGCTTTGTATGAGCGAGAAGCTAGGATCATTTCGCATTTTAGCTTGCTCACACACAAATTCCACAAAGTAGGTATACGGTGGGAAAGGAACGTTGTACTTAGCCTTGTACCTAGAACCTTGAGAGAGCCATTTCTCCTGCAAATAATAAGGCAGCTTCTGCACAATGGGCCTGATGCCCTGGGCGCTGTCTAAGTAGGTGAGTCCCTGCAATTCTCCATCATATTTAGCAGCTTCAAGCTCCATTAACAAGTCACCGAACTCCCTTAACTTCTGGTGATCCTTGTTAGCAATCTTAGGGAAGCTATCCAATCTACCAAACAGCGAACTCTCAATGACCTCTGGTGACCCGTAACATTGGTCAAGTCTATCCCAAATCATCTTGAGACCCCTCTCAGGGTGATGGACATGTACGGCTCTCATCCTTCGCACATGTTCGCCTGACTCGATGCCTAGCCACTTCACCAAGAGGTCCATCTCTTCACTGTCTGTGAGGTTTAGACCTCGTACGGCATTTAGGAATGATGCTTTCCAAGCCCTGTAATTCTCAGGGCGATCATTGAACTGCAGAAGCCCTGAGGACACAAGTTCGCGTCTTGCGAAAAACCTGACAAGTTCTGACATACTGTCAGCAGGACTAGTCGGAGTTGTGCGACTTGTGTGATCCATGGTTCCCCCTGAACTCCTTATATTCTGGGACTTTCTATCTGAAGAGTGTGACATGTGATCATGGCGCCTGCTATCTGGAGAGTAGGACCTGCGCTTATGGGGCCTCCTATCTGGGGAGTGGGACCTGTGAGCCTGGGCCTTCCTATCTGGAGAGTGGGACCTGTGAGCCTGGGCCTTCCTATCTGGAGAGTGGGACCTGTGAGCCTGGGCCTTCCTATCTGGAGAATAAGACCTGTGCGCTTGGGCCTTCCTATCTAGAGAGTGGGACCAGTGAACATCAGTGTACATACTGGGCTGTACTTGAGTTCCAGCAAATGAAACACGCACTGGCGAATGATGGCCATGACTGGATTCCTTAATCTGAATGGGATGCTGCACAGTATCTGTGGGTGCATGGTGTACAACACTGTCTGCATCTTGTTGATTAACATTGTCTGCAGAGACTTGTCCTAAAGCTGTTGATGCCTGAGAAGTAGATGGCTCTGCATGCTGTTTCACATACTGTTTGGTGCGCTCTACTGGATCATGGCTTTCAAGATCAATGTTAGAACCACGGTCATGATCTTGCTCCTCCATGATTGCCTCTAATGCTCCAGCTTTAGCCTCTGCAATTGCAGCTTTTTTCTCTGCTTGTAGAGCATCAAGTGATATCTCTAAACGTGCTTTTTCCAATTTGATTTTGCTCTCCTGTATTATAAATGCAGCCTCCGTTTTAGCAGCTTCGGCATCAGCACGAGCCAAGGCTGCAGCTGCACTAGTGGATGAGCGACTCGATCTTTTAGATGAGCTTGAGGCGCGTGACCTTGTATGGTATGATCCAGATTCAGATGAGGATTTAGATGACCTTTTGTCCGACATCCTTGAAGAATATTCGTCTCTGAATGCAGTATACTGCGGCACTCACTGTTGTGATGTACTGTTGTGAAGCTCGTTCTTCGCTGTTTGGTCCGTCTGAAAGCGTTGTTTTACTGTCCTGTCCCCTTCACACGCCTTGCATGAATCGGCAGGCAGATAAACTCCATCCCCAATAATCACACCAACAAAGACGTTCCAGTTGTCTTTACTGTAATCACTGGCAGTAGGGTAAAACTGACAGAAAGAAAACATACATACAATCATAATGAGTACAAATCACATGAATGCAAGTACAATGTAAATACGGTGAGTATGAGTAAATCATAAAACAATATAAAAGTTACACAAACTTCCAAATGTTTCCCAAACATAGGCTACGGTAAGTATAATGTTGCACAATACAATGTATCAGCACATATTAGTAATGCAAGCAGGTACAAACATTGTTACCTAAATATGCAAAGTGTCTGTATTAAATCTTCACAAAACTTGTACAAATGTCTCTTAATTGTAAGAACATGTATAAATAATAACATCAAAAGTATTTGCACTCTTACCAACGATGCTATCAAAGATCTAAACGTCAAATGAAGAGAGCAGAAACAGCATGTCCTTCTCTGAGCTTGGTACATGTAGAAATGATCAGCTCTGCACTCTGCCCTAATTAACCTGACCTGCTGTCACTAAGAGCACTAACTAGACACACCTGTTGAAGTGCTTTGATCCCAATGATCAGAATGTCCTGGTGACATTAACAATTAAGACATGACTTAAATGCAGTTACACAAAACAACACACAGGGGGTGCTAAATAACAAAATACAAAACTGACTGACTGAAGGCAGCACAGTGCACCTTCAGTATGATGAGACCTGCTGGTTCTGGTGTCCCATGGCCTTTCCCCCAGCTCTACCCACTAGTTCCAGGTGCGCACAAGATATCTCAAAAGCTACAGTAACGGGCATATTGCCATGGAATCTGCGTGGAGGATGAGCCCTAAACATTTATGCGACCCAAATTACATTTTGTAGTCTCTGGCCAAAATGTCAACTTTGATACAGATTACATACTGTAGATATACAACTATCTCATAATCTAAATGGCAGACTGTAGGATGAATCGTTTTGCAATGTGCTGTGCATTGAATCCACACACCGCTTTTTGGTTGTTCTTCTACACTGGAAGTTAATCTTCCCCCATGTGCAGGGTTGAAAACTATACACCTTTTTTAAATGTTTTTTTTGTGGCTTTCGCCTTTTATTTTATATTTTTTATGGAGGGACAGACAGTCGGCTGACAGGAAATGGGGAGAGAGATGGGGGGAAGACATGCAGTAAAGGCCGTCGGGATCGGGAGTCGAACCCGCGGCACACTGCCAGACTGAATTACCAGCCAAGGTGCCTGGACCACTGAGCCATGGCCCAGGCACTATACACCTTTTTTAAATGTCAAGGACCACATACACTCTCAAGAATGTAGGTATAATATAGTTAAAACAATGTAATATCATTGAACTTTTTTTTCCAGTTTAATTCGAATAGTATTATATATGATATTAAATCATATCATCATTATACAAACTATTTCTAATGGGCAACAAAAATGGACAACCGTGGGGATCAACAAAAAAAAGAAAACATCAACATCAAGTTAAAACAATTGATTCGAGCTCCATTCAACAATTAATTCCAGTCTAATTAAAATTGATTAATTTATAGACCTTAATTTTAACAGCAGCCATTGTGACACACAACACTACTAGGGTAAACAAATACCAATGAATGGCACTAAATTAATTAAGGTTGTGTTCCATTCAGGTCAAACAGAGTCAAGGTGCTGCTATTGTGCGAGAACAGAGTAAGCTTTCACCCTAGTCCATCCATCCATCCATCTTCAATCGCTTATCTGTAGTCGGGTCGCGGGGGCAACAGCTCCACCAGAGTGCTCCAGACTTCCCTCTCCAGAACAACATTAGTGACTTCCTCTTGGGGGATTCCGAGACGTTCCAAGGCCAGTGAGTCGATGTATTTCCTCCAACTGCGCCTTGGTCTGCCCCGGGGTCTCCTCCCAGTGGGACGTGCGTCGAGGACCTCCCTAGGGAGGCGCCCGAGAGGCATCCTAACCAGATGCCCGAACCACCTCAGCTGACTGCTTTCCAGGCGAAGGAGCAGCGGTTCTAGCGGTTCCCTAGTCCTATAAGAAAACATTGTAGTGCCTCAAAGCAACTAGGATACCAGGGAGGCTAACATCAAAACTATTACAAATAATCACAACCGTGTGAAGTGAGGGGCGCTCTAATCATCGTACATCATCATCAAGAATGGTGGTCCCTTATTGGCCAAGGGTTCCCCCCTGATATACATGCCGATTTGCTCATACACATATGACGTAAATTCTCCATTCATTGTCAATGGCATTTAATGTTTGTGTTCAGACAACACAAACATTAAACTCTATAGCTGTTTATAGGAGGTAGCCCCTCAAAAAAGAAAAATCACACCTGTGTGAACTGAGTGGTTCAAGGTCTTATATAGCCTGATCAGCTATGTCAGTGATGTCACACACTAACCATAGCAACCATGCTCACCTGTGCACGGACACGTACACAGGTACACAAACATAGATACAGACAAAGCTGGTTGTTGGAGTGGTTTGCACCACTCAAAAAAATACAGAGTTTATTCCACAGTTCTGGAGGCAGGAGGGAGAAGAGTCCTGGGTTGCCTTCACTCTTTATTGCCTCACAAATTAGTCTTGGCAGAAAACCCTTTTATGAGACAGCAGTTTGTCCTTTGCCAAGTAGAGAAGGGCCATAACAGACCACGTGCATAATGAGTTTCATGGTTTCCTTTCTCTGATTGTTGCAGTTTGAGATGTAAAATTGCATTACAACCCCACTTCCAAACTAAAATCAAATGAGAACTTCTAAAATAACATCACAACTCCGGGTGACTTGATTGTGCAGCGCTATGTGGGATTCGCCATCTGCAGCAAACTGCACAAGTTGGCTCAACATAATTTCCACACTGTGATCATGTGCTCAATAACATGGTCTTCCACATAATCAGCATTCAATGTGAGATACTTGGTGGTATACTTGGTGGTCTCAGGAGAAGTCTTTTGGCCTATAAGCACTGAGCTGATGACATTGAACAGCCCCCCTCCAGCTGGGTGTGGGTGGGTAATTTACATTGGAAAGTCAGTTGAAGCCAGTTTTAATTGTACTGGCAGATGAAATTGAGCAGGAGCGGAGTCGAATTGATTTTTCTCAGCCGCAGCATCTGTGATGGCATCGGAGGGAGAGATGGAAGACAATTGTAACCTCCTCTGTTGCTGTGCTGCATGCAAACAGAGCGCATCCATCCTGTCCTTTCTTCTTTTTCAAAAAACATCGACTTGGATCACTTGGATCCAATCTTCGAATTCTGTTGAATGCTTTAGGAATGCAGGAGCGTCTGAGCACTGCCACAATAGCACTTTATCTTATAGGAGACAACCCTGATTTTCATGCTATACCTTTGTTTATTTGTTGTAGGGCTATCCATAACACCGAACAGTCTTCTGTGTGTTTCTCAGATGCAGCTGAAAGTGCTGAACAGTGTCCACCCCTGATGTTCTTGGTGAACAGTCTGTACGTGTGTACATGTGTGTGTCAAATACGTGTACAACGTATGTGAAAACAGAAACATATACCTCCTATTCTTTTTAGCTGCTCAGGGGCCATAATGTTGTCTTTGTCTGTCGCGTTTACAAAGCCAATTACAAAGCCAATTATAACCACGCCTACCATACATACATAACACTTTCGGTCCAGCCGACCACAGTATACTACTGGGTGAGTAAAAGGTAGCGTATGTACAGTATGTACAGTATGTACAGTATGTATACATGTATGTAACTCGAAAGTAGTATACTGTGGTCGGCTGGACCGAAAGTATTATGTATGTATGGTAGGCGTGGTTATAATTGGCTGTTGATGGAGACGTAATTAAGATATGTTTCAATGTTGGGTGGGTAAAAGGTAACGTATACATGTATATACTGTATGTATGTAACCTGAAAATCTTAATTACGTCACCATCAACAGCCAATTATAGCCTGTTGTAGCAAAATACATTTATTTTATATTAATGTCGGATTTCTTTAAAGGTTTATTTGTTGTTTTAGTATTTAATTTCAATATTTTACAGAGGGACAGTACTTGTGTGCTCTGTCAAGTTGGCACTCGACAGAGTGCAGTTCTAGTTTTGTTCTGTTTGATGAAGTGGCAGCCATCCTTTTGTCTTGTTGATGGTGCAGCGGCTTGTCTGCAGGTTTCCTTCAGGCTTGGTGCCTATTTCAGTCTCTCTGTCCACTGTCCAGTGATCTTAGGCCTCTATTTTACCAAAATGTCACCTCAGGGTGGGTGTTGGTATAGTGACTGTCTCTCTGATTGACCCCCTCCCGGTCCCTACAGGATCACAAGCTCACTCGACCGATTCAGACGCCTAAGAAAAAGAAGTGCACATTGTCTCTGTGGAAAGAGTTGCCAGTGGCTTGTGTTTGCAGTAGCTTCCAGAGGATGCTTCATGCGGTTTCCTTAAGAAGTTCTCTTGACCCATCTTTTTTTCGCACAGTCGCATCAGGCAGATGTGACGATTCCTCATGCATAAGAAACCCCACTCCAGCAGCCATCTGTCAGACGATGTCTGTCACCGCATGCCGGCAGTTTGTTTTCTTAGAGCTGTGTACATTTTTAATGGAACGCAAAATGCGCTGAACAAATCTCTCGACCCTTGCGCGGCTGCGCCTCATTCCCCAAATCTCATTCTCAGACTTCTAGCTGTGACCCAAGTAACTGAAACCAGAAAACATGTCTGCTGTGGCCACATGCCGTTTGTGTTCTGTTTCTTTCTATTCAGTATCCTGCTATACTGTTCTGTTACCCTCACAAAACGGCAAGAATGAATTATGCCACCCACTTGCAATTGACCCGATCTGATGCAGTGCCTAACAAAACAACCATCTGATGCAGTGCCTAACAAAACAACCATTACATGAATAACTGTTGAAAAAGGAAAATAAGCAAAGAGGTCAGAGGGATCCCATTAACCACTCTATAATGACAGCCATCATATGAGCCATTAAGCCATGTTTCCCCAAGCCGACTGACTGATTAAAAAACCTAGCACGTACGATGACAAGAACCGATTGGAAGGCACGAGCAGGAAAAGGGTGAGGGCAAGCACACTGCTTCAAATAGCTGGGTCACCATTAGCATGCAGCTCGCCTCACCTGTCGAGGAACTCTGATAAGTAAACATGTAATATCCCTTATAACATATCTTTTAAAGATGGAGTGCCGTGATTATTATTATATAAGCAGGAAGATGTTTTTCAAAAAAGTGTACAGTATTTGTTAAAATGTCATTTTTGTGTCCCACCAGTTCATTAAGCAGGGCTTCATTGACATCAAGGCTTGTCCTGTTGTCCGAGACAACCAATAAATCTTCCGGACAAGTGCATTCAAATTTTACTTATGTTACTCTTGGTTTCACTTTTTCTGTGACGCTCCTATAGCAGCCAACAATATTGTCTGACATCATTGTCTGGCTTTCCTAGTAATAATCACCTTTATTTCCAATATTGTTGTCCCCCATTTAGTCTAGTAGCCAGCCCATAGAGCCCCATTGTGAACCCGGACATGTTGAGTACACCAAGGTTTTATGTTAGAAATGTTGAGTATGGCGCGATTCATACTCCTATTTTAGAGCCGAATAAAAGTCGTTCCGGCTGTGTAGAGCCTACAATGTGACGTCATTTTTGAGGTTCGGGGGGGCGGGCACCGTCCTAAAGTCGGCTCTTCGGTGCTACAGAAAATTTCTGACGAGCCGAAATCATTTCGGCACTACAGCGCCGAAACAGCGGTAAAATAGGAGTATGAATCGGCCCTATGGGTCCCCAGCATGTAGAAACTGCCAGATGCTAACTTGCATATGTTGAGCAATTTTCATAATTGGCATAATCTGTGACCATACCATTAACAACCTATAGATGGTAAAATATTCAAAATTTCATCATGCTTTATGTAGCATGTGACATGTCAAACTAGGGGATTTTCATGATGCTGAATCCATTTCAAACATTAGTTTTGCAAAAAAACACTGAGCTCATTGGGCTTAAAACGGCCAATGCCATCATCACAAATGTGATGATGTCAGCACATATGGGCAAGTGGGCATGGCTGTTTTAAGCCCAATGGGTGTTTTTTTTGCAAAACTAATGCTTGGAATGGATTCAGCATCATGAAAACCCCTAGTTTGACATGATGTCACATGCTAGATAAAGCATGATGAAATTTTGAATATTTTGCCTTCTATAGGTTGTTAATGGTATGGTCACATATTATGCCAATTATGAAAATTGCTCAACATATGCAAGTTAGCATCCGGCAGTTTCTACATGCTGGGGACCCATACTAAACATTTCTAACATAAAACGTTGGTGTACTCAACATGTCCGGGTTCACATTCTGGCTACTAGACTAATTCCGTTTCATGAAAACCTTGAAACCTGTGCTATTCTGTGGCTTGTTTCTTTACTTTCAATGGGAAGAACTGTCACATTTATTTATTTTAAATGGCTACTGGCCATCATCACGTATTTATTTTTGCTAAACGAGCGATCAATCTTATGGCTCGATGATTACATGAAACATTTAAAACATGTAGACGGCCCCTGTCTATTGAGAAAGTATGCATGCTGATCGATGGACTTGTGTTAACACTCTTATCGCCCTCCGTCCTATTAAATAATTACGCCCTGGACGGAGATTAATCAAAAGATGGAACATTACTCGTTTCATAACCCAGCGCACCAGTCCAGAGGCTGGGAGCCTCTATTGGGCAACATCCCATGTCATTTCCAGCTAGTCCGTCATCCAAAGTGGTCCAGCTCCACTTTAATGGATGGGATATTAAAAATCTTAAAACGTGAATAATCTAAATCAATGATTCCAATTCTAACAAAAATATTATGTTTTTGACAGCCGGAATGAATGCAGGACTGAACATATCAAAACTTCCTTTAAAGATGGAGTGCCACAAGTTTTGTATTTTTCCAGTTTTTCACGTGTTTATGAGGTGACACCCTGGAGTCGTTTTTATGTGCAATGGTGTATTAACTTTGTATTTAGGTTAGGGGAGGGGATGATATTGTGATGTCACTATATATCTGTTTTTTTCATTGGCACGTTTGACTGTCAAGGTTTCAGCCTCCAGGAAGAAACCTTAAATTCATAGGGAAGACATCATTGCACATAACCTCACCAAGGGGTCTAATGAAGTACTGTCACCTCATAAACACATGAAAATTTTTAAGTATTTTTAGTAACTCCATGAGTAGTGTTCTCTAAGCCTGATATACAACATCCTCTATTAATGAATTGAATAGTATTATGTAAAGTAGTAAGTAAGTGTAAAATAGGATACACCACCTCCTACTCTTTTCTCTCTACGAGAGTGAACTCCATTATAGTTAGTCTAGGGACTCTAGTTCTTTGGGCAGCCAGGTTTCAGTCTGTACAAATCTGCTACAAGGTCTCCAGTATTATACACTAAAGAGGCATTATATAGCTCAGGAGACTGAAATGTCATGCATGTACAGTACCTGTAATCAAAACGGTTAATTTCATTAGAGCCAAGGGATTCAACCACAACCTATCTTTTGTCCGAAAGTGATATTGTAATTACTTCTTCATGAACGAGAAAGGGAAGCCTGCGACATGATCCAGACTGGACTTGCTTCGTGGTCTTGCATTTCTGGTGGATATAACACAGCACTTAAATGAGCTTAATGTTAATATGCAAGGCCACATTATGACAGCATTGGTGTCTTTCAAATAATTAGGTCGGCAGGAGATGGAACTCTCTTTGCAGTCGGTGCATGCAGGCCGCTCATAAGAATAATTTCAACATAGACAGGTACATGGACAGGTACATGGACACAATGGGTTTCAGAATAATTGTCTCCACCAGGCCGAAGGCATGGGGAGAGAGTATGTTTTGCACTCAGTCCGTGTGTCCGTCCGTCCGTGTGTCCGTGTGTCCGTCCGTCTGTGAACAGCTAATCTCCGGCACCGTTAACCCGGTCGATGCCAAATTTTGCACACACACTCCCTGGATGCCAACGATGAACCTCTGCCCCAAAATTTCCAGAACGGCCTGTTATAGCGCCACCAGGAGGCCGCTTTGTGCAAAACAAGTTTTTGGACAGTACACCTAAATATTTTGTCCAAACATCACGCAAATTGGTACACAGTCTCTCTAGAGCCATTCAACGAAACGGGTCTTTCAGATTTCTCAGACTCCATCCTGATTGGCTAAGATTGGCTCCCAAAGTTTGCAGGAGTGCTCAGTTTCAAACAAAATGCTGCAAATGATGAACACATCGTGTGATTTCCGTGAAATTGTGCACGCACATTCCCACTAGGCAGAGGAAGAAATGCCACATGAACATTTTCAACTGAGCCTCATGGTGGCGCTATAATTGGCCGAAAAGTGTTTTTACCTCTAACTGCACGGATCTGTGAATAACGTTGTATGCCAACTCCCTAGAAGCCAAGGAAAAACCCTTGCCTGATATTTTTCACATCTGCTCTTTATAGCGCCACCAGGAGGCCGACATATGTAAAACACATTTTCTAATATTACTCATTCAGATTTTATCCAAATTTCACGCAAATCGGTACACATGCTCTCCATAGTCATGTGATCAAGACGGGTTTGTTTGATTTCTCAGAATCCACCCTCATTGGCTACGATTGGCTTCTAAACTTTTCAGGAGTAGCCCGCTTTGTACCCGTTTTGTACAAATCGCCACAACTACTCAACGCAGCATCCGATTGTGGTGAAACTGTGCATGCATATTCCCACTAGGCTTTGGAAGAAATGCCAGTTGACCGTTTTCAAATCAGCCTCATGGTGGCGCTACAACAGGCCAAGCCGCGACACACACACACACACACACACACACACACACACACACACACACACACACACACACACACACACACACACACACACACACACACACACACACACACACACACACTTATATTGCTCCTAAACATTTTGCCAAACATCACACACACACTCCTATCCTCCTGGTGGAGACCTGTGCCCAGAAGGGCACTTTTTCTAGTTTCCAATACTTCCCTCAACTGAAGAAGGTATTCTCATTGTATTGCTCAAAATTGGTCCACTTGCATGAAGTCACATTTTGCCCAGTCCAGCCCCTGGCCTAAAATGGCTTTAACACCCCCTGCTCTAGTAGTGCCACCCTTGGCCCAAAGGGTCCTTTTGTATGTAGGGAGTAGCACAGCCTCTAGGGACATTTAGCCTTGTTTTCCTTCTTATCCATTCAGCAGAGCACTTATTGCAGATGACCTGATGAGAAATGGGCCCTTATCTTCCGCTGCCCACAAGAAGAATTGAACACGTCGTTTCTCATCCCACAATGCACCGCTGCAAACCGTCCACTGCAACATCTTATCACATCAACCACTACCCTGGAATAATGCAATGTAGGTTTTCAGCAGTAGAGAGATGCCTATCATTCTTTGCCTGAGCTTTCATTCCCCCGAGGCCTACATGTTTAATATGGGCATACCAATGTGATTTACTGGACAGATAGCCTTGGGATCCAGGGGTCACACCGCTTGTGTCATCTGCAGTGTATGGCTTGTGAATGACTTGTGTATGCTTTTAAAATTGGCTGATACAGTGCTGTGTTGCTTAGATGTTTAATATATGGTAGGGAACTTTTAGAGGAAAGCTGACTGAAAAGGCAGCGACTGATAAAGGTTTAGCCTCAGCAGTTAGATTGTGGTGCCGTCTGTTTGGGCAAAAGCCATGACGGCCACATAGAGTTTTGGGGAATGAAGGCATCTGTTCTCTATTATTGCCTCCTCTTTATTTATTTCACAAAACTCCAAATTCCACTGGTTTTTGATTTTTCACTTCATCTTTGGACCCTTTCTTGCACACACAACAGGGCTTATTGCTCTGTTGCACACCGCAACAATAACAACAATGTTCTGTTTTTCAAGATTATTTTCCAATTTCCAGCAAGTCTTCGTTCACGTTTGCAGGGGATAATAATTCCTTTTGTTGCTTATCCTTTGAGCGAAGGAGTGGACTTGTTCCTCCTGCATTATTATCGAACACAGGCCCCCCGCGGAGGAGCAAAGGACTCTAATCCCATCCTGTCTATATTCATTCCAAATTCAATTACTTCTTTTAGTAGCAGCAGAGACGCATAGTAATGCTATATTGCTCGCCGATGCATGCGGCTGCCCATAGATTTATGCTGAAGCTGAAGGATGGCTGTCCAATTTTCTGCCTGGATAGCTGTGCTGGTGGCATTGTCTGTGTTTTAAAAGCTTTTGTCAGACGTGTGCAGACGTATGTGGCTGTGTAGTTCTTCCAGACAGTGACCATCTCTGTCACGTGTGTGTGTGTGTGTGTGTGTGTGTGTGTGTGTGTGTGTGTGTGTGTGTGTGTGTGTGTGTGTGTGTGTGTGTGTGTGTGTGTGTGTGTGTGTGTGTGTGTGTGTGTGTGTGTGTGTGTGTGTGTGTGTGTGTGTGTGTGTGTGCCCAAGTTCTCAGATTACCTTCTTAGAAACAAGCGTGTTTATTTTCTCAGCTCATTGGTTATTAATTTCAGTGGTAGTAAAAATGTAATCACCTGACAGGTCACCTGACAGGTCACCTGACAGGTCACCACCACCTCCGTCATGTAATCACCTGACAGGTCACCACCACCTCCGTCATGTAATCACCTGACAGGTCACCACCACCTCCGTCATGTAATCACCTGACAGGTCACCACCACCTCCGTCCTAAATGTAATCACCTGACAGGTCACCACCACCTCCGTCCTAAATGTAATCACCTGACAGGTCACCACCACCTCCGTCCTAAATGTAATCACCTGACAGGTCACCACCACCTCCGTCCTAAATGTAATCACCTGACAGGTCACCACCACCTCCGTCATGTAATCACCTGACAGGTCACCACCACCTCCGTCCTAAATGTAATCACCTGACAGGTCACCACCACCTCCGTCCTAAATGTAATCACCTGACATGTCACCACCACCTCCGTCCTAAATGTAATCACCTGACAGGTCACCACCACCTCCGTCCTAAATGTAATCACCTGACAGGTCACCACCACCTCCGTCCTAAATGTAATCACCTGACAGGTCACCACCACCTCCGTCATGTAATCACCTGACAGGTCACCACCACCTCCGTCCTAAATGTAATCACCTGACAGGTAGAGTTCTCAATCTCTGCCCGAACCCGGCCCGGCCCGGGCCGGCCCGACATTTTCGGGTAGGGCCGGGCCCAAAATGCACGATAATTAGTCGGGCCGGGCCGAGCCTCGGGCTCTGTGATTTTCCGTGATTTTTTTTTTTTTTTAAATAATTTTATTATAACAAAAATAACAATTCTGTTGTTTGTGTAATGTATTTATTTAATATGAAGAGGGCTGAGCTGGTGAATGTTGGCGATTAACTTTTACAGTTTAGGCTATTATATGTGACTGAAGGAGGAGGAGGCGATGATCAGCAGCAGGCAGCAGCGCACCAAAGTGACAAAATAGAACGGTGGTTGTTGAACTTGCTACCGCTGGCTGGCCTCTGGTTTGCCAACCAAATGAGCTGCTTACTGCTCAGCATCAACTATATAACTTAAGTTAACTTGCCATATGCTTAAATGTTTTATAAGACCATCGATTCATCCGCAATAGCTCGTTTTGGAAACGTCGGGGCTTAACGACGGTCTCGTTGAACCCAGCTGGGTGAATAAGCTAAATTAGGCTACCTAATCAACGTCACCACGGTAAATGCTCCATATAACTATGAAAGCGCCTGCATACACGTAATATAGTTACATGATGACCAAGCAATGTTACAGTCGGCTACAGCTATTTGGTTTACAAATCGTATCGCAGCGCGCTGTTACGCTATTTAATTTCTCCATCGTAGCGCAGCGCGCCTGCACGTTGTGTGCCCACTGCCCAAAATAAAAGATCTGCAAGCTATCGACAGACTCGACACGCCATCGTGCGGCATGTTGATGGTTTGTATGTCTGTTATTTTGGTTAGGCAACGCACATTACGCGGCGTGGTATGTGGGTTTGAGAGGCAATGATTAATGTAAACTATACAGTAACCTAGTAGATTATAGCCAAGTTGACAATTGTCATAATATTGTATAGCTCTGTTCGGGACTGTTGCACAACGGTGAATGATGAAAAAGTTGCACTTTGTTAACGGGACAGTAGCCTATTGGACATAATTAACTGCGTCACTTCAGAGGATCGCTGCTACTTTGATTCAGAAGATGTTTACTCACCCCTGGAAATTGCTGGAAACCATTAGAATGTTGGAAATGGAACATTATCAGCCAATTCACGTGAGTTACATAAATCCTTTATTTCTGCGACTAGACTATTAGTGCGTTCTCTGACAGTACGGTCGTCTCAATAATCCACGGCGCCGCGGCCATATAGTGGCATTTTTCTTTTTCCTTTTTTTCCTCTTTTTTTTCACTCGGGCTTTTTCGGGTTTTCGGGCCTGACATTATGGTAATTGTTAGGGTCGGGCCGGGCCTCGGGCCGACCCAGTTAGGGTAGGGTAGGGCCGGGCCTTAATTTTCAGGCCCGATGAGAACTCTACTGACAGGTCACCACCACCTCCGTCCTAAATGTAATCACCTGACAGGTCACCACCACCTCCGTCCTAAATGTAATCACCTGACAGGTCACCACCACCTCCGTCCTTGCAAATGGGAAATGAATACCAAATGGGAAATTTGTCAAGCCAATTACAGTACATCTGACACTATATATATTGACAAAGGAGTTTAGCACTTTAGGATTGAACTCAGTGTAGCCTAGGCATTTTAGGAAGCTACATTTAGGGTTTAATAATGGATGAATGCCTTCTATCATTTTCTATCTTCTATCAATGGTGTTTTTTCTTCCCTTTTTGCATGGGTTCATTTTGATTTTGATGGATGGCTGTGACAAAAATGGCCCGTGCCAGTGATAAAGATGGCTAAAATGAAAAATCAAACAAACAGACAAACAGGATTGTCAAGTAATGTGTATCCATGCAATGCATTTATCAATATGTCTAACTAATAGTTTGGCTGATTTGTCTTAATAATGGTATTGGTTGGTATTTATTTGTGCTCATAATGTATATCAAGTCAAGTCACATTCATTTGTATACTAGTTATTCTGTGTTAAAGTCTCAAAGAGCTTTACAGGCCCATTTTAACAAAGGAAAACAACTCCACCTCTTCTTAGACCAGTGGTTCTCCAACCTTTTAATTTCAAAGACCCAAATTACTCTTAAAAAGTAGAAGTAGAACCAAATGGACCCGTGGTCCCGTACGGGTCCACTTGTACAACTAGGAACAACGAGTTACAGAACTATATTTGGAACTCTCTCTCCAGGCCTGGACCCTTAAGATATCCACTGTCTTGACCCTCAACCGGGTGAGGAAAACGACCAAGTAAAAAAAGAAAGCCTTTGACGGGAAAAGTAAAGTAAAGCAACCCCCGGGACGGGTCGGGCAAACCTGCCTATCGTCAGTCGTGACACAGAGAACCTACATCCATCATCCAGTGTTATGATGGCTGACCAACATGAGGTCACACACCCCATTACCAGGTTGATGCGAGGTACAGTGGTGGCCTTCTTTGTAGTAGCAGTGAAAGATTGACATGCCCCCAAATAGCCGCCGCCTCGTTACAGGGGTCCTGGGATATCTCTGCCATCTCCCTCTCGGCCTGAATGGGTGCATTGTGTGAGACTGCCCCGCTTGAGATCGACAGCTCTGTTAGGTCCGCCACATCCGCACACACTTTATAAACACATGCGTGCCGCGCACACACACACACACACACACACACACACACACACACACACACACACACACACACACACCTGTCAAGCCATGTCCATGACACCTTAGGGCCCTGAGACACTCCAGAAGCCCCTTTGCTACAAACATATTGAGCTTGGACGCACGCACGCGCACACGCACACGCACACACACACACACACACTTAAACATGCAAAACTGCATATACATGCAAATACAATGATGCATGCACAAATAAACATAACTCTCTGTAGACATTCACAGAGGCTATACAGGCACGTAGATACATAAACACACATGTGAACATAATTATGTGACACACACACACACACACACACACACACACACACACACACACACACACACACACACACACACACACACACACACACACACACACACACAGAGAGGGGCTTGGGTTTATTGGAAACACACCTCGCTCCTTTCACCTAAGGTCAAGGTTGTATGCAATGTTGAGGAACTTGAGGTCGCTTTCAGAATGCAGAAGGGGTCACGTTCCACATCGTCAGGGGGCAGGAGGTTAAAGTTAGATGGAGGACAAGTGGGCGGCAGTGGCTCAGGAGGTAGAGCAGCCGCTTGGGAACCCAAAGGTTCCCAGTTCGATCCCAGGGTTAGTGTGGAAGTGTCCTTGAGCAAGACTCTGGAGTCTGAACCCCTAATTGCTCCCGACGTGCAGGTTGGTGTCTTGTATGGTTTCCTCCACCATCGGTGTATGAATGTGTATGTGAATGTAATGCTAATCTATGGGAAGTGCTTTGGCATAACCCATTTTGACCTGAGATCAGATTCTAAGATCCTGACACTTTTCTGAAAAAGCTATGTTTCTATGTCAGTCGTTCTTCAATTTTTCAAAAATAGCAGACCTACAAGCTCGTAGCGCGCCACTCGGTGGCGCGCTATGAGCTTGTAGATCTGCTATTTTTTAATAGCTAAAGCATAACATAATGCTAACACCTAAAGGGGTTCCCGCCCAAAATGGATTCAAAAAAGAAAAAAGCTATATAAATGCACCATTTACCAAACAGAATTCAGAAGTAAACTACTTGTACTGTACTGTAATTCAATCCCCATTTTTGATCAGTTGCATACTTTCAGTTGTTTTATTTCATTTGAGTGCAAAACTACTCGGGTCAATGTTACTTAGCAATTTATTTCTATTTAGGAGTACAAACCTTTTCTATTTAGGATTAGGAGTACACAACTGGTTAAACAGTAAATGTGAGATTTTAATCTGAAGAACAAAGGGCAAAAACAAAACCTTAGTTTTTATTGTTCATTGTCTAGAGTGTATCAATCGTTGACAGAATTACAGACTCTCAATAACCCATTGCTAGGTAGCCTGGGATCCGATCAATACCATTTTTGGGTTTCTGATCCGGTCGGGAGCGGAAATAACTTTACATGTTGTAGTCACTGGTTGTAGTCATTAGGGGGCTGGAACCAGCGGCATCACCCCAAATAATTCCCCGCGATCAAGGGCATCATAACTTTAGGGCCTAGTGGCCTACCCAATAAAACCCTTGATGGGGCGTAGTTTAGCTTATAGGAACAATTTGTTTCATATATGCATCTTTTATTTCAACTTGTAGCAACTGGCAAGACTAACATAATAGTTATAGTTGATTCAGCATTTAAAGCTGTTATAAGCAATAATATTTTATATATATATCTTTTTTTTAGTCTCTGTGACACATCTAGGGGCCACAATCTGCATTCAAAGATGTTCCTAGAAGCTTTGTCATTGGTCGAAATGACTAACCAATCAGGAAGTAGACAGGCAAATCTACCAATGACAAAGCTTCTAGGAAAATCTTTGAATGCAGATTGTGGCCTCTAGATGTGTCACAGAGACTACATGTTCTTCGGGAGCGTTTTATCCATTGCTGGCTGTGTGAATACCAAAAAAAATAAAAGGGTCATTAACATTTTGACATATTATTGCTTATAGCAGCTTTACATGCGGATTGGGGGAATCACATGGGCCAGTTTGGAACGAATCCCAGGCTTTCCTCCGCTGTGGAAAGTCTGATGATGCGAGGTTAATTACCAGGTAATCCTACTGTCTTGCACAGCACTCATTTCTTTCAAGCTCCTCCTCCTCCTCCCATTCCGCCCCAAATGTGTGTCCTTGGCTTTGGCCCATACAAGAGCAGCTCCCTAAGTGATGTTATCATCAAAAACAAATGCTAAACAGCTGATTGTACATGCACACACAGTGTGCAAACTCGTGAAGGGCCCAAAGTGTCAAGTCCCACTAGTGTCACCCATACAATTTTACCCTCTATTGACTTTTATGTTTCACGGCAAGGTTGGCCATTGCATTGGGAATATGTATTCCAAATAAAAATTAATATGATAATGATACCCCCCCCCCCCCCACACACACACACACACACACACTGGCCCCAGCAGAGGGGAACATTGCTGTGGGTCATGCGTGGGTTTTATAATGATAGTAGCCATTTTTCCAAAATAATTTATATCTGGTGCACATGCTCTGGCTTGGGGCCTCATGCAGGTACATATTAGTTTCCGTGAATCAGTGGCGTAAATATCGACGGTGCAACCGGTGCGATGCACCGAGGCCCAGCGCCCCCAAGGGGTCCATGAAGGGAGAGGAAGAAGAGAGAGAAAAAAGAGTCAGGACGACGGTCGCAGGAAGAGTAACACCAAGGATTCGTCAGTGATGTCACTGACTGACTGGTTTATAAACAGCTTCAAGTCCATACTACTTCCGTGTTGCATAACAGTGACATCACTGTCCACTCCTTGTTATCTTTACCACCTTGTTTCAACGTGTGTGTTACTGTGTGCATGGCGCGCTGCGCTGCCTGTCATCAGCACAACAAGCTCAGCTGTGTAGACTATTTTGTCACGTTCCGTCGCGCTAATGAAACACTAGATGGGATTATTATGTCATGTCAGCAGTCAGAACTATCAGAAGATGTAACCCAGGTAAAGTAATCTGTCACTCTGCGAGTTTAACTAAAGTTTTTTCTGTCAAGTCATTTCTGATAGCCCTGCAGTCCTACAGATACACAGATACAGATTGATTGAAAGTGAAACATGCAAATTGATGTAAATATACATACAGATTGAATGAATATTTTACTATCAGATCGCTTGGGTACAGTTCAAAGACGTGTTTGGTACAATGAAGCACGACGCATCACATAACATCGCATCGCATAATCGCATAACCCCCCCCCCGCAGCCACAATAATATTTTAGGGGCCTAAACAAAATATCTGCACCGGGGCCCATTGCCAGGTACGTTCGCCCCTGCCGTGAATGAGAGGGCCCATGTAGGACTGTTTCTCACATGTGGAAATTACAATGTATTGAAAGGTGGAAATCTTGAAAATTGCTTAATATATTATGTCATAATATATGTTTGTAAGTTTGGGCCCCAAGAGGCACTTCCTAGAAATGTAGTGGAGTCTAAAAAGTACAACATTCTTATTTGAAATGTACTGTAGCAGCAGAGTGAAAGTCTTGTGCTTGCTGAAAAATAAATCTCAGAAAATGTACTTACTGCCAGTGTCGACCACTGCATGGTAGTCCTTGCATCTTTTGTACTGCAGAAAAATGGTGTGTAGTTTGATATTCCTGTTCTATCACGCACGCACGCACGTGCACGTGCACGCACGCACACAATCCTCAAACGCATACAGTAAGCTCTTACACACTCATGCATGTCACATACTGTACAGTAAGGGCTGAAGACATGGGACAGCTTTGCCTGAATGCTTTATCGATCATCCATATCATAAGAACCCGCAGGGGAGTGGAGTTTGTGTTCTCTGCGTCAGCAGCACCTCCCCCTCCCTCCCCTCCCCACCCTGCCATTGCTGGCACTGCAACCCACACATCATGCAGTTGTGTGTGTGTGCGCACACACACACACACACGCATGCATGCACGTGTGCTCACGCACGCACACTTACTCCCATGCACAGTTGGTGACCCACAGACTCATAGCTCAAGGATCATCCATTCGCTAATAAGGCCAATTAAGGCCCAGGCACGGGAAGACCTCCAGAGGAAGGACTCTGCTGTTTGGGGAAGTCCACCCGTTAGCAACTACTCTCATTGGTATGCAAAGAGAGATGGGGGAGGGGGGGGGGGGGGGGGGAGGAGAGAGAGAGAGGGAGGGAGAGAGGGGGAGAGAGAGAGAGAGAGAGATGAGGCTATGTGAGGAAGCGATACGATACGGACAGTGATAGAGGAGTTGCTGAAAGAGAGAAAAATAATCTGTAACACAAGCGTTGTAGATATTGAGATAGCATGGGGGGGGCAGAGCAACAGAGCCTCGTGGATAAAGGGCGGGGGAAGTGCCATGCACGTAAATATACTAATCTGCCTGCAGTTCTCTAAGCCTGTGGTTGCCAGCAAACCTCAGTCAATTGTTATCAGCTTGCCTGAATTTAATTTGACCCTTGGGGGTCTGGACGTGGCCCATGCATTATGAATGCCATCCTTGTCTATTGACTCCTCTTGGTATGCTTGTCCTGCACCGGCCTAGGAATCACTACAGCAATCTCTGGACTCGCAGAGAATGACCTGTATCAGCTGTATGATGTTATTTATTACCTTATTATTGCATGCGTTCATATCTATTGTGCATGGCTTATTGGTCTCTTTTGCTGCTTGTAGTACCTGTGTTAAGTGAAACAAGAAGAAACCCTTCTTGATTATTTTTTGTGTTTTTATTTTTTTTACAAGTTGTATGGGTGTAAAAACCCTGAAATAATCATGAATAATAAGTCATTTACTTGATTATATCTATTTTGAGGAAAACTTTAATTTATTTTTTCAATGAAAATGTGAAAATAGAGCTCACACGTGAGCTTTCAGATGACCTATTTTTGCAAGCTTTCATGACAAACTGCAAATTTCGCACTAATTTATTTAGTCTATCATGCAAAAACAAATGGAGGTTTTTACATCGATCCGATGATTGTATACATACTGTATATCTCAGGATGATTTCATTAACAAAAACTTAATCGATAGAATAATTGCTTAGAAAATAATCGATAGTTTCAACCCTATTCCACTCAGAATTAAATAGGTTTTGCTGTGTAACAGTAGGTGCAGTACAGTTTGTCTCATTCCAAGATACTGACAACATCTTTACTGTACGCTATCAGTTAATTCCCTCTTTACCAGAAACTCGATAATAGTCAACACATTGCGTGGTATGGATGAATGAGCAAACACCAATGGCAAAAAGTGTTTAAAGGAGCATTCAGTGATTTGGGTGATTTGGAAAAGAACCCGGTCCACCCGGTAACAAGATGTGCACATGCACACGCTCTACAGTGGGGGAAGTACAACAGACCAACAGCACGTGCACCAATGCCCGCCCCACTCGATCATGATTGGAGGAAGGCCCCTCTCATCCTGATTGGATGAAGGCTTTGCCACCCAAAGCCCAAACCGAAACTAGGGTTTTTTGACCCCAGGGGCTCACTGGGGACAGGGAGGAACTCCTTATATGGTCAGCACACTTTATAGTAGGGAGGATTATCCAAAAGATAAGTGATATTTGAATTAAGTGAAATCACTGAATATACCTTTAAAACTGTATGTGCCATATATCTGTACACTTGGAGTATGCACTTCAGGATGGCTCCATTCACTGGAAAGGATGCCACCATTTGAATGCCTTCTCCAATGTCTATTAACCATATCTCTGCGGCCTCTGGCCTCGGCGAACACTGCCTGACTCGTCGATTAAAGTGTCACAACCAGTAGGTCAGGTTAATTTAGAGCCCTCAGTCCACTGATTAAGGCTTTTGTTGGCAGTGATCGTGGCTACTGTAATGTGGGTGTTGGGGTCAGCACTGGCCACAAAAGCTTACTTACTCTCACATACGGCTCCCCTCTCTCCCTCTTTCTCTCTCTCTTTCTCTCTCTCTCTCTCTCTCTTTCTCCCTCATTCTTTCTCAGCACATTTTCCACTTGGCTGATAAAACGAGCCACTCTTTGATGAGCTATGGGGCGGCGACTGTGCTCTGCCTTGATGTGTGCTTTTGTAGAGCCACACCACGGCCTGTCAGCTTGCATTAGACATGCAAGTGTGGGTTCACTGTTTTATTGTGTTCTGTCTCTAGTCTTAGTAGTCTACTATTTTTTTTTTTGACATATCGATGGGCAACAATGAGCTTATATGGGGCTGCTGGGGCACCTGTGTTAGATATGAGGACTGTCATCCTAATGGTGCACACTAGAGATGCGCAGATTGCTCTTGTAGGAAATAGTAAAACACATCTCTGTTTCTGAATGACAAAGGGAGATCACTCCCCTTTCATTAATGAATGAAGTGACATCAGCGAGGAGTTGTCTTACACCAACAGTCACAGTGTAATGCTGTCACCTATGCCAGCTGTAACAGTCAGTGCAAGGCTGTCTTGAATGTCTGTAACCGAGAGGTGTGCTTTACATTTATCCAGTTACACACCATTTGAAGAGGTCTTGGAAGCCTCGTTTCCCAATTTAGCTGCCAGCTCCTATTAACACCAGTGATTAAGAGATTAGGTTTTTTTTAATTGACACTAATAGTGTCTCTTTTCTAGTAACGCACTAAGGAAGAATTCATTGCACATAGTGATATATTTATCCAATTTTCAAAATGAAATTAAATCAGAATTGTCAAAAAGGTTTAGGAATATCAAGCCATTGCGATGTGAATGCAACATTTGGACTGTTAAATTGGCAAATGTTTAGTTAGTTTTCCTTTGGTCTCTATGAAGCTATTGCTTTGTTCCTTTTGTGCAACAGACTTTTGGAAGGAGTTGTTGCAATATGGCACGATGTGTTTCCTCCCTGAACTTCTCCAGACCTATGCTAAATAACTGACAGATGTTTTGTTGGACCAGCAGATTCAGCTGAGCTGACCTGTCACCTGTGGCATCTGCTGAACTGGAAAAAGCTCCAAATGTGACCAGGAACAAAGACCAGCAGCTTTAGTTTTCAAAGCAAGTCCCTTAAGGAGATTGATCATAAAAAAAATAAAAAGCCAAGTCATGTGTTTGTTCCTAGATTGAGAAGTTTAGTAAAATCAGTCACAGGGCAGTGACTGTGTAGAATTATACTTGCTGATGGCAATGGAGTGGGATTATGTGTGTGGATTGCATTGTATTGTTGAAAGCCGTCAACGGGGGAGTTTAGCATTGCTTCACTTTAATAGCATGTTGCCAACTAGTGATGCTGCAGTGGACAGAAAACTGTGGCTCGCTTCAAAGAAAAATAAAGAGCAAAACACCAATGATCATATCAACTTCCATCCTGGTATTCAGCTTTTGGTTATGTTTTCTTGTAAAAAAGGGCTAAACAAACTCCTAACCACTTGCACTAGCAGAGTGTGCAAGTACTGCGATCGTGTGTGCGCGCGTGTGCGTGCGTGCATGCTCCAACAGCCAATAAGGGACCACCATTCTTGGTGATGTAACTAAGGTACGTTTCAAGGTTGGTATAGGTCAATAACGGGTCTAAAGGATTTAGAATAGCAGAGAGCTCTAGGACTCAGAGCAGCAGTCGTACCCAAGCAGACAGCAGAGAGCTCTATAGGGACTCAGAGCAGCAGTCGTACCCAGACAGCAGCAGAGAGCTTTAGGACTCAGAGCAGCAGTCGTACCAGCAGTGGTGAGCGCACCTCATGGCTCTGCTTGCGCACAAGTAGGCCATACATGGCCGACTTGTGTGCAAGGCGCAAGTTGTCATCTCGACAGAGTGCATTTCTAGTTTATTCTGCGTTTGAGCCACACCATTTGATGACATTTAGACTAGTTTGTTGTTGTTGGATAAGATTTCGTCCACAATTCCATGCTTGTTGGTAGGAGAGACAACAGGCAAACATTGAGCAAAATAACAATTCTACATTCTTTGATTGCGTAGACTTAACAATAATTTAACTAATAAAATGAAACCAAATGGACCTGTAACGATCCATTTGGTTTCATTTTAGACTCTCAAGAGTTAAAGATCTTACCAACTCCATCATTTAGTTAGGGACCACCTGGAAACCCCTCAAGGACCACTGGTTGAGAAACACTGCCCTACAACAAACAATGGGAGTAGTGGTAGCACTAGTGACCTCGGTTATACAGGCTTATAGTTGCACAGTCAAATCCTCTGTGTTCATTGAAGTCTGAGCGTGCCGTGTAAGAATAGACCCAAATGGGCCTTTTAAGTAGTCCAAAGTTAACCACATTCAATCTGGTGTCCTCCCTATTTTGGGCATATCAGCCTAAAACAATCTACAATGTCACAACGCAACATCATTGCAGCGCGTTGTGAGCTTGTCGATTAATTTCGACACGCAGCACCCCCCTGTGCGACAAAGTATAAAAGAGGGCTTAAGTTAAATCAACACTGAGGATTTTACTGTGCATGTTTGCAGGCTTTCCGGATGGTTGCAGAAGTCTAATACCACTACCTACATTACCATTAATCTTTTTTTGCTGTTGGGTTTATGTAATATACATAATGCAGTTATTGCTTGTCATGTCTGTTGACCAATTAGACATGCACACAGTGCCTTACATTGTTAGCTTGCTTTTTTAATGACAACGGTAGTCCCTAGACACTAGACAGTAAATGTATATTGAGCTTCAAATATTGCTCAAGTAGAAATGTTATTGTATTTCATAGTGAATTGTGAATTTGACTCATTAAGATTCATGGCAGCCAATAGTCAGCCCATGCCCTGTCTGGGAGATATGTTGACAAGTGACAGATGACTAGTCTGCACATTGACTAGCGCTCGCAGCAGGGATGCCATGGCACCGCCACATGATGATTGCAGAAAGTATTGGAATTGCTTTCAGTAAGATGGCTGATTCGCTGACAGTGGGAAACGATCGTGTCAACACTAATGACATTTCTTTGATTTCTTATGGCTTTTCTGATGACGAAAAGAAAATATTGAGGGGGAAAGTATTGAAACAGCAAATCGACACGCATGATTGGATAGGGAGGGAGACCAGCCAACCTTTGGCTCCGTTTAATGACTGACCAGAATCAAAATGGAAAAATCTACTGTTCTTGGGACCAATTTTATTCTACCGTAGTATTGGCCTATACGTATAATCTGTCAGTTCTTATTGAGAACTATGGATTACCATTAAAACCCAAACTCATTCCTAATTTTCTTCGTATTTGTACCTGACCTGTGGTTGCTCAACAGCCAGATCTGACGTACATGTAAATGTTTGTTTAGCGATCGCCCTACATAAAGAGCATCTGTCTCACAGCAACGACCGATTTCAGCAGAACAACAAGCATTGTGTTGAAGAATAATCACACTCTCTTTTCGTTTTATTTGAATCACTGAAGAATTAATTATCGGTGACGTTGGTTTTGCTCATTAATTCAGCCGTGATTAAACTCAACCTCTTCACGCAAATGCACAATGGTAAGGTGAGCAACAAGGGGTTGATTTAGAGTCGAGTGGAGGGAGAGAGTGAGGGCAATGAGGAGTGACATACGAGGGCAGAGTGCGGAGACGGCACATACATGAGAGATGAACCGATATGTGACCAATCGAAACCTTGTATGCAAATCTCGGAACTGCTCCTCTCCGCCCCAAAACCAAAACAGTGGTAAAGTTTGCCGAAAAAACAAGCATACTTTGACTTATAAATGCATACGTTTAATTTGACCAAATCAACAATCTGTTGGAATGAAAACCTTCTTCAACATTCAAACTGTGTTAATATGAAAAAAACAAAAATCACACACAAAAAACAAAAAGTTTATTTAGCGTTTTTCTGCCTTTTCATTATTGGCGAGATGAGGACCATTTTGCCAGGCTCGGTCACATATACCTAACTTATGCTCCCCCGTACGACCTTAAATGGCAGCTCCATAAGCTGCTATTAGGGATGCTCCGATCAGGTTTTTTTGGGACCGATACCAATCACCGATTTGTTTTTCTCATTATCGGCCGATACCGATTTTAATATTTCCAAAATGATTATGTCAAAACCAACGTCAAAACTGTTCCTGTGTTTGTGGGGAGGAAGGGGAGAATGTTTAGGCCTGTCACAAAAAATGCTTAAATGTGTAAAAGATCAGTTTCTCCAGATTGGGTAAATTGCCGATCACAGATAGGGTAAATGCCGATTACCGATCAGAGTGAATATTGGCCGATATGGCCAATCACCGATCGCTGGCCGATTATCGGAGCGTCTCTAGCTGCTATTTCCGGTCCACGATGCCGTCATGCGACAGAGTATACAAAGACGGAAGAGACCGAGACAGAGACAGAGAGAGAGAGAGAGAGAGAGAGGGGGAGGCAGTCATCAAAATGCTAATGCTTCATGGGATATTTACCGCAGTGTTAATGTAGTTTAAAGCAGGCTCTTTGTCCTGCACCCCATCACCAGGGCCCTGTTGAGCCCTAATAAATCAGCCATTAAAAGCTGATGTGACTGGAATAATACATACCGGTACGTAGTAACATACGTAATCTGGGACTGTCGCTCAGCCACATTTGGAGCATTTATGAAGATGCTGCTCAATGACCCTATAGGCCTAGCAGAGGACAGAGAGCCTAATGCGAAAATGTGTCATTAGAAATGTCACTCAGCAAAAGTGACAGCATGGGATATCTAGGTCTGGTTTTATCCAGTGTATTTGCTGATGTGATCATTTTTAAATAGCCCAAAATATGTTGTGGAAAATTATTCAAGCCAAGCTACATATTCTTGATAAAACATTTGTGTTTATTACTGGAAAAAAAAAACCTACAGCTTGAGGTTGTCAATTGAAAATGGTATTGGAAACATCCCTACATTTTGTACAATAACTTAACTTAATAACTGTACATAAAAGATGAAAAAAGCCTATTACGATTAATTCACTATTTACAGTATTTTATTGGTTTGCGTGCATGATTGTGCGAAGTGAAAGTGCGGGTCATGACCGAAAGATTAAGGTCGCGAATATGAGTTTTCTCTGACGGGTGGCTGGGCATCTCCCTTAGAGATAGGGTGAGTTTAGTCATCCGAGAGAGACTTGGGAGTGGCATCTGGGTAGGATGCCCTCTCGAGTGTCTCCCTAGGGAGGTCCTCGAGGCACGTCCACACTGGGAGGAGACCCCGGGGCAGACCAAGGCGCAGTTGGAGGAAACACATCGAACTCACTGGCCTTGGAACGTCCTCGAGATCCCCCCAGGAGGAAGTCACTAATGTTGCTCTGGAGAGGGTGGAGCTGTTGCTCCCGTGACCCGACTACGGATAAGCGGTTGAAGATGGTATGAATAGATGAATGCGTGCATGATATGTTTTAGAGTAGACCCTCCCCTGTGCAAGCCTATGGAGTGAATGAAAATTACAAATTAACGTTAAACGTTAAAACCGTCCATTGTCATCTACAAGAGGTATATTCACAAATGCAATGCCATTATATCATGCTGAAGTAACCATATCTGGCTCTTCTTACTGATATGAAATATAGTCTCAAGTACCACATTTCAACAGAATTCTCTTCTCTCTCTCTCTCTCTCTCTCTCTCTGACCTTGTATTCGCAGAATAGATCGTGGTATTCTCCTCTGGAATGTGATGCGCTGGATTTGTAAGGTGCCTCGCTGAGAAAACGCCCAAGAAGCATACACATCCACCGTGAAGGTATGGCAAGTCAATCATCTTCAAAGGATGTTTTTGTACTGTAATCTTGTTTTTTCCCCCCCCTCCTCATAAATTGCTAGAGCCATGCGTAACCAGTGTTAAGCTCGCAGCATTGCCTTCCTCCACTAGTCAACATGTTATTACAGTGCGGTACACTGTGCACTGATCTAATACATCAACATAGAGGAAAAATACCTGACGGCACAGACGGACCTGTCTCATTGCATGTCATGAATATGCTAATGGAGCAAGAGAGCCTAACATTAAACGCACAATGCAGTCCTCCTCACCGCATCACACACATAATACGCAGCACAAATCCTGTGTCGAGAGGATTCTATATGTGATAATCAGACGACACTTCTCAACAATGCCTTCTTTGACCAGAAATGGCAGACCTATAAGCGCACAACATGTCGCTTATTATTAGATCTGCTACTTTATTATTATTATTTTTTTAAGATATATATTTTTTTGGCTTTTCGCCTTTTTTCTTTTTATTGATAGAAGGGATAGATGAAAGTAGGCTGACAGGAAATGGGGAGAGAGATGGGGGGGGGGGGGGGGGGGGGGGTGACACGCAGTAAAGGCCGTCGGGATAGGGAGTCGAACCCGCGGCACACTGCCAGACTGGATTACCAGCCAAGGTGCCCAGACAGCTATACGCCAGAGCATACGGGCAGATCTGCTACTTTCAGTCCATTAATGCAGCATGGTACGATCATAACGTTGGTATATCGGCCCATGTCTCATGCATCCTCTCTCTCTCTTCTCTTATGTAAAACTCCCTGTGAATGTACCGTTTCACGCCATCCGTCTCCATGTTCCCGAAAGTGGTGCAGGCCACGTTGAACATCGACGGATGAGTTTCCCTCGTTTAATGAAGCGCATTCATGCGGACCATTTGCCGTTCTTCGTGTTGCACTATAGAGGCTGTTTATGAAAACGATCTATTGGTGGTGTTCATCCTCCGACGCGGAAGCTGCGGGAGGTCGCTCGTATTCCGTTAATTTGTGCACATCAGTGACTAAGAAGGGGTCTCTTTGTTCGGTCACCATGCTCGATGCACCAACGCATGTTTGCTTTTCATTCCCTCATGCAAATGAGGTTTTCAGTGTAAATCATGCAAAAGCACAGCTGGCTTCCATTTCTCTATGCCTATAGTACAATAAGTACATACGCTAGTAACACTACATTATCCCCCCCCCCCCCCCCCCCCCCCCCCCCCACTATTGTCATTCTTCCCTTTCCCTTCAAACTGTACTGTACCTCTCTCTCTGGTGCGCGCACACACACACACACACACACACACACACACACACACACACACACACACACACACACACACACACACACACACACACTTGAAATGTTTATTTATGTATACCTTGTACAAAGGACATAAACACTGCCAGTGCAGTTTGACAGTGGGAGAGCAGCCAGTTACACACACACACACACACACACACACACACACACACACACACACACACACACCGTGCACACTCTCTCTCACTCTCTCACACACATACGCATGCATGCCTACACACACACACACACACACACACACACACACACACACACACACACACACTCACTCACTCACTCACTCACTCACTCACTCACTCACTCACTCACTCACTCACTCACTCACTCACTCACTCACTCTCTCTCTCTCTCTCTTTGGTAGTTCCCGTGCTGGGTAAAACCACCCCGCCTCCCGACCCCTCGTCAAACTGTACTGCTCTCTCTGTGTCTCTGTGTGGCTGGTCCCTCCGTCTCTCTCTCTCCACCCCCTCCCCTCCACTCCACTCCTCTCCATCTCGGATGGAGTCGCTAGCCTCGATGCATCCCGCCGTGAGCCTGGATTCAATTCAATTAGGGAGATTGTTTGCCCTCCAGAGTCTACCAGAGAGCTCTGCAGATGACTACTGTAGGTAGTCACACACACACACACACACACACACACACACACACACACACAACCCTATTTTCATTTACCCCTTTACTTCCCACATCTAAGCCCCCCATAATTCCTCTACCTCTCTCTCCTCTGTTCTTCTACCGTCAGTACCTTAAGGCTGTGTGCATGTGCGCCCGTGCGTGTGTGTGCGCGTGCGTGCATGTGTGTGCACGCGTGTATGCGGGGAGGGGGTCAGGTTGGGGCGTTTCCACTCAATATTTACCTTATTGTTCACCCCCTTCAGCTGGTGTTTTCTTTTATTATTATATATTTTTCTCGCAGGAAAAGACCGCATTTGAAATACTGCGTCAATGGGTCATTGACAACCTGACAACAGTGCCTGACATTGCTCCTACTAGCCGATGAATTGACTTTGTCTCATAACCTACAGTAGTGCAGAACATTGGGAGAGGAGAATTATTATACACTTTTATTATCCTGCAGTTAATAAAGTCGCCATTGTTTAGTCACCTTTTTTTTTTAATTTTTATTAAGGGCACATCCTTTTTTTTCGGCGGGCAGGTCACGCTCCTCTGGTTCCGCTCATACGGCAACACCTTGTATGACTCTCCTCTGGCGGCCGGGTTAAAAGGACTGAGACAATTTGCAATCCCAGTCAGGGATCGTATTATAAACCCGCGTAGCGTTTCCAGGTTGATGTGAATTACTTGGCCCTCTCGGGCCAATCATTGTTCAGCATGTGTCGTGTGAAGAAAGGACAAGGAAAGCTGCTGACTCTGGTGATCGTCGTGTTCGTTCGCTGCAAGGTGAAAATAGAAATGTGCTCTCATTTGAATAACATTGAGAGCAGTGGGTGGTACAGTAGTCGTGTACTGTGTGCTGGCTTGTGCTTTTCGGATTTGACGTGTAAATCTTGCCACATACACGGAATATATAATAAAGACCTTTATCCTCCTGTTCTGCGTAGAAACATTCGAGTCTCGTCCCGCAGCAACCCGCTGTTTCCCTCCACGTCTCCCGCTGTGTGAATGGGCACCGCTGCGGCTGAGAAGTGGCACCTTGTACAATCAGAAGCTGTATCAGTGTTGAGGGATGTCAAATTAATTAATGGATGTAGATCGCTTCTGTGATAAAATAATCTTAATGGATCCTGACGTTGGAATTAACCCATTTTGGGCGGGAACCCCTGTTGGGTGTTAGCATTATGTTATGCTTTAGCTATTGAAAAATAGCAGATCTACAAGCTCATAGCGCGCCACCGAGTGGCGCGCTACGACCTTTGTAGGTCTGCTATTTTTGAAAAATCGAAGAACGACTGACACAGAAACATAGCTTTTTCAGAAAACTGTCAGGATGTAGAAGACATTTTTAGAATCTTATCTCGGGTCAAAATGGGTTAAGATCTCCATTTGACGCACCTTCTCACTTGATGTGTGGTCACTTTGAATCAAGTCTAATCTATTGCAGCGAGGTGGGTCTTTAGGGAAGGCGAGGTGAGGCGAATGAGTAGGTGGAACTTTGGCCAGGCGGTTTGGTTGTCATTGCACAAGTGACAAGGTTAGGCAAAGGTTCCTGGGGATTCCTTGTCCACGAATTTAAGTCATGGTTTGTTGTTGTTGAGCGACGGTCTGGAGGTTAATCTATCAATCAGAATCCCTTACTCAGTCACTTCAGTCCTCTTTCCAGCCTGGTCGGAAAGTGAAAAGCCTTTCCTTTACACCCTCCCAGAATGCTTTGCATACCCAACATGCGTTGCCCATAGCATCAGCAGTTCAAGGTCCGTTTGACCACAATGGCCAGTGATGACATTGGCCCTGCCAAGATCGGGTTCTGTTATGTTAGAGCGCCGTGCTTTGTTTTCACAGTCCCCCATTCTGCCTGGCCCGCCTCCGACCGATGCAAAGCGAGTCGTTTGAATGGAGAGGGGAGAAATCCATTTCGCCCATGTCAGCAGTGTTCTTGGATTTGAATTCCGCCCAGAGGTAGTTGACTTTGCAGGTCTTTGTTGTTATTTGGGCTAGCCAAATGATAGGCAATGAAGCGATCAGGCTCCATAATATCAACCAAAAGACACAGCCACTAATTGTATATTCTAAAAGCCCTGACCACAGCACATCACCAGTGCCAATATATCATGTTGTAGAAATCCTTCTCCTGTACTATTGCTTGACAAAAAACAAATGTTGGCCTATTTACTTTCTGTGTACTGTAAATTGACATTGGTCATCTTGAAATGGTTAAAGGAACATTCTGGCATCAATACGTGTAATTGTATATGCATAGCTTTGTACATAACAGAAGTGAAATCTAAAAATAAAGCCATTAACTGGTCTGTTTAACATTTTCTCCAAAGTCATTAAATCGTTACCAAACTTACCTGAATAATTGAGTCAATGTTGGCCAAACATCATGGTGGAGTTAATAAGCCATGGGTGTTTAACATTAGCCTAATTTCATTCGTAAATCAATCTTCTCTCCGGGGTCTATTTTCGGCTAAACGGTTCCCATCAATCTGTGCTTTAAAATGCATTGAAATACAAATAACGCAATTTAGTTTTTATGATAATTCTTTGCATCACTCCTGCTTTTTTTTTAGTGACAGTGAAAGATACAGGAAGGGCGAGAGAGAGAGAGAGTATCAAATGCAGCAAATGGCCTCTGGTCGGATTCGAACTTGGGTCAGCTGTGGGAAGGATGCCACACAAAACTATAACTTTTACAAAATATAATGTCTAGCCTGTTTTATTAACTTGAGTTTGAGTCCCTGGAAAATAATTCTCATACCGCGCTACTGTGCGCTAGGGTTGTAGCTATCGATTATCTTAACTATTATTCTGTTAATTGAATAATCAAGAAGCGCAGTTTTCTAAAATATCACTTGAGCATTATTTTATATATTGTCATACAATGGAGCCGGAGCAATGAGTTGGCAGAATGTAGATCTTTGAGAAATGTTCGGCAGATCTTGACTTTGAGTTGTAGTCGGTTGGGCTAAACATGCCACGTGACATGATGACACCTTTTGCGTTATCCTCACAGACATGTCTGTGGTCATCTTTCCCCCAGTGGGCACAGAGGAGAAGAAGACTCCTGCAGCTATAATGATAATGCCATCTAGTCTTTTTCACTTCTGTTGTTCCATGAAGGAGACAGATTTTGGCTATTTGCGCCTGCCTTGTTTATTGTAGATTTCAAGTGGCTATCATCAATCATAGTTAAAAATCATAGCATTCCATTCTGTTTGCTCCTCTTCTCCTAGGCAATGGTGCTTGTTCAGCGTGCGTGCGTGCGTGCGTGCGTGCGTGCGTGCGTGCGTGCGTGCGTGCGTGCGTGCGTGCGTGCATGTTTGTGTACACCCAGCACATCCCCTCTGGCCTTGCTGTGTTGCTTGCCAGGCTGTTACTGAAACGAGGCCTGCACCGCTGTTCCTTAAGCCTAATTCACGCTCCGACGGAGCAGACCTTTAAGCTCACAAAGCACTGCGTATACGACGCTGCGTGAGCTTGTAGGTCGGCTATTCTAGGCCTGCGACACCGACCGCCGTGCGGCAACGTACGCGTCGGGCTTTACCCTTTTCCGTTTTCCCATGTAAGCCCTGCCTCCTCTCATGCAGTATGCATGTCTCCAGTGCCCCTGCCGTAGTTGCCTCAGATTTGCCTCGGATATATCACGATACAAGCAGATTTTCGTTTCTGCACCAATGCATTTTTATAACCTGCTGCAAAACGGCAACGGCATTTTCTCCCATGATCTCTAAGGCATAATTTTGACATGAGCTGCATGTGTTCGTTCATCCATGAGCACATTCATGCTAATCAGTAGATCTGCTGTTGTAGTCGAGGCGCTCGTCAGTGTTAACGTCTGCGTCGTTGCTAATCCTGTGTAGTGGTGCGACAGTTAATCAAACTATTTTGGGGTATTTGTTTTTTAAATGTTTCCTTTAACCCATTCTGGGCGGGTGTTTTTAGCATTATGTTATACTTTAGCTATTGATAGCAGATCTACAAGCTCGTAGCGTGGCACCGAGTGCTGCGCTACGAGAAAAATCGTGAAAATGTGACGCAAATCTTTTAATATATTCTTTCAGAGCGAACGTTTTCAACTCAAATCTTTGCTCCTGGGGGAGTCCCTGGAACAACATATTTTCAGATGTGGGTCAGTGGCCAATTTCATATAATTTCTGGGATCCTTGACATGAAATAGTTTGAGAACCGCTGACATAGAAACAGTTTTTCAGAAAACTGACAGGATTTAGAAGACATTTCGTAGAATCGTCGTCAAGTATAAATGGGTTAAATATATAGCAGATCTACAAGCCTATCTCCAAAACTGGTGGGTCAAACTGAACAACCAATATGTCAAGTTGAAGCTATGATTCCCTGCTTTCATATGACATGAAAAAAACGTTTTTAACAGTCTATGGTTGAGCGTTACATTTTTTTTTAATTGATTTGATTCATCGAAAAAGTAATCAACAATTGCAGCCCTGATCCTGTGTCTTGGCTGCAAACGGTACATAACAAACGCTATAGGAATTTGCTATTGTATATGTGCACACACACACACACTGAGACGTTGTCACAGCACACTTCCTCCAAACGGACAACGCTCTGCAGGGGTGGGTTCTGCTCAGCTTGACCGGTCGTCCTACAGCCCACCTCCAACTGCGACATCCCCCAAGTATGACCGACCGACAGGGAAAGACTGGCGGAGGTGGGGAGGGTTATTCGTTGGTATAAAAAGAAAAAATCGATTTAGATTAAGCTATCCCTGCATGGGGGGGGACGGGGGGGGGGGGGGGGGAAGGAGAGGTGTGGAAAAGAGGCCTGTCACGTGCCCGACTGCTCTTCTGATACCCATGTTGACAGGTTGGGTATCTTAATAACACAACATCCACAGCACAGCACTGGCTGTCTGACTTCTCATCGTCTTTGGCTATTTCTCTCTCTTTCTCTCTCTCTCTCTCTTCCCCCTGTCTTCCTCTCTCCTCCCTCTCAGTCTTTCTCTGCTCTCTCTCTCTCTCTCTCTCTCTCGTTTGCCATTTATCCTAATGTAAATGAACAGGACGACTTGTTGATAGCGATTAGATTCAAGTGGCCATCATACCGTTGGGGCCGTGCTGATATCATCTGATATGACAGAGGAATCTCAAACCGCCATGGACCTCATTCTATCTGATATGACAGAGGAATCTCAAACCGCCATGGACCTCATTCTATCCTCCACACTGTTGTTAATCTCAAACCGCCATGGACCTCATTCTATCCACACTGTTGTTATTCCAGCTCTTATAGGCGTCGGCCGAAGACATCTGTAAACGGATAGGACTCGACAGTAGTACGCGGAACATGGACAGTGATGTGACGCTTTGCCATCATTTTGTGAACATCATAACCGTAGATGTAATTTCAACCATTCTTAGAAAAAAAATATTATAATGTCCAGCCGTGTGTGTGTGTGTGTGTGTGTGTGCGCGTGTGTGCATGCATGCGCACGCGCGCGTGTGTGTGTATGTGGGGCTCCTAATTAGCCATGTTTGATATGCACAGGCAGCAGGCTTTACCGGTGAGCCAAGATCTCTCAGGACATTAAGGGGAGAGGAGAGAGAGGAGAAGAAGAGATTACTGCTGGTCTTTTTATAGAGGATCGCTCCATCTTGTCTTTTTAGCTCACTCATTAGTCCCAATCCCCCCCCCCCCCCCCCCCCCACTCCATGCGCTCTCTCTGTGTGTCTCTCTCTCTCTCTCTTGGCAAGAGCTCTAGACGACATCCCAACACTTTGGCAAGAGGCCTGTGTTTCAGTTAATCAGTTAACCAAATATGCCATCAGTTAACCCACCCATCCCATCGCCTGTACTACTTCTTCAAGTACTTCAAATATCACTTTAAAACTGAAAGTGAGTCAGAGAGGAATGATTAGAGCTCGTACGATATATCAGTGTGGCCAATATATAGACCATTATCCTTTTATTATTTATTTTAAATAATTTCAGTATCAGTATGTAATGTTTCTGCCACTTATAGAGACTTTAGTGGTTGCATCAAATAAAGTTCAGTGTATCCTTATACAAGTTATGCAAATCAACGGATATGTAGTCGGATACTCTTGACAATGGGTTAGGAATGGCTGCATAACCGGTGCGGGTGGGTATTACCAACTTGCATCGTTCCCGATGTCTAGAGTTTATACTTTGCTTTTTTGCTCACCAAGTTGATTGGTGTTTATTTTTTACTTATTTGCTTGCTCATAAGTTGATACATTTTTTTTTTATGTTATTTTTTGTGGCTTTCGCCTTTATTTTATATATTTTTATGGAGGGACAGACAGTAGGCTGACAGGAAATGGGGAGAGAGATGGGGGGAGTCGAACCTGCGGCACACTGCCAGACTGGATTACCAGCCAAGGTGCCTGGACCACTGAGCCATGGCCCAGGCCAAGTTGCTTAATTTACTGCCAGAGTTTTTGTCACCACGATGTTCCGTTCTTTAGTTATTGGCAGTTGAATATAGCTTGTTTTATTTTATTATTATTTTAAATCCTATAATATTAGACTAAACTGGCTTTTATTTAGATCACTTCATCTCTGGTTGTCCTCTTCTTCGGACGTCCTAGGACCACTCACAGGTTGCGCAAGATAGCCCTCTATCTTAACAATAAAACACCAAATGACGTTTATATGTGCACCAATGGCAGTCAATGAGTTCATTGTACTCAGAAACGGTAATCGAATCGAATCAAACCGTTTTGTTTTTTCGTTTTTATCGGTTTAATCTAAATCGGTGGGTGGGCACGGTGGCACAGTCGGTAGTGCTGTCGCCTCACAGCTAGAAGGTCCTGGGTTCGATTCCCGCTGGGGACGCTGTGGGCGCTGGGGGCGTGTTCCCTCCTCCGCGTCATCAGTGCCCATACCCGAGCCTTTCTGTGTGGAGTTTGCATGTTCTCCCCGTGTCTCCTAGGGTAGGTACCCTCACAAAAACATGCAGTAATCCTGGTCTCTAAAACTACCTCCCCCTGGCCAGCCGGGGCGCCTGATGGAGGGGAAAGGAACTGGTCGGAATAACGTGTTCCTTCCACGCGCTACATCCGGCCAGGGAAATTCCCCCGTCAGGTGAAAAGAAGCAGCTGGACTCCTCATGCATAGAAGGGGGCATGAGGTCAGTCCGCTGCCCCCCCCAGGTTGGCAGAGGAAGTGTAGCGCCCAGGATTACATTAGATAATTGGCACTGGGTGAAAAAACTGGGTTGCAAAATCGTGGGATAAAAATGTAGTAAAAAAAAAAAAATGTAAATCGGAATTGGGCTCACAAATGTATGGGGAATCAGTCCGGCTGTCGAAGATCACATTAATGTTGTGTTGGCAGCAGTGACTGTGGAGACACTGACCCCCCCTCCCCTCCCCCCCCGCACCTGTGCAATCCCATGTGGAACTGGACGTGACAAGCAGCAGCCGCACCCCACTGAAGTAATCAGGAACTTGTCAGATTTGAAGGGTCCTCCGCCGCCCGAAACTGAAGGCCAGCTTCGTCTGGGCCCGTCCAAGATAAATTAGGACTCGTGTGGTTCCAGAGCATTACTGGAGGATGTAGAATATTTATGGTCGGCAAAGGAAGGCATCGAGGGGATCCCGTTAGTGCTCATCGTTCCTACTGTGCATTTGGCAGTGAAACGGTTGTTTTAACCCATTTCGACCTGAGATCAGATTCTATAAATGTCTTCTACATCCTGACAGTCGTTCTTCGATTTTTCAAAAATAGCAGACCTACAAGCTTGTAGCGCGCCACTCGGTGGCGCGCTACGAGCTTGTAGATCTGCTATTTTTCAATAGCTAAAGCATAACATGATGCTAACACCAAAAGGGGTTCCCGCACAAAACGGGTTAAGTGAAGGGAAATAGAATCCCAACTGTGCGGGGCCGCTCCCAGCCTAACCCCAGCCCAGTTTGCGTGGTGGAAAGCTTTCAAGGCGCGCGCGAGCCTCCCTCAGGATCTGGGATTACTCTGAATAGCGGAGGATGCGAGCCGTCGGGGTCGTGTTCCGTTTTCCCCCACGCGGGTCAAAACTTCTGATGTTGATTAATCCACTTGGCCGCCAAACGCTCTCTCGCCGTAGCCCGATCGTTCGGAAGGGGAAATTTCCGTCTCTAAAAGATACAGCTGGAGAAGATGATGGATCTGCAGCTGGTTTTCTGGAGCGAGACAGAATACTTCCCTCTTGTCATCGACCCCCCCCCCCCGTCCCCCCCATGTCTGCCCAGGAGAGTCCTCAGGGTCCCATCGTGGGCGTCTGTCCTCTTTAACGGTGGCTTTAACCCATTTAGACCTGACGTCGAAAGAATGTCTTCTAAATCATGACAATTTTCTGAAAAACCTCATGTTTCTGTATCAGTGGTGCTCAATATTTCATGTCAAGGACCCCTAGAATTATATGTATTTGGCCGCCGACCCCCATCTGAAAATATGTTGTTCCAGGGACCCCGACAGAAGCAAAGATTTGAGTTAAAATGTTTCGCTGTGAAAGTATATATATTCAAAGATTTGCACGCACATTTTCACGATTTTTCAAAAATAGCAGACCTACAAGCTCTGAGCTATGAGCTTGTAGCTATTTTTCAATAGCTAAATTATAACAATGTTTAGACCACCAAAAGGGGTTCCCGCCCAAAATGGGTTAAACCCCGGACAGGGACTGAAATCTGTTTCCACCCGCCCTGGAATTTTATTTAAAAACCCCGTCCCAGCAATAAAGCCAGGAAATTTACGACGTCGTTTTTAATTAGAAATAATGTCTTGTACGGTCTAAGTGATGGATGGTTTAATCAATATATAGACTGTGGCTGGCCAGATGACGAACGTGGATATTGACAGCTTGCCGAGTAGCCTAACTTAACACTTTGTCTTTCAAAGAAAATATGTTGTGTTTTCTTGAGGAAAGGGAAAATGGTGCATTTATATAGCGCCTTTATCCAAGGCACTTTACATAGATTGTGCATTACATTCACCCATTCACACACACATTCATACACCGATTGCGGCGGAAGCCAGGTACCAACCAGCACATCGGGAGCAATTTGGGGTTCAGTTTGGGGTTCAGTGTCTTGCCCAAGGACATTTCGACATGTAGCCAGGAGGAGCCGGGATTCGAACCGCCGACCCATGGATCATTGGACGACCTGCCACAGTCGCCCTTGGGAACTGGGAAAGGGAAAGGGAACTGTTTCCTACCTCTTGTCGTCCATGTCTCTCTCTCCCTCCCTCCCTTCATTTCATTCACTCTTCTCTGTCTTCCATTTTACTCTGACTTGATAACCTGTCGACTTTTCTCAACATTCAGCATTTTCTCCAGATTGCGTCAGCCTCCTCTGTCACACGCTGCATTTAGACAAATAATTATTTCCCCCCAGCGTTGTGTACTACTTTTGTTTTCAGTTTAAATAGAATAAGTGCTGAAGGTGGCTTTCAGTGAATGGAAACTGACAGGCTGGGGAAAGTTGAAATTCTCCAAAGGGCAGCGAATGATTTTCTATGTTGTTCATGAGAGAGAGAGAGAGAGAGAGGGAGAGAGAGAGAGAGAGAGAGGGAGAGGGAGAGAGAGAGAGAGAGGGAGAGGGAGAGGGAGAGAGAGGGAGGGGGAGAGAGAGGGAGAGAGAGGGAGAGGGAGAGGGAGAGAGCTGGAAATGAAGTCTTTTCAAATAGAATAATTGAATAAGAATGTATGTACTCTGTGGATGATCTGTGTACAACACCGACATGGATAAGAATAAGTCCCTTGGCAACTGCAGTATTGTTCCATGACTGGTGAATAGTGACAGGGCTGCTGCCGGTGCACGTTTGTGCATCAGATGATCATCCCAGTTACTTTGCTCTAAGGAGAATTCCATGCTAGAAGGCTTTCTTACCTTTCTTTGTAGTTACATCCCCATCAAAGAGGTCCAGGTGTTTTTTTGTGCAAAAACTCCTTATTGGCTATTTCCCCTACCATAAGCCCTCAATGAATTGCATTGAATTGAATGGGAATTGAATGGGGCTATGTTGTGCTAATTCACTTATTTCCATCTCAATAAGTAGTAAAGTGTGCCACTTGGGATATTATTTACATTATGAAGAGAGGATATATACAAAAAATGAATAATGGAGCGATGGAAATAAGCAAATTAGCACAACACCCCATAGCCCCATTCAATTCCCATTCCATTCAATGCAATTCATTGAGGGCTTATGGTAGGGGAAATAGCCAATAAGGAGCTTTTGCACAAAATAACACCTGGACCTCTTTGGTGGGGACGTAACAACTACAAATAAAGGTAAGAAAGCCTTCTAGCATGGAATTCTCCTTTAATATTGTAATCACGATTATTAACTACTTAAACCCCATATGGTTGAACCATATTGCCCCCAGGGCTCTATACGAGTGTATTTTCTGTTATTGTGGGAAGGCTTGTGACGCGTAATGAGCTTCCCCCATTCGCTATTTTCAGCAAAAGCCTTCTCCAACAATAACGATACTGGGCTTTATCTTTGGTGGAAAATGATGGGGGGTGTTTTTCTTTCTTTTTTTCTTCTATTTTCTCAAATTTCTATAATGTTTGGTGCTCATTGCACTTATCAGGACCATACTGATATGGTTGCTGTCTACCAGATTATTATTTTTTTGCTCATTGTGCAGCATTGGACAAAGTCTGGGCTCAGTTTATCTCCCAAACTCTCTTCATCAAACAGCCATTGTGCAGCATTGCACATTCCTGCTGTAAAAAACGTTCAGGGCTTCTCATGCACCCAACCATCCCAAATGGGCATGAAATGGGTCCACAGTACTTTGCACTGCAGACATTTCTGTATACAATGACACTTTCATTTGATACTACTGTAGATTGCATCCTGATGATGTGTGGGGGGCTTTATAGGAGGAGTGGGCAGTTACTGAGCCCATCAGTGCAATGAACTACCTGCTTACTATCAATATTTGCATCCTTGCTTCCGTGCTGTCTAATCCCTTTGAAGCAATCCCTACCTAAATCAATACAAATTTCACTGAGAACATCAGAAAACGGGAATGGAAACGAGAATAGCATGAATCAATCTCCCATATGTAATTGATGCGTGAGGTATTAAAAAGAAATCCAGCAACACAGAAATAATGTATTTGAGATTCTAAGAAAAGAATAACAGGTGTTGGTTTGAAGTTATATTGCTGTAAAATGATAAGGCATCTGATAATAATGGCTACACGGATTGGCCTACTTACAGTAACAAAAGCTTGTGAGCAAATTGAGTGCATCATCTATTCCCTACCATCTCAAATTATTTTCAGTAAAGGCCACTCTTGTCAAAATGAAAACCATTTATTGCAATGATGTTGCGTTGTGTTTGGCGGTGTGGCTCTGCTTCCTTGATTCTCCAAAACAATCTATGCAAGCATTAGACCCACTGGACTCTAAGCTCAGCCTCACAACCATGAAGCAGAGCCTAAATATACACATATTAACACATTCTGGGCGGGAACCCCTTTTGGTGTTTTAAGCATTATGTTATACTTTAGCTATTGAAAAATAGCAGATCTACAAGCTCATAGCGCGCCACCGAGTGGAGCGCTACGAGCTTGTAGGCTTGCTATTTTTTTTAAATCGTGAAAATGCGGCACAAATCTTTGAATATATATTCTTTCAGAAGACTTTTTATTTTTTATTTTTTTGACGTCAGGTCAAAATGGGTTAACCACTTAAACCCTCTAGTTGTACATGAAATGAAAGTTTAAAATTGTGAAAAAGGTTATATGCCATATATTATATTTTGTAAAACAGTCCTAGGTTGCAACTGTACTTTTGTCCGTCTACACCAAATTTCTTCTGCAAAGATAGTCGATCTACAGTACAAGCTCGATCTGAGCTTATACATTCACACTCACACTGAATGATATGATATGCTGGCCTGGAGAAGTCCTAAATGCTTATACATTCACACTCACACTGAATGATATGATATGCTGGCCTGTCATGGAGAAGTCCTAAATGCTACTCCTGGAGACTGGGGAGGTGGAGGGAGTTCGCTCACTGACGAGCTGTCACTGTGGTAGAGATTATGTTGAGTACAATAAGAGTGAGCGACGGTCAGCTTAAATAAACAGTGTAGTTGTTTCATTAAGATCGTGGACATAATTGTGATTGTAGTGGAGGGTGTGTGTGTGAGCGTGGGACAGGATCGACTTCCATCTGTGGCTGTCTGAACGGATTGCGGAGCGGTCTTGATACCGGAAGGTCGCCAGTTCGAATCAGCGGTCCGACACGTTAAAATTACCACCGCTGAAGTGCCCTTGAACAAGGCATTGAACCACTACGATGAAATGTTCTATGAGCAGGGCCTGGCTGGAAACAAGTTCTTGAGCTTAGCCCAGATACCCTGGGTAAATATAGTAATCATTTCATTTCATTTCATTTCACGATGCTCCATTGTTGTAATGGGAATGTGGTTAGCCACTAATATGTAGACCACCTACATAAACCAATCACTAATAGGCGTGCGCACACACACACACACACACACACACACACACACACACACACACACACACACGCACACACAGTCACACACACGTCTCTCAACATAGTATCCCCTCTGTTCCAAGACCCACCACAAGGTTCCTTTCTCATTGATTAGTGTTGCATTCAGTGCCCCGGGCAGGTAGAAAGCCATAATAATGACTTTATGCTTTGTTTCCATGGCCTCTGGAATAGAATAACCATGAATGCCATTGGTCTGAGGCCCTCCAGTCAATGGTTAACTGTTCTGCAACAATTCGGAGCATTCGGAATCTGTCACAACTGACCGCACTCTGTCAGATCTCGACCTGGGTAACGTTTTCTTAGCCCCTGCCCTCCTTCCCTCCCTCCCCCCCCCCGACCCCTGTGCCCCCACCCATCCCGGCCGTCCTCTCCTTTTGCCGGCTTGTCCTCGCTTATCTGCCTCCTTTGTGCAACCTAAGCCTGTAGATAAGCAGTATTGGGCCCGGGTTACTCATGTCAGTCTTGTTCATTCATCAGGATCCTCCAATTCCCGTCAGAAGCCTTTTTTTCCCCGGGCAGCAGGTGGCCCGTGTCGCAACACGGAGGGCGCGGCGCAGCTCGCCAAAGCAAACACAGACATTTAGTCACCCGCCGCTGCTTTTGTACCCAGAGTGTGTCGGTAATACCTCGCAACTGGATGCATACATAGCACTAATCCATCAGACAGTGGAAAACATTCCGCTGTCAGGTACCATTGTTCAGATTAGCCGCAAAGTCCGGCATTATTCATCTGTTGTTTTTTCCCCTCCGTCTCGTATTGTTGACAGACTGACAGGTTGAATTTAAAGGATAGAACTCTTACCGGGATGTTGAACAACGGTTATCCGGAACGACTGTAAGGTGTGCAGGTTTTAGCGTGTGGTTGGTTACGCATCATGTATAGCTTCGGGGGTTTTACAGCAGCTTTCTCAAAATCCTTGTCCCAGTTGTTGGAATTACATGATACAGTATTATGGGAGATGGTGGTGGGGGGTGGTGGGGGGTTTTGTTATACCTGGGGAAGGAGTAGTAACAAACCTGAGCAAGACTAATGCCTTGAGACCCTGGCTGGTCCTGTTCACAAGAACAGGGTCACAGCCATTCATGATCTCTGTACCTGGCGGTTAATTAGGAATTAGAACATGGTATGACCCTCAGGATGTTCTCCATGGCTTGAATAATGAACACCTGGAAATGTGTGGAGGAAGAGAGAGAGCGAGAGAAAATAAAGATATGTTTAGCCAGAACATGAGTCATCCTAATAAGACTTTGAGCTCATGTGGCCTTTATAATTAAACACCAGACCAAGATTCCTTTTGTCAGTTTTTACCCGTGTAATTATTCATATTTCAGATGGCTTTTGAATCTACAAGAGTGCCGCGAAGAGAGGAGGAGTAAGCATTTCTCTTTGATTTGATTCCTATCTTGGCACTATCGACTATAATGTGAATTCACTGAAACGGATGGAGCTTTGGTTTGATGTGATGCAATCCAAGGCAAGGCAAGTCTAATTCAGATTATCAAACAAAATGTATTTGTATCCAAAGCATTTTAAATGCAGTCATTTGGGGTTTTTTTTTAGCTGTGAGCTGTAGTCGGTTGTAGTGTAGATGTAAAAAAAGAACTAACCCTCATTTAATGTTGTCTTTTGAACAGTCAAAGAAAGAGGTAGGAGCGCACACCAATAGTGAGGAGGTAGTTATTTTGAACAGTCAACACAACAACCATTACATTTGAGAGGATATGTGATGTCTTTGTTGTCGGGTGGAAACCGTGTATGTCCAAAACCTTTCAGGAAATGGAAATATTATTTGTTAATTAATACTTTTCATTAAACCAATAAATATTAAGAAGAGCTTTAATACTTTCATTGGTTTAGTAGTAGTAGTAGTAGTAGTAGTAGTAGTATTAGTAGTAGTAGATGTACAAGTAGATGTACAAGCTCACGACGCAGCATGTGAGCTCGTAGAGCAGCTATATTTGGTACTTTTGCGCTACCACTGTTGTACAACAAGGTAGACACAAAAAAGAAATAACGGCAAAAAAATGCTGAAATGTGTTATTTGGCAGACAGCGTCGATCTGAGGAAATGCATGAGAAATGTGAGGCGTAAACAAAGCTGTGCTCCAGTCTAGGCAGACAACTAACCTGCATGTTTACTAGACATGGACCGTTTGCTCTCTACATCCTATAGCCTGGAGGGACGTTTGACCTGCAATTCACTAGTCCATTATCAGGCCAACCGGCCGACCAATGCTGTAACTTCATCACTCACTCACTCACTCACTCAGTCAGTCAAAAACATGTCGATTCAATAGTGCTGGTTCAGCCAAAATATACTCCCATTATTTATTTTGGGCCATATCCTTCCTTCCCTCATTTGCAAGTTATTGTGGTTCATGCGGATTTCATCTTTTAATTAATTCATTAATTGTCAGGTTTTTTTTTCGCCTGACAGTGGCCATATACTGTTCTGGTGGTTTGACACTGCGTACCTCTGAGTCTGGACTGGATTACGGTATGCGTTCTTTTTTATTTTCCAGCCTGCCATATCATAAACATATTGGCCCAATGCCCTGATTTGAATCAATCCGTTGTCAGACTTCCTCCCCCCCAGGGATTGGGTGTGATAGAGCAGCTCGCGAGGCTACAATATATTATTATATTTTCGACTGCACTTGCAGGTCACAGTGCGGTGCAGAAGATGGTGTTTTTCCCTCCCGTGTGTGCTAACGCTCCGGTACACACAGTCCCTAGATGCAGTCTGGCAGGCCCAGTGAATCATCTTCCCCGTCACAGGTGGAGGAAATACAACAGCGGGATTGGCAGTCCAAAGGTGGCATCTGGCCTATTGCAGAGCGAGAAAATTTGTTCTTTTTCATGCAAGACATGAGAAAAAAAATGTATCAATTTCCTTGGTAAAGAACTGACACGGTAGATGACATATAAATATTTGTGAGAGGAATGTGTAAACGCACGCTCAGTCAGTCAGAAGCAGGCTTCTTGCATGCGTCAGGGACCAGGTTATTTGCTTGTTTGTTTGTTTTGTTTGTCTGTGTGTGCTTGCCTGCGTCTATTCTGGCTTGTGGCTGCGAGTCTATCCCTTCTTGTCTCTTGTGCTCAGTGCACTGGAGACCATTCATCTGGGCTTGTGTGAGGAGATTGTTGCGAGGGCAGCTGATCAAAGGAAGACTCCTCAGGGCCAATGAAGTCTCGGCGCGAGCAGCAGATGTTTCCCCATCTCTGTTATAGCGCCTCAGTTAGAGCTATCCTTATTTAACCAGTTTTCTGCTAATGGCCCTCTCCAGTGTTGGATACACCGGATCGTTTTCCGCACCCTTTTGTGTGCTTGAACACGGGAAAGAGCCAGGGATATCTTGTTCCTCTGCATTGCTCTCTCATTGTGCTCCTCGGCTGATTTTTGGCCGACGGAATCCTATTCACAGTAATTGGGTGTGAGTGAAACACTTGTGCTTTGCCTATTGTCTCTTCGGCATAGCCCCGCATTCAGGACAGAAGTTAAGCAAGCCAAGACAGAGGGCATGAAGAGTGGAGAGAAATGAGTTGGAAAGGAAAGCAAGGAGAAATGAAAAAAGATCAAGAGGGAGAGAGAGGAAGTGTGGAATGGTGTGTGAGAGCAAGTGTGGGTAACTAGTAGAGAGGAGCATACAAACAGTAATGGAAGCTGAAGAAAGGAGCTGTCTGTCTAAAGTTGGGAAGTACTTGAAGCATTTTCTTCTTTTCCAAGTGAGATTTGGAAAGAGATGGCTTGAGAACATGATAGAGGGTCAAGAGAATAATGAGGTGTACATGAGCGAGAGGAGGTGGTATGATCGAGCGAGGGGGTAAACTTTCGGTTCCCAAACCTTTTCAGCTTAAGACCCTTAAAAAGGGTCCAGTTGGCATCGCAGCACATCCTCACCTCGTAGATGTGCCATTTCTATTTTTTGAAAGAAGAAAAATAAATCATGTGACCCATAAAACGGTGTGGTATAAACTGGTATAAACGCACACACAGCAACATCCTCTGTTGATTTCACTCTGAGTAAAGAAATTGACCCTTATTATATACACTCCCAGAGTCACAGTGCAGGGACTGATTGAGAGATTCTGAGGCCTAATTGTGCCACACCATCTGCCTGTGTTAGGGAACATGCCAGCCATGTGAGCCCTTCCAACAGGCTTTCTGTCAGGCAGATGCATGTGTGCGGATGTGTGTCCCTGTGTGTTTAGGCTTCTCACACTCTTGTTTGTTATTTTGCCAGTACCTTTTGGTGTTAGTATGAAGTCAGATCTCGCTTTGACGAAAGGACTACACAGTACTTAAAAAGCATTATTCTACTGTTTCACTTCCCCTTCAGTCGGCTGGCAAACGAACCTGGATCACAAACGAAAATACAAAAAGGATACAGATGCAGTGATGCATGCTGAATTATAGATGAGATTCAGTAGATTGCGACAGCTATTCAAAGACTTGTCCTGTCAGTGAGTGTGTCCTAAATGAAAGTGCAGTCACCACAATATGCCAACTGCGTGGTACAGCGAGCATATGGTTCTCAGTTGAATGGTCAAAGCCAGGGACGTGCACACATAGACATCAAAGGGGGCTTCAGCCCCTGCCCTTTTACCCGTCTGTAAAACAACTGCCTTCTCCAGACCACGGATGCAGCATTTACTATGGTGAAAGAAATGCAAATGCCACTCCTTTCCATGCCATGATGGAATGCAGCATTCAGGAGAATTGCTTTTTTTCCCGAAGTCTCTTGAACGTGAACACAATATTTTGCGTTGAACAAATTTGTTTATAAATCCATGTCGTACACCGCATCTCCACTAGCTAAAGAGTGCTGGGTTGCGCCCCGAAAATAGCTGATCTACAAGCTCTCAACGTGTCGCGCTGCGACACGTTGTGAGCTTGTAGATCAGCTATTTTTGTCAAAGTGCCCTCTTAACGGGATTTCAGCCCCTGCCCCTCTAACACTCTGTGCACGTCCCTGGTCAAAGCCAATCAATGTAGCTACTGTATGTCCCCACTATAGAGATCCCATAAAAATAAACTATTGCTGTGGTTAGTTAATACTTGGTTGACAGTCTAGGGGCTATATCTTGCGCCACCCCTTAACCCTTATCCCTAAACTAATTTGCCATTTTAAAATAGTTCAAATAGCCGATCTACAAGCTCACAATGTCTCGATGTAGATCAGCTAGTTTAACTATTTTAAAATGTTTTTCAAAATAGTAAAAAAAATGGCAAATACGTTTAGGGATAAGGGTGGCGCAAGATGGATGTATCATAACATTCTTCAGAAAATATAAGAGTTGGCCCCTTTTTCTAGAGCCTGGTCAATATTTTAGTTTTTCTGATATTTAAACTGATATGGCATCCCTATTCTGGCCATGAGTTATTTTTGAAAAATAGTATCCAAGCTCACAACATGCATATACCATGTTGTATTGACTCTTCTTATTTTCTTTTTTTTATATAAAATAACATTCTGGTTGTTTTCATGAAGTGTTGCATCGAACATGATTCGTTACGATTCAAAATATGGATATCCAACCTGCATAAGACCTCTGTGACACATTATCAGCGCAACATGCCAACAATATCGAACAGCCTTCCCAGACTCTGGAGGCAGTCCAGAGTCGCGGTAGCCAGGCTAGTAAACAGTTATTAGTCCACGGTGGGTTTGTGACTTTTATTCGGTTGTTGCTCTATTAGAAGCAAGCCTCTTGTCGCCACTAGTCCAACTCCATAGCTGATATGTATTAACCCTTAAACCTGCATTTGATCTCTAATACATCTGACAGGGAGGAGGACAGATGACTCCAAAAGCATGCTGTGCGACCACACTCCCAATACATATGCATGAATAATCTTCTATGTCCATCTGCTCTGAGACGGACCGCACATCGAGTGGGGAATAAAGCTGCGTAAGGTGGTCTTTGTAGGAGAATGTTCGAGTCTGTCATCTTTCCAAACAAAAGAATAGGAGTTGCATGTGATATGAACTACAACGGTTATCATACACTCATGGATTGATAAATATTCAGTGACTTACTAATTTAACCACTTATCCACCCTATATACTTCATTGACTGGGGGCTACCCAGTGGTCTGTACTTCTTGGCACCCTTTTTTCACCCTCCACATTAAATCTCTTCATTGAAAATTGCCCATCTACAAGCTCACAACATGTTTCCTAATATGAGCTTGTAGATCTGCATTTCTTTGCGGAATGTTCACCTAATTTCGCCCAATGTTCGCCTATGACACGCCCAGAATAGGGACTGTTGCCACGGAAACGGTCGACAGCGTGATGTCAAGCCATGATGTCACGTCACTCTATATACAGTATGGCGAGCAGAGCAGTAGAGTAGAGTTAATATATCATTAAGACTATAAGAAAGGAGGTATCTAGAGGCTTTAGACTCAAACGTGACCAGCTCCGTTCCCTCCCCAGTTCCTAAGAAGACATACAGATCCTTAGACTATAAGACCTACCTGAATACGAGCCCTTATAGACTCCCCTGACCGTCCCCCATAAGCATAGGAGATCTCGGTTACAGGGACGCTTGGGTTCATATGGCTCAATACACGCACTTATTTAGCCTACAGTCTCCTTAACAACAGGGCTGAGTGTTTACAATGTGATCACGGCATGGACAAATTCAGCAAAACAACTAATAGGTCATCAGACAATCACAATCAAAGGGTGACCCCTCTCACCCTCTCTCAAGGCAAGTGCCCTTGAGCAAGGCACTTGACACCCGACTGCTCCCGTGGAACTGTATATGAGACTGTGCTTGTACTGGGAAGCTCCCAGGAGTGCATGTGTGTAACTGTATGCGTGTGAAGCAGGGCATTGCTATAAAAGAGAACCCAATCTCAGCAAACCTACCCTTGATAAATAAAGGTAAAAAGAAGTACCATCAGTCCATCACAACTCAGCACAATGCAGAAAAGAGACAGAAATAATAGGTTTCAGTCATCAATTTAAAAAGGTATCAGGTATTATTAATATCTTTACTTAAAAAGTTATAGAGCTTATCTGAAATTGGACACTGTTTATCTGTGAGAACACAGGGTTTGTGTGTGATGTACTACGAAATGTAACGTACCAAAACAAAACTGATTGTTTTAAGTGGTCAGCCAAATGAGATATCGCTATATAAGTGATATTACACTAATTATATACTGAATCTGTTCTTGAGGTAAATGTTTAGCCCCCGAAATCATGAAGGCTAATTTCACCTTTGGGATACACAAAAAAGTATAATATAATTGTTCTATTGCTTTGTCCATACATACAAAGGATTTGACTTTAGCATGTAAACCCCCCGTTTCATGGGTGTGCCTTTTAAATATCTGCATCTCATGTTATCCCATAATTAATTAATGGAGGAATTTCTTCATTTATTTTATGCCCAAGCAATTTTTTTATTATTGGCTCGCAGACCGTCCGTTGTAAGAAACGGCTTATGTTAGCATTAGCTCAGAAATGTTAATAGTTCAATCACGATGCGAGGAAAAATCATAAATAGCTTGTAGTTTCAGAGAAAAGACTAAGAGCGATGGAAAATCCTATTTAAAATGTGAGTCTTCGGGATGCGTGTGTGCATGTTTCCTGGTGCTGGGGGTATGCAAGGTGTTGCCTAGCAACCGGGCCAGTGTTAAAAGTAGATTTTCAGCTAAACCGTTTCATATCGATAAAGTACATTAATTGACGGAGAATTCCGACAAAGGCAGCTAAATTGTTAAGAGCATCACATGCCTATACTGAATAGTGAATAGATTTTCCAGCAGCTCTATATTTAAAATCCAAGTGAACTCTGTTGTTTGCAGCGAAATAATATTTAACAGCCTTATTCATTGAGTTATCAAGCCACAATATCCGCTGCTTGAGAATTTACATGAAATCCTCGTAAATGTCTAACAGCCTCCCAAGGCACTAAACAAGGCAATAAAGTAATGCATTGTTAATTTATTTGCCAGACTAGTGACTTCACTGGGTGTCAATCCCCAAGATGAATTTTAGAATATGAAGGCTTGAGCGGTTGTTGCTTATTATCATACATAAGGGATATATCCTTTACAAAGTCAAGCTTTGAGTGTAACAACATACGGTATACTACAACAATATCCTACCCATTAGACACAGCTGGAGCTTGTCTTCTGCTGCTCAGAGTCAGCACTTCACACATTGGGCAGTATTATGCGTGTCATAAGTACCAGGTCTTATGACTTAACTTAAGACCTGGAGGCGTGATCAATGCCATTTGGCTATTCTAAGTGGCCAAACAGCATTGACCACGCCTCCAGGTCTTAAGTTAAGTCATAAGACCTGGTACTTAAGACACGCATAATACTGCCCCTTATGTCTTCAGCCACAGTCGGGCGACTGTGGCTGAAGAGGTAGAGCAGGTCGTCCAATGATCCATGGGTCGGCAGTTCGAATCCCGGCTCCTCCTGTCTACATGTCGAAGTGTCCTTGGGCAAGACACTGAACCCCAAATTGCTCCCGATGTGCTGGTTGGTACCTTGCATGGCTTCCGCCGCAATCGGTGTATGAATGTGTGTGTGAATGGGTGAATGTAATGCACAATCTATGTAAAGCGCCTTGGATAAAGGCGCTATATAAATGCACCTTTTACCATTAGTATTACATACAGTACTTCAGAGTTCAGAATATTATCTCCAATATCCCCAAAAAGCTTGTTTATATTTAGTGCTTATCAGCTAGTTTCAACTAGTCATCTTTCATCTCTCTCTCTCTCTCTCTCTCTCTCTCTCTCTCTCTCTCTCTCTCTCTCTCTCTCTCTCTCTCTCTCTCATATCTCCCCCCCTTTCAACTCCTTCCCCTCGTTCTGATTTGGCCTCCTCCTCTGATGAGGAACATTGGCATGCGTCTCATATTCTGCATACTCATATCCCCAAGTCCCTCTCATAATTATTATTCAGTAGATGCATTACTTGGCACAAAGACAAAGTTTTGCATAATTTATGCAAGACCGTCATCAATTTTTGAATAACGACCTCTGCAGTTTCGTGTGCTTTTAGCTAAATAGACTCACTCCAGCCTTGAACATAAACCACAAGAATAAAAATGTTATTTATACATTTACCTAAACTTTGAACCAATAGCTCATGTTATATATTTGAGATGTATAATGTCCAAGTCAAATACATTGACTCAGATTTTAATTCTAAGCACGCACTATTTGAAATAGGGCTTAACACCTTGGATGTTTAGCTGACGAAAACGAAAATCTTAAAACGATCATAACTCCCGATCTAAATCATCCCGTCTAATTCTGAAAAAAGATCCTGTGTTAGACGGCGCTCAGCGGTCCAGTCGCTAGTCGCGATAGATTTATTATTACCTCCTGTTGTTGTCGATCGCTGTTGTTAGCTGCTACACAGACATGCACACCAGCTTCCGGTGCGCTGGTAAAAGTGGTCCGTGCGCTACAAATGATGGGCACCCTGGATGAAATGGATTAAATAGTTCCGGGCTTCTAAGGTGTTAATGGTTAATTCATATTTTATTTTGTAAGTTTGGTTGCAAGAAGTGGAGTGGAGTGCATTTCTATAATATGAAATGTTGTCATGTGCTTACAAAAACAAATAAAAATAAAAATACTTATTACAGGTACCCAAGTAAATGCTCATATTCTCCACCACTGCGTGAAGGTAGCTGCATTATTTTCACATAACAGAGTGGGATATGGAGCAGGAGTATTAAGGAACAACGTCGTTCCCATGAGACTTTACCCCAGGGCTCCCTCTCAGGGGCTCGGGGGCTGCTTTCTGTGCAGTGCTCAAAGCAAGAGGTCCGCTGAGAGGAATGGGAGGGCCGTGTCTGTGTTAGTTTTCCACATCCCCGTGATGCACAGCCCTATATTTATAAGATCCTTAATGAAGAAGAGGGACAATGTAAATAGGATCTCGTTATTATGTGCCACTTCTAAGGCAGCTGTGTGGTCCATATTTTCCATTCCCCTCCCCGTAATCTAAGACATAAACATTTTTTCCCCCTCTCTCCCTCCTCCCATTGTATCGTCCGTTGGTTAGGATATCAACTGTGTGCCGGTTGGCAGGCCATTGCAATATTGTTATGTTGCCAAAAACCCAGGGAAGGGTAGTCAGGTGTGACCTTTCCTGGCCTCTTGTCTGTCTACAAATGCGGAAACTAAGAACTGTTGGCCATGCTGTAGTACTTCTAGTGGAGATTCAGTGGAGAGAAAAATCCCCCCGCACTCCGCTAGTAAATGACTAGGGCTGACTGATGTGCTTTCAGACCCTTTGTTTGACCTTTACTGTCTGCAGTTCCAGTTACTTTATAACAAAAGACATGCCCTTTTCTTTTCCATTATTTAACCCGGGACATGATATTCTTATAAAGCTTGCCAAAGCCATATTTCAATCTCCTAACATATTATATCTTGATTACATTAGTGTAATGGAATGGAACTGGAATGGAACGTTTTTTTCCCCCGTATGGTGGCTGTTTTTAATCTATTTCTACAATTATGATTTGATTCCTTGTTCTTGGGCCTTGAACGAAGACGAGCATTCATTTTAATTTGTTGAGCCACATTTTATGTATGTCTTCTTCAGTCTGACATTTGTTGTATAAACCAAAGAGATTCTCCAATAAATCTACAAATCCGCTGCTTTATTACATCTGGCTGACTAATTCTCTATTGCATTAATCGTACAGCAAATATGCACAAAACATTTTTTTAAAATCAAGAATCTCACAGTTTGCAGATAAATATTTACCACACTGCTTTTTTTCTTTTTTTAGACAAATCTCAAGCAGTGCTTGTACCAGTTATTTGGGGGCCCACTTGCAATCAGTGTTGTTTTTGGCAGCAATTTTAGATTTAGCAGTTTAATAGTTTTTATTTAGTTTTAGTCACATTTTAGTCACCTGGAATGTCTTAGTGTTAGTCTAATTTTAGTCGACTAAATATCATACGATTTTAGTCGACTAAATGTACAGTTGATTTAGTCGAACAACATGTATTTTGGCAGGCCTCGATGCCGTCGTAATGACCACAGTGCGACGCGTTGTGTGAGCTTGTAGATCTGCTATTTTCAGCATGCAACTAATTGTAAAATGACTTATACTGGATCTCTTGTCCACTAGTCCCCTTTATGATGAAATTGTCAATATATTTAATCCTAGTTTTAGTCATCATATCTTAGTTTTCATTTAGTTTCCATTTCGTTTTCGTCAGTGGAAAAAGTCGACGAACATTTTTCGTCTTAGTTTTAGTCGACGAAATCAGCACTGCTTGCAATACCTTGCAGGTTGAGACCAGCTGATGTACAGCGTTGTTCACATTCAGATGGAGCTCGTAAGAGTGCTATCACTTTTCTCTCCATGCATGGCAAACGTTTCCATTTAAACCTGCTGTTCCTAACTGTGGAACACAAATCAATAACTCCAGCAGAGAGAGTTGGTAACCGCCGTCGAGACGAGGAAAGAAAATTATGTTCAGTTTGATATAAAAAGGAAGTTATCATACCATACTGTGAAGCTGTTGAAAGGGTTTATATTTGACCTGTAAAGTTGTTTTGCTTCCTTTTCTTGGAGACAAAACCTTTGTTTGAACTGAAACTTAAGTAGGCCTATCTGGAATTTGAACCATCTCCAGGGTGTGGAGAGTTACCGTTTGGAACGACAACTCTGTATAACTTAAGGGGTGTGTGCCAATGACTTGTGTTTTTTAGCTCAACTTTTCAACATTTTATCCAGGACAACAGATCAATATGTTACACTTGGTTAGAGGCCCCTGGTGATATATTACTCGCCCCTGACACGTACCGTTGCCAGGACTTTCTTCCCTTTTTTTCCCTCTCCAGTCAGATGAATTCATAAGCTCTTGTGGTGAAATGTATCGCACTTCCAAACCTCACCTCCCAAGCGGAGGGGGGGGTTGAATACATACATATTAACGGTGAATAATGTTTGGTCTGGGAGGGAGTTCTCTGATAACTCACTGAGTCCATGCCATCCATTATTGTGTTGTCAGATTTGAGCCTAACCATCTATTACAATCCATAAGCGCTGATGCCAGGACAGTGATGTAGGACCCTGCATACCCAACCACATTTCTCATTGAGCTTCACATCAAGATAAAATGATGTGGGCCCCAGTTCTGCGCCCACGCGTCTACCTAGATTAGAACTACACCCAAGCAGCTCTGCTTAAATGTTTACGGTGAACCTACAAACAAACCTTGTAGATTATGGCATAACAGAGAGCAAAAGCGGCAAAATATTTGTGGAAATCAGTGGAGAACAGAACACTAGTGTACACAATGAATCAGACTTTATTTACTGCATGATCAAAGACCAAGCTGTCTAGAGAATGTATATACTAACTGTATAATCTTTGTATCTATGTACAGTACATCTGTCTCCTCAAAAGTAGACCAATCACAGCTCCATAGTGTCATGAAGAAGAAATGCCTTAAGTGAAAGTCATGAAGAATGGGAAAGTTGGGAAAATAAATGAATAAAATTTAAATTGGCATTCACAGAGGCTAGCCGTGCGTGCGTGCGTGCGTGCGTTCGTGCGTGCGTGCGTGCGTGCGTGCGTGCGTGCGTGCGTGTGTGTGTGTGTGTGTGTGTGGTTGCCGCTTTCTCAAGAGAAACATTGCTGAATGTGGACAGTCATGGAGTCTTATGGGACTCAAAACACAGAGCACTTGGTGTTAAGTGCTTAATATTTCATTCGTACATGATGTCTGTTGTATGTTTAATTCATTAGTGGCTAGACCTAGGGTTGAAGTGGTTAACATATTATGTTAACAAAACCCTACTTCCTTGACTGGGGTGCCCCAGGGATCTATGCTTTTCCCCCCCTACACCAAATCTGTTCACTCTCTACTGTATATTTGTTAGATCTGCTAGATCGCCACACGTTGGTCCCAGAATAGGGACGCAAGAGTTAATGTGGTTGGTTAAGTGCTTAACCTTTCATAGGGAGCAGTATAGCCTGGATCCAGCCCAAAGACCCCGCCCACTCTCTGAGAGGACTGTGTCTCTTGGTCTGGTGTTGCACTGTGAACCTATAATTTCTTCGGTACAAAAATGTATTATCCAATGAGAATCGGTGGTGGGGGTGGATCTAACGAACAACCAATCAGCGCCGTGTCCCGTTTTCAGCGTCATCACACAGCGCAACACACAGAGGAAGGAGGGAAAAACAACACCAATGGCTACTGGTTGAGGGAAATTCTAATACCTTCCCCCTTGAAATCGCTCAGACAGGAGACAATGTCAGACTGAAGCTTCAAGAAAGCTACAGTCTGATAATCAGGCTAGGAGCATTATGGGTTGGTGCCCCAGACTGTGTCTTCCGTGAGGAGGACACAGCCCATGGCCATTCAAGCCGCAAGCGGAGCCTGCCGTATATTAAATTACGTTATTATTTGTTCTATTTTCGGACTGACAGATCCGTTTTTTTCTTCTTCTAACTTTACTGTTATAAATTGTGTTCTCTAGGTTTGTGTGTTTGGATCATGCTCTACTGCATTTCATGATTTGTATTGTGATGTTATTTTTACCTGGACCCCAGGAAGAATCGTCTCCACTACGGTTTACTGTAGACTAATGAGGATCCTTAATAAACTAAACTAAACTAAACTGCACCACCGTTTCCCTGCCGGTGGACCCTGCGGAACCATTGCGACTCAATAATCCGCCACTCAGTGTCTGGTGCTGGGAGTCTGGTGCAACGCACAGGTCCTGCGCTGCACCTGGTGAGAGCAGGAGTGGACCTATTGAGACGTATGAGGGGCCCGGACAGGAGTCAACCCACAAAGCCTAGTCCTTCCACGCACCCTGTCTTTCCCTAATGGGACTGATCGTGGGTAGCTACTGGGATGTAAATCGGGACTTGATCACCCCGGCTGGGTCACCTGAGTGAGGGGTATGATGTTGCGAAGACCCGAAACCCGATGCCTTTGTGATACATCACTGAGGAAGTGAGGATACGCCCCAGGTGCATCCATGCAATGTTTTTTAGTTCATACATATATATATGGTGTCTACTGATCAGCCAACGCAGCCAACGCAGGGAAGCTGGAGGTACCTTCACTAAAAACGCCGGGACAACGCTCCACACGTCCCAAACTCTTCTCCCTTCTGGCTCCAAAACTATGGAATGCACTTCCCATCGCAGTCAGAACTGCAGCCTCACTCCCAATCTTCCGCCGTAGTCTGAAAACCCACCTCTTCAGACTCCACCATGGCCCGTAGCACTTGCCCTAGCCTAGCCCCTTAGATAGCACATTATGTAGACTTAGATAGTATTCTAAACAGACTTATAGCTTGTTACGTAGACAGCTCTAGAATTGCACTTTATGTAGTCATAGCACTTTATAGTACACATGTATAATATATTATATAGTATAGTATATATAGTTTACATAGATACTCCACTGTTACGTTCTTAGTTTACGCATGATTCATGATAACTACTTTTTATATATGTGATGTATGCCATGCTTTTTGTTATTGCTTAATGTAAATCGCTCTGGATTAAGAGCGTCTGCTAAATGCCTAAATTGTAAATTGTACTGCATGTTTAATTCATAAGTGGATATACCTGCTCCATAATATGTTAATGGTCACAAGTATGAATATTTTAAACACTAAAGCTGTTGTCCCTTACTTAACTTGTGTTACATGGGTTATGGACGGTGATGCCACCATAGAATCGTGTAGGATTCCTTTTCTGTTTGATTTGCTATAAGAAGATGTTGGGGTTAAGTGACTATATAGGCACACATTTCATTATTTATTCATTAACATTGATTTATGGCCATGCCTGAGTGTTTTTTTTTTTTGCTTAACTGCATGGAAACATCATACGGTATAGGATTCTGTTTCATGCTGCAGTTTGGTGAAAGTGATTTTGACCAAACTTTGACCACTTAACCCATTTTGGGCGTGAACCCCTTTTGGTGTTAGCATTATGTTATGCTTTAGCTATTGAAAAATAGCAGATCTACAAGCTCATAGCGCGCCACCGAGTGGCGCGCTACGAGCTTGTAGGTCTGCTATTTTTGAAAAATCGAAGAACGACTGACATCTGAACAATCTGATCTCAGGTCAAAATGGGTTAAACCCTCTGTACTCAACAAAACAGACCAACAACACCAACAACAACATTTGCCACAAATAGCCCCAATATTCCCTCCAGAATAGTGATGCTGGGGTACACTTCAAGTGGCCAATAACCTAATTGTATTTCCAGTATGTGCTCTGAAGTTATATCTGCTAATGGTTCCACAATTTTACCGGAAACATCCGGTTCTCTACCTATACCCAATTCTCTCTGAATATCCAATTTGTGCAACGGTTTGAATGTCATGAAATGTCATAAACCTTTTGCGACCCTTATTTTCCAAAGACATTATGCAGAGACCTCATTTGTCTTAAAACATATTCCCTCCCGTTTCAATAGGCGGTAACGGGAGGCCAGTGCCAACAGAATTAGGCATGTCCCAAAATTCCTGTGTTAGCCGTCCATTGTCGTGCCAGGATCGCGGCAGTGTTCTAGCGATCAGACTATTAATATGGTTAGCGTGACCTCAAATTAATGTTTTATTAAGCTCCCAACATCGTACTTTATCCCATTATGAGCCCTAAAACCACTAAAGACTGGGTGCGCGTCAACAGCGTTTTTGGATTTTCGATGACATAACACATGGGAGCGACGGAAGCTAAAATAACATATTATTAACATGTTATTTTTAATGCTGGATGAATGCTGGCCAAGATGGGTTTAACAGATATCAAGATATCACCACAAGATATCTCGAGGTTGGCACAGATTGTGATGTTTACTTTCGAAGTGAAGTCGTTTTGTACAGTGAAGAGGGCCTCACAGTCACATACACACGCGCACATACGCACGCACACACACACACACACACACACACACACACACACACACACACACACACACACACACACACACACACACACACACACACACACACACACTGCAAATGGGGTTGTTTAGATATCAGATGGAGCTCTGGGCAGTGGGCGAGGTCAAAAGCTGTCACTGCCTCTATGCGGATAACACTGACTGCAGCGACCTAACCACTTAAACCCTACAGTATATACTTCATCGTACGATGAATAGTGAAAATAGCCGATCTACAAACTCACGACGGATTGCAGTGAGCTTGTAGATTGCCTTATTTTCCCTATTTGAATGAATGAATAAATTCAGCAATCTGGGGACACCAGGGTTAATGTGGCTAAGCATGAGGAACTGGAACAGTGGCCTCTGGGCGTTTTCATCACACATACAGAGTAGACATCTTCACGCGGCTGAGGTGAGAGAAACGAGGCGCAGAACAGTGCATATTCTCCTCATCAGTCATCTCACAAGACAGTCCCCTCCGTCTGGAGCCAGAGAGCATGAAATCCATTACAGATTTAGGCTTGTGACTACACCGCATCTGAATGAATGTTCAAAGCAGGCGAGCCGTCAAAACGAATCCGTTGGGGAGAAATTTCCCATCTCCCAGGACCCCATTGTTACGGAGTGGAAATGTTTTATCAAAATGGCAGAAATCCGCAACTAATTTACGACGTGTTTGCGCCTTGCCATATGCTGTCCATACCGCCAACCCTCATGATCAGAGCATTGCCCGGTCTGGTGGGAGTTTTGTTTTGCTATCTATTATTTTAATGATCCTGAGTGCGAATGTTTTGCATGGAATTACACAAATTTGCCCTGAACTAATGATATTGTTTTTGAGCAACAAGGGGGAAAAAATGCATAACACTCCCAGCCCAAATGGCTGCACTCGCCTACATTATCACACAAATGTACACCATTTAAATTCACTAATTGGTTTGGGTTCGTCCAACCATAGTTTGCACAGGATAATGCTTTTATTTCCCTATCTGCGGAGCAATGCTGCTCATTTTATTTCATTTTATGAGTATAGGCATAAGTGCAGGATTTTATGAAACCCCTTAAATTCAAGATAATGCCACGTTTTTTGGAGAAAATGCCAAGCCCCTCACTGGTAGAAGTGGGGCAAAAAATAGCAGCTCTACAAGCTGCTTTCAGGCTAACTTGTGAACTTTTATATCTTAACCCATTTTGGGCCGGGAACCCCTTTTGGTGTTAGCATTATGTTATGCTTTAGCTATTGAAAAATAGCAGATCTACAAGCTCATAGCGTGCCACCGAGTGGCGCGCTACAAGCTTGTAGGTCTGCTATTTTTGAAAAATCGAACGACTGACATAGAAACATAGCTTTTTCAGAAAACTGTCAGGATGTAGAAGACATTTTTAGAATCTGATCTCAGGTCAAAATGGATTAAATATAAACTGAAATTAACCATGACCATTCTAACTATGTCAATTCTTACTATTCGGCACAAACTTTGTCCCAATGGATATATGGGGTAATAAATACGAGCTCCCCAATCAATGTCTAATGTTATTAGACTTAGACAGCCTGAGGTATCAGCTGTGTGTATTGGACGTCTGTCAGTGTATAGACAGACACCACGCCACACTGCGCCCAACAGACACCACGCCACACTGCGCCCAGTGTGCTGAAACCAACTGGCCCAGGAGTCGCATGCCAGATTCCCCGACCAGGCCCACAGATTCTCCTTCTCCATCTTCACATCGGGCTGCCAGCAAGTCACGAGAGAGATTCCTGGCTTTGCTCTCCTCTCTCCCCGGCAGTCATCCTACAGGAGGCGAAACTTCTGAAATGAATTTCCTTCCCCCCTTCCCTTGGCCAGCTTGAACGGAGAGAGGCGGTAGGGCCTGGTGGAGATGGTGGCTGAGGATTGAGTTTCTGAGTTTGCTTTAAAGATTACCCGCACCCACCATCCTCCTCCTGATGGCCTGGTGTGCAAGGCGGACTGAGATTCCCCTGTCAGATTGATGCAAGGGAGAAATGAGGAGAATGGAAAGAGAAAGGCCGGAGGCTGAAAAAGTGCCCCTCACTCTGGCTTTGAGCACCCTACTATGACAGGGCGCACAGCGGCAGCCAATGGGACCCTCCCCAAGAAATAGGGTCCATATTGTTCCGTCTGGGAGAGTCAGAGTTTCTGTGCGAGGCTTGATCAAAGGGGCTGGTAGACGGTGGAAAGAGGGCCTCTCTGAGATTAGTGACACAAAATGTTTTGACACGGATGCCACTCAGCTGCCACACAATCCTGGACCCCCCCTCCCTCCCCCCCACCCCCCCAAAAGAACTTTTAAGTGAGACCAGATGGGAAGGCAAAGGATCCTACTGCTATACCGGCACCATTCTTTTTGTCTTGCAGACCCTTTGCAAAAACATCCTTCCTTTGGCACCGAGGAGCTGACTAGAAATCTGATTAACCACCACTAATGAACAGAAGAACCAGTGGAATTTCAATGCTAATGCATTTCATTCCGGTGCTGTTGTTGACGCTACGACAAGTCCACTTTGACTAAGGATAGTTTAACCCATTCAGGCCTGACGTCGAAATTTAAAAAAAAAAAGTTTTCTAAATCATGACAATTTTCTGAAAGATTTGAGGCACATTTTAACGATTTTTCAAAAATAGCAGACCTACAAGTTCATAGCGCGCCACTCGGTGGCGCGCTATGAGCTTGTAGATCTGCTATTTTTAAATAGCTAAATCATAACATAATGATTTCGGAACTAATTTTGCAACATTCTCAAAATAAAAAGGACAGTTAAATGGAATGGGACAAGGTCGGTGGCACCTAACTGTACAGTATGTAACCACCAAAAGGGGTTCCCGCTCAAAATGGGTTAAGGTTAATGGTTTCACATTACTCTTAAAAGGAAAGAAGTTACAAGCTGACTAGCCTTTAACACAGCCCCGGACGTTCTCCTGGGCCAAATTAAATACAGGTTGTTCTCAACTCCTGCATTGGTATGGCAGCCGTAGCACAGTATCGATCGGACGAGGGCAGCCTATGCCATCAGCCGACAGTCTTCTGTTATCCTGTCGGCATAAAAAAGGGGGCAATCTCATTAAAACCCTACTCTGGCTGCGCGTAGGTTTGCAAAACGTCCACACACTGTGGGGCCTTTGGTGCTCTCGAAAGTCAAAAGCAATCATTGACTTCCTTGCTTTCGGTCTTTCTGGTGGAAAGGGGCGGGAAGGTGCTTGAGGCCATGACATAAGTGAACGAATAACATTACAACAGAGGGCAATTAGGAAGTGGACCTGGGTCACAGGGCAGGGCAGGGCGAGAGCATTTCAAGGTGTGTGTGTGTGTGTGTGTGTGTGTGTGTGTGTGTGTGTGTGTGTGTGTGTGTGTGTGTGTGTGTGTGTGTGTGTGTGTGTGTGTGTGTGTGTGTGTGTGTGTGTGTGTGTGTGTGTGTGTGTGTGTGTGTGTGTGTGTGTGTGTGTGTGTGTGTCTAGTGAATTTAAGTATAGTAGAATTTGCAAAATAGATATTCTAAGGTCAATTTTCCTGTTTATTATTATTTTGGTGGGAGGGAGGGACGGAGCAATTCATTGACTGGAAGTGCAACCGTATGCGAGTCCCTGAGTGAGTGAGTGAGTGAGTAAGAACGAGTGAGCTATTGTTTGTGTAAGAGCATAATTTTGGAGGGCAAGTGTTGTGTGCACTTCCTTGTGTATTCTGTATTCTATCCAATTTCCTGACCGCCTCCCAGCACTGCATCGCGTACAATATATCTGGATGCTTTACTGCTACACTGTTGCCTCATCTTAATGCTCTGTCGGTTTACCGGTTTGTTCTTAGTCATCCAATAAACGATTGACAGGCCTATTTCCTCACTCAGACAGTAACCAAAGTCCCTTTCAGAATAAGATAAGATAAACCTTCATTGACCCATTCATGGACGGAAATGCAGGTGTCGCAGCAGTGGAAGTGCAAATGGAACACGGGAGAGGTACAGGTACGAGTAAGAGTCGAGCCAAACCAAGACGAATAATAAAGATAAAGTCAAAAATACTGAGCTAATACCGATATCTGCACTTCTCCAGTGTATGTACAGTAAAGCAATACATAGATAAGTGTGAAGAATGAATTTATGAATGAATATGCATCTATCACCAGTGAATATATGAAAGGATAGGTGCAGTCTATCAACAATGGGTGGATATACTGTATGCACTGTCCTTTCAACACTGATTATTATGAAATATATGTAGTCAGTCTGTCTGTCTGTCTCTCTCTCTGTCGCTCTCTCTCTGTATGTGCAAAATTGGGCAAAACGAATGCCATACGTCACCACACAAAAATAGTGCAAATAGCATTTCTACAAGCTATCTTGTAGATCCGCTATTTTTTAAATGTTTGAAAAATAATTTAAAAAAGCAACGGTTTTGGACATACATGGTTTCCACCCGACAGCAACGATATTTACAATCTATCAACAGTATAGACAGTGAATATAAGTACAGTCTCAGACAGTTATCCTTAACAGGCCTCTGTCAAAGTTGTACAGTGAACACAGAGATTTTGAAAACATGACCAATGACAAAAAACGCCCATATCTGCTGGGCGAAGTACAACAATGTGCAAACGCAGCAGCAAGATTCGTGAGTTGCTGTGATAGGAGAAGGATATCAAACGGAACACAACCACCCTAAAGACTAATCATTGTGTATATTCCTGCACTATACCTGCATCCAGTGATCTTGGTACAATATAGAAATTGATCTATTGAAGATTCTGACGTTCAAATGTACATATTTTTTTGTTGTATTGTGCTTTCTGCTTTGGCAATGTAAACGTTATGTTTTCTCATGCCAATAAAGCCCTTTGAATTGAATTGAAAATTGAAATTGAATTGAATTGAACATCCTAGTAGTCCATGTGCAATTTGTGCAGGTGTACCGTGTATGTTGCGTTCACACGAGGCATATACAAATATATACAAAGATACAAGATGACAGCACATTTGTCGCTTTGTATATCTGTTGCTCACACGGTCATTGATGTCATCAAGCGCGCGTCCGTAGTGATGTGTATCGGAGGCGCGGCGGCGGCGGCCTGGGGGAGAAAAAACTAAAACAATACAGCATGGAGTCTCAATTGCAAGCCCTTTTGTACCTAGGCATTATTTATATGCCTAGGAAACAATGGAAACTGGCTAGAAGAAGAAGACACCGCTAGCTAGTTCTTGTCAGTCAGAACAGGGTGAAAAAAAGCGGGCAGGGGGAATAAAAAAAATTGCAGCTACAGTTACAGTAGCTTTGTAGCTTTGCATCTGGAAGTTGAACGCAGCTCAGCTTCAGTTTGTAGCTTTGTAGCTTTGCATCTGGAAGTTGAACGCAGCTCAGCTTCAGTTTGTAGCTTTGTAGCTTTGCATCTGGAAGTTGAACGCAGCTCAGCTTCAGTTTGTAGCTTTGTAGCTTTGCATCTGGAAGTTGAACGCAGCTCAGCTTCAGTTTGTAGCTTTGTATCTTTTGCAGCAGCTATACAAACGTCGGATTTTCGTAGCTTCACGCTGCTGGCTTCCATTAGCAATGAATGGTAGACTGTATCTTTGCATCTGCCCGTGTGAACGCACCAATAGTCCAAGCAGGAGTCAAAGGTGAGGTCAGTGAGAGACTATAGGTCAAGCTTGTTTGTGTAGCCTGAGGGCTACTGGCACAATAGACTGGCCTATTATAGCTGGCGTTTACATCTTGCATCTTTGCATCTGTATGTATGTGCAGCCATGTATGCCCATGCATGAGCTTATATAGACCACATTTCTGATCACAAGGCGCCTGAGGCTTGACATTCGCTAACTGCATCTTACTGTCTTGTGGCTGAACCCCCTAACACCCCCCCCCCCCCCCCCCCCCCCCCCCCCCCACACACACACACACACACACACACACACACTTGGATTTTGACAGGTTGCCTGCTGAGCCAGTCCCAAATACATTTTCCTGCTCATCTGTGAGCCATGCCACATGCCACGTGTGTGTGTGTGTGCGTGTGTGTGCGTGCGTGCATGTGCTTCACGCGACTCCCTGAAGCGTATATCATGTGCATGAAAAAGCAAAACCATGCGGCCTCCCGCAACGTCTCCTTTACCACCGCGCGCCACAGATGTACTTCATTTACATTCTGACATGATGCTTAGAGCAATCGCACCTCCCCCCTGCACGCCATGCAAAGCAGGGCGACATGACACTCACTGATGGCTCCAAGGCAGGCTGGTGTCAATGTGATTCTATCTCTGTGGTCGCCCTGCTCAATTCTCGGAAAGCCCTGCGTTAGCAGATTTGTACTTCAGACTAGCTAGTGCCTTAATGACTTAATTAGCAGTATTCGGCATCATGCATGAAAGTACACCGCTACGTCCTAAATGGCTGTTTCAGTTTGTAAATAGTACGGTTGGGTGTCCCGGCTCAGTGATTTCCAGTGGAGCACATGTAGCCTATGTCACTTAGGGTATGTATCCCATTTCATGCTATATGCCGCTGCATATACTATCAATCTTGAATCACTTTCCGTCCATTCGCTGGATATTGTCACAAGAGCTTTAAAGAGGTGCATATTGTAGCTGATCCTTTTGTACCAAAGCTCACTTTGAATCGATTTGAATTAATGTCACGTAATACTTTATGGACAGAATGAAAAGCAGACTGAGTAAGAAACACACAAGAAAGAAAAGAATGTGCAAACCTTTCAGCTCAGATAGTTAGCCTGAAATCAAAGTCGATATGTTTTCCATTTGCATTTCAAATTACTAAGATGGCCTTATTTGGTAGATGGTAAACCATTTTCATCTCTATAGCACCTTTATCCAAAATGCTTTACAATGTGCAATACATTCATCAACACTCTCTTACGGTGGGGGCAACCATGCAAGGCACCAGCAGCTAGGGGGCTTCAGTGAGCGCTTCAGTGAGTCGGGGATCGAACCAGGAATCGTACAAATCCAAACCGCCCCTCTGAGCCACAGTCCCTGGTTCCATGTTTAAGTATAGAACATTCTGCTCCTGCTCTATATCCTGCTCTATATCCTGTCTGCTGTTCGCAACTCATGACCAGACCAGACATGTTGAGCCCAGCTGTGATTCGTCAGACCTGAGCACATTCACCGCGACAAGAGAGGGAAGTATCGCCGTCTCTGTCCAGCGATGCCCCCCATGAGTGTTCACCAACTTCTCCCAGACCAATCAGAGTCCTCATCTCATCAAACTCCATTTGAAGTGGTCTGAACTCAAGAGTAGCCACTTCCTCGATCTACTTCGTACTCTTCGTCTGACACCTCTCTTGCCTCTGGCCTGGAAGAACAAAATTTCCAATTATAGATGATTATCTCTGAGCATTTTCTGATGAGTTGGGTTCAGGGAGGAAGTGAGGGGTTGGCAACCCCAGTGGGCTTAGCGTGGGGTGTGACTTGAACCATAATGATTCTGGAAATGGTTCTCAGGACTTTGGCAGGGCTGCCAGCTGTTTCTAAGATAGATAGATGATTCCAAGTTGTGTATGGGCTCACTTGACCAAACCTAAGGGGTCAGTAAAAATGACCTGGACTTGTCAGAGTTTAGCATCATCGTGAGTACAAGTACATCCTTATGCGCGATGAGGCGAAACAACACTTTTGTTGTCAACACAAAAAGATTTCAGAATTGTTAGGAGAATTACAGTACACAGTAGATACAGTAAAGTATTTTTGTCGATTCAAAATCAGTACAGTTTCCCTTTTTAAGGTTATAAAAGCTCTCTAGTAAAAGTCACTTGACAGCAACTGTTGAACTTAAATAGGCCTTTGCTCTTCCTCAAGCATTCTGCTCACCGTCCACAAGTTCATCCTTGATGACTTATTGATCAGCCAAAAGGCAGGTCACTAGGATTATTTTATCATTTGAGAAACATTTCAAAAACCAATATTTTCTGGTCCATCTCTGATCTGAGCCCTTTATCTTTTCGTTTGACTTTGACTTCTTTCGCCTTTTCACTTGACTACAAAATATTACAAAATGCTCCATTCATCGTCTCGCCTTTGATCATATTTCACCCATTTTAACTTCCCTACATTGGCTGCCAATCTCTTTTAGAATGTATTTAAATTTGTACTCATTACATACAAGGCCAGGTCGGGTCTTGCTCCTTCCTACATTTCACATTTTCTTTCCCCCCCATGTGCAATCGCACAGTCTGAGATCCTCAGGCAAAGCACTTCTACAGTATTTATTCCAAAGTGCAGGCTAAAGACAAAAGGAGACCAGGCTTTAGCTATCAGAGTTCCTACACTTTGGAAATGCCCTGTCCCTAGATCAAATCCATGCTAAAAACACACTTTTACTCATTTTAACTCTATCTCTACCGCTAGCTGTTAGCATAAACCCCAGCTCCAGGGACCAGCATACACTGACTTTAAGAAGACGGTGTTTGCCCGCCCCCCACACACTGTTGTTACACACACTACCGCAGCATTGGAACACTCACACACTCCTTACCTCTCGTCAGAAGCGTTTACATGGCGCCAGCGTCGCGGTAAAAAGGCACAAATTAAATCCGAAATGTGGATGGCAGAAAATCCACCAAGGACAGCGATCTTAGAATCTGAGTTATGACGGTTTGAAAATCCTCTCTTCCACTGCTTTGCACTGTGAATATATTTGCAATCCCATAGTTGGAGCGGTGGGGCGTTGCTATGGGAACCGGACCAATGTTAAAGGCTTCCTTCCGTAGGCATCAACCATTATATAGGCCTAGACGGAGTCTACGTTGGGGTACGTATATATACGTACCTGGGGAAAAATAGAGTTAAGTGATCCGTCTCCTGTTGTTTCTACATGTGTATTTTACTTCATGTGTAAATCACACAATAGGTGCTCTACAAATAATAATAACCAGTAAGACGCCCTGAGGGCAAGAAGCGAACTCGCCCTAAAGGTCGCATGCACGCATCCACATGGGTGACGGCAGACTGCTGGGCGAGCGCTGGCGCTTTGGCATGGGTGGTCAGATCAACATATGGAATTAATTCTGTACTGGTCATACGCTCATATATGGGGCGTGTCTTGAGTGTACAGGGTTTGATGAGGTCAGATCAACATATGGAATGAATTCTGTATTGGCCAAATATGGAGCGTGTCACGAGGCGTGACGGACTGAGGTTTTCATAGTAAAGTGCGACCTACAGTCGCAATAAATAATAATATGTTGTTGTAGACAAAGCTTTTTCTTTCCTTTTCTTTTTTCTTTTCATTTTTTTATCTTTCTGTGGTAGATGGTGCAATTCCATGACAATAAACGCACGATGCAGTGGTGGATGATTGAAATTGTGGTGAGAAATGTTCCCTCCCCTAAATTCCCCTTCCCTGAGAATGTTCCCTTCCCTGTTACTTTGTGCTTTGTGAATGTATGCCACCACCTCCCACCCATTCAGTTATGAATTGAATGTGCACGCACGCACGCACGCACGCACGCACGCACGCACGCACGCACGCACGCACGCACGCACGCACGCACGCACGCACGAGCGTGCACACACAAACGCACACGCGCGCACACACACACACACACACACACACCGCACACACCTGCACCTTTTTTCCCCCAGTTATTAAATCTCTCTCTCTCTCTCTCTCTCTCTCTCTCTCTCTCTCTAATTGAACTGCAGAGTGTAGTCCAGGTGGAACTCATTTGAATTCCCTGTGGTCGTGACCACTGTGGTTGTTCGTAACACAGTCATACCCCTCGTTTCCAGACCATTTACAACGTATTCCTGTTATTGGTAACACACGTGCTCCGGTCCTCATCATGCTACCCAGATGTACGCTAGCAATAAATGGTACCAAGAAAATGTAGCACAGATATGCATGACATTGTGGGCAATAAAAAATGAACAAATTATGTTTAGTACTGTATGCTGCATGATTGAATCGCATCCTTCATAACACGCGCGGCGGTGTAGTCGCATCGCTACAACATTTACCCATGCAAGTATACGGACTCCAGCAGGTGACTGGAGTCTCTGGGTACAGTATCGGATAATGATATTGAAATGCATGCACTGCTGGGAACAGTGTTGTTCACATTGGAGTAGCAGTACCTCGTTTCGGAGGCTGAGCTCAGATTGCTTGTTGCTGAAATATTTTCTCTCCCTCTCCTTGCCTTTCCCAGATCCGGCAAGGGACTGAAGTGGGTAAAAACAGTATGCAAATGTGATTGGAGGGAATACAATCATGGCAATAAAATTAAGTCCTCAAAGTCAAAACGGAAATATTGAACACCTACAGTAGCATTCTTTAACCCATTTTGGGGCGGGAACCCCTTTTGGTGTTAGCTATTGAAAAATAGCAGATCTACAAGCTCATAGCGCGCCACTCGGTGGCGCGCTATGAGCTTGTAGATCTGCTATTTTTGAAAAATCGAAGAACGACTGAGATAGAAACATAGCTTTTTCAGAAAACTGTCAGGATGTAGAAGACATTTTTAGAATCTGATCTCAGGTCAAAATGGGTTAAGCCTCGGCCTTTAAATATTGCTCAAGCTCATTTTAGGTTGTACCCAAACATCGTATCGTAACGGAAGTAATTAGGGAAATAGGTGAGCTTTGTTTAAAAATGTATGTGACCCATATGTTGTTTTCTTTGTCAGCCTTTGGAGCTCGGTTACATTGCTACCTGTGGTTTTCAACTGACTCTTGACCATATGCTGTTGATCCTGATGACTGATAAGAAGTTGACATAACCACTTAAACCCTGTATACATAATTTACCAGAGTCCCCCAGGGGTCTACGGTATACAAGGCCCTCCTCTCCCTTTTGACCTCTACACTAAATGTCTTTGCCGAAAAAAGCCAACATTGGCTGTTTTCGACGTGTGTTTGCCCCAAAATGGGGCCACTCGGCTTTATGTGGTTAAGAATGACCCTCATAATTCGCAAATCAGCGGTATGTGTATACACGGCACAAACGAACGAACACACACACACACACACACACACACACACACACACACACACACACACACACACACACACACACACACACACACACACACACACACACACACACCCCTTACAGGATGAACATACAGTGCAGTTTAGTTGTCATCCAGATCCTGAATCCCAAATCAAGCACAGTGTGGGAGCGGGCAGACCTAGCATGCCAGTAGTGTTGGTGCCAAATGGGCACAGCATGCCAATCGCTCCCGGTAGGTGATTAGTGGCCAACAGGTGAGGTTGTCATGGTAACATGCCTACACCAGCCACTATGATAATGATGACACTTGAGTACATTGGAATTAAGTAAACAGTATATGCTGCCCCAAACGCCGGCTTACAGTATTGTCCTCTCTCTCTCTCTCTCTCTCTCTCTCTCTCTCTCTCTCTCTCTCTCTCTCTCCATCCCTATCTCAATCTTCCTCCTATTTATCTCACTCATCTCGCTCTCTCCCCTCTCCCTCTCCTTCTCACTCTATCACCTCCCTAACTCGCCCTCACTATTCATTCTCAATCCCTCCGTTGCAACCCCCACCCCTGCCCCATCCGTCTCCCCACCTACTTTCTTTCCCTCTTATGTATTCTGTGCTATATATTCTCTCTCACGCGCACACATTCTCTCCCTCACTCTCACATGCTTTCTGAGATCCATCGGTTCCGCATTGGGGAGGGGGAGGAGAGAGAGAGATAGAGATATTTGAGCTGTGCATCAACTGTTGCCCTCCCTGGCTTTAGACCATGAATCTATCTGGATTTATTCACTAACTGTATGTGTGCCTGGCCTTCCATTTCCCTCCCCGTTGAAGCAGCAGTGTAACCCACCCCGTTTTGTACGCCCACATAATATGTGTAATGGTAATACTTTATTTGTTTTCCAGCTGTTGTTTTCTTTCCATACGGCTCGCTCACTAATGGACATGTGTGTTTCAGTTGTCGCATGGTTGGAATTCGTTGAGTGTCAGGGGAGTCGAGGGACATTGTAATTTCTCTGTAATATGCGTGTTCGGGAGGGCCACTGTTATTTAAGCAGTCACTCACACTCAACAAGGCTGTCACGAAGCACCATTCAGACAAGCGTGCAGGCTAAAGTTAGGGTCATTATCTGTCTGTCAGTGGCTAGCTGTCTTGAGGGCCTTGTGTGAAAAAGCAAATGAGTGCAAAGTGAAACAGTGAGCCCCTAAGGATCCATACCATGCCATGAGAAAGTACCCAACGCCTCCTCAGAGAACCCCATTACCGTAACCTTATTTTGTCCTATGCCTTGTAATACTGGACCGGCATCGTTTTAAAAATGCAGTCCTATAATAGTATACAGCATATAATGCAACAAAGATGGCAGTCAGAGGGCTTGCCTTAAACACATCAGGATTGTTTAAGAAGCAGAATAATTGTGCTGAAAGAAATGTATTTGAAGGTAGACCGTATTAAAAAAGGAAAAGGGCGAAGTGAGAGCTCATCAATCAACATGTTGAAGACAGCACGCTTGATTAATATAAATTTTATGCAAGACACCTGATTTGCATAAACATTGTGTCTGCCTCGTAAAAAAGAAAAGAAAATATGAAGCCCTCCCCTAGTCCCTACTGTCCTGATAAGCATCTAGACATGGAATGTACAAAAATCTGAGCCATGCTATTTAACCCGGGCAATATGATCCCACTTCATTACATAGCGTTATGTGGGAGGGATTCACACAGGCGTGACGTGTAACATCATACTTAGCTTGCCCCCATCAGATAACATTGAGGGTCGGGTTTCACTTTGTCGCGCTGCCTTTGTGTAGCCTATAGCGTCCCTTCTGGATTCATGACAAACATCTTTGTTTTCAGCATCCTGTAGGTGAGAGGGACTGACGTTAGGCGGTGGCACACATCTTAGATGTCAGCAAAGATAGCCATCTCCACAGAGCTGGGTAGGAACAGGTGTTGTTGTGTCTGACTTTGTAATGAACATTTAAAGGAGCATTCAGTGATTTGGGTGATTTGGAAAAAACCCCGGTCCGCCCCGGTAACAAGATGTGCACATGCACAAGCACTACAGCACACACACACCAAGGCCCGCCCCCGCTCGATCATGATTGGCAGAAGGCCCCTCTCTATCCTGATTGGATGAAGGCTGGGCCACCTAGCCAAAATAGAAACCTAAGGTGTTTTGACCCCCAGGGGTTAACTGGGGACAGGGAGGAACTCCTTATATGGTCAGCACACTCTATAGTAGGGAGGATTATCAAAAAAAAATCACTGAATATCACTGAATATACCTTTAAGGTGTTTGCAGACTGCTGCGTCTTCGGACCCGAATATCGGAGCAAATCTCGGGCTCCGCGTCAATTTGCAAGGACCGCAACGGAAAAACGCAGCAGTGTGCAAACGTCTGATTTATACGATCTACAAGCTCACGCCTTGTGAGTTTGTATAGATCGGTTATTTGCGGCTCCATGCAGCTTTGTAAAATGCTGATTCTAGTTCCCAGGCAGACATTTTAATTGGCCATTGCTTGTTGTTGTCGACTTGTGTGGAAGCTTGGAGAAAAAAACGGTGTTAATTTAACTGTAAAAATGGATCGTCACAGGTCCATTTTAACACATTTTACAGTGTTGGTGTTCAGTGATGCTGTTCACGGTGTTGCTGACGATCACGGTTTGAGAGCCAGTGACATGCAAACCAGTTATTGTGTATTTGAATATTTAAAGCTTTTGTAAAGCAGTTCCATTTGCCATACCTGATTTAAGTTTTTATCCCCTCTCATAGCCCAGAGCTCCTCATTCTGAATGAGGTGAAGAGGGACTTAATAGTTGCAAGTAAAAAAAAAAAAACAGGATGTTAGTTGAAGAATGGCCTAATATAAATCATCTGAGTCATTGAATGTCTTTAGTCTGAATACAATTCAAGCTGTCATTGGAAACCCTCATGGGTGGATGAAACACAATGTTTTTATGTTTTTAATTCATGTGTTTGTAATGCGTCAGAACACATTAGAGTGCTATTGTTGTGGATTATAGCTCTAAAGCAATCATTATTTTAATTTCCTGTGAACCAAATAAAACGGGGCTTCTTTTGAAAGTTATATTAACCAACAAAAGACGAGGGCACAATGCCAATCCCAGACATAATGCCCTTCATTTTGTTTCGCTGGCACACCTGACAGGTGCCTGGAACAGGAGGCTGTTTTTTATTTAGGCCTAGCATTTATTTAGATTTCACGCTGAGCCCCTCCTGAGAAAAACAGCTAGTGTTTTGTTGCGGGCGTCGTGTCATTGACAAAGCACAGCAGCTCAGAAAGCCTAATTGCAACACAGCCCGTTTGACTCTCTCCTAATATCGTGCTACTTGCGGAGAACAAGGGAGTTATCACTGTCAAGTTAGCAGGAGGTGTGTAACGGTAAATATCCGAGTATAATTATTTTTTTGTTTTTCGTTGAAATATTCTATCTAGCCGTGAACGGTGCACCCATGAGCACTTCCAGCGGGGGGGGGGGGGGGGGGAGGGGGAGGCCTTATTATAAAGGAAAATCAATTAGCAGAGTTCATTATGTAACCGTGTTGCTTCAATATTTAATGGAAATGAAGCAATGGGTGAAGAATTTGACCGTGTAGAGATCATAATTTGAATAACAAATGGATACTTTGGTGAGACGCATATGACCCATTGACTTGATTTCTTTGTGCTTCCCCAAATGTTGTTTCTCCATCATTTTTGTTCCAGTTTCTATGGGCCGATTCATACTCCTATTTTACCACTGTTTCGGCACTGTAGTGCCAAAATGATTTCGGCTCGTCAGAAATGTTCAGTAGCACCGAAGAGCCGACTTTAGGATGGTACCCGCCCCCCCCCGAACCTCAAATGACGTCACATTATAGGCTCTACAGAGCCGAACCGACTTTTATTCGGGTCTAAAATAGGAGTATGAATCGGCCCTTACACCCAAGACTTTCACCAATGATGAGAAGGGAAGAAAAAATATACATAAAGACGCTTTGTGTTTGAATGAGTACCCTTGAAACATCAGTGCCATAGTGTATCATAAGACTTACTTTTGGTCTGGAATACATGAGCAGTTGGCAATGCTGGGCTGCAGTTCCGTCTTGTACTACTTTTTTTTCCTGTCTTGAACTAGGTCCAAGCCCTACTCATAAATATGTATTTTATGATGTGTGTTCTTTTGCCGCTTGCGGTTTTTCTTCGTGTGCCTAAGCTCACACTTTTTCTTTTTTCTTTGTTTCCCTTCTTTTTTTTTTGTCAAGAGCAAATTTAACTACTGTGATACAGAAGTGTTTCGGTGCCATGTGATAATTTCTAAGCAACGCTCGTCGTGCAAGAAGCGTACTTAATGTGAGATACGGTGGAGTCAAATACATAATACACGGGCCGCTCACGCACAGATGCCGCTCGAGCTCTGAGACACAATCTGTTACGCCCACACGCATACACAGAAACATGGACTTTTGGTTCCACAGAGCCAGGGCGGCGTTGCATTGTCATTGTCTTCTTTCATACGCGCATACGTCTCCGGCTCCAGCTTGGTTTTGCTGTGTTTTTGTGACCATTTGGCTTCAATGCCCTGCAAAAAAGGCCAGTTGTCAAAGCTCAGGCTATGTGAAGTGTGATTATGTGATGTGAATCTGTGATGGTGTCTCTCCTTTGATATCGCCTATACAGTATATCTACTGTAGAACTGGGTTTGTATGCTTGTGCTGTATCTATGTCGTTGCTGTCGGGAGAAACCTTGTATGTCCAAAACTGTTTCAGGAAAGAAACAAGTATTTAGTCACAAGCTCTTGTTAAATACTTTTCTTTGGTTCAATATTAATAAAACCCACAGACACACTTAACCATTTTCACTATAATTGTGTCTAAATGAGCAAAAGTAGCAGCTCTAAAGGCATTACAACACCAAACACCATACCTGGTGAAGTGGATGTGAAGATTCATGAAGACTGAAAGGTGGATTATAGTTGATTATCTGCATGTAAAACCATATTCTGATTAATTTAATCTCTTAGTTACACCAACATCGTTCTTTGCTTTTGTAATTGGACTGGAAGGCCACCCTATTATAGACATCTTATTCTAATACGTTGCCCGAGAATTCTTTCGACATTTTGTCTGTCTGTTACCAATTTGGAAAGTGTCTGAACAATAAGCGTATGGGCCAATTTGCTGTCTGGAGTCTGGACAGCGCGTTTGAATTTCATTATGCCACCGCATGTGTCTTTTCAAGTGTTTTGGAATAACATTTGGACATAGTTCTTGTCAAGTCGGTCCAAATTATCTGATTTCATGCCGTATTTCCTTTCCCTCCCCCGGAGCTCTCAGGGCGTTTTAACCCATTCAGGCCTGACGTCGAAATTTAAAAAAAAAAGTTTTCTAAATCATGACAATTTTCGGAAAGATTTGAGGCACATTTTAACGATTTTTCAAAAATAGCAGACCTACAATTTCATAGCGCGCCACTCGGTGGCGCGCTATGAGCTTGTAGATCTGCTATTTTTCAATAGCTAAATTATAACAATGTTTAAAACACCAAAATGGGTTCCCGCCCCAAAATGGGTTAATGGTTAATGTGGTTAAACGCTAACGTGACATGGATGCGTTCCAGGTCTCAATGGATTAATAAAAGTGCCGGTCGCTTTTGAGGAGGATATCTATCTCCTCCATCGAATAATAACAGGCTCTCTCACACATTGCTATGCATTGGTCCTTAAAAGCCCTGCAACCACGTAAACATTGTCACTGTCGGGCAGAAACCTCATATCTCCAATTGAATGCCACAGACGAAAAACAGTCTTAGTCCTACACTATTGATCCATAATGTATAAATGATAGATAAGGGTTCAGGACAACGAGGCCTTTTCGTGGAGGGGTCAGAATGAAATTTGGACTTAGATGTTTTTCGTCTGTGGTACTCAATTGTCAGTGGTGTAAAAAAGTAATCAAATGTTTTTACTTATGTAAAAGTATCATTTTTTGTAGAAATACAAACATAAACGATCTATAAGTGTTGTGAGCTTATAGGTCAGCTATTTTCACTGTAGTTTTCATAAATACTTAACTAATGAAGAGTATTAACAAGAGCTTGTAACTAAAGAATAACTACATTGGCCTGGGCCGTGGCTCAGCGGTCCAGGCACCTTGGCTGGTAATCCAGTCTGGCAGTGTGCCGCGGGTTCGACTCCCGATCCCGACGGCCTTTACTGCATGTCTTCCCCCCCATCTCTCTCCCCATTTCCTGTCAGACTACATTGGATCGGTTGAAACACAGGCAATTATTTTTTGGACATATGAGGTTTTCCGACAGTGGCGGTATGAAACATATAAAGACTTATAGACAGGAGTGAATGTAGTACTCGGTTGCCAGTATATTGAAGCTGCGGCACTGTACCGGGGCCTTGGCTTCCAGCCAGGTCTTTGCTGATGACTACATCAACCGCTTAATAATCTCCAAATGTTCTGCTTGTGCGGCGACGGCAATCGTGATCACTCAGCTTGCTTTCTTTCTCTCTACCCCAACCAACAACCAGAATTATGCCTCTTTCTCTCTACCCCAACCAACAACCAGAATTATGCCTCCTTCTCTCTACCCCAACCAACAACCAGAATTATGCCTCCTTCTCTCTACCCCAACCAACAACCAGAATTATGCCCGTTCACATCTGATGTGGGATTAAATGTGGAATCTTCTAAATCAGGATTAACCACATGAACCCCAGTAATAGGCGTGTAGATTGGCTATTTGAGATTTGATGTAGTGAGGAAAAACGAAGGGGACCATTCTAGACCGCATGGAGACCTCGGCTAACAAAAGGGTATAAGGTGTAAACACTTCATAATATCCAAAATGTTCTGTTAATGTGGTTAACACCCCGAACGCCCGGGGGTTTGGCTTTGCAGCTTCAGAGCCTATTTCAAGGTTGCTCCGCGCCATTTTGGAAGTAGCTAGATGTAGCCAAAACACCCCCGAGGGGATCGACAACAACGGGAAGTATGATTACTTCTAACGCGACAAGCGACGGGACGGGGGCTTTTTGACGATGGGCCGTCAAAAACACAATATTTGGTTAGAATTGGAAGCATTGATTTAGATCAAGAGACGTTTTAACGGCCCAGGCGGTGGCGTAACCGTCTGGGCACCCGACTGGTAATCCAGTCGCAGTGTGCCGCGTGTTCGACTCCCGAGCCCGACACGGCCTTTGCTGCATGTCTTCCCCCATCTCTCTCCCGTTTCCTGTCAGCCTACTGTCTGTCCCTTCAAAAACCAATAAAAGGCGTAAGCCGCAAAAAAATATCTAAAAAAAAAAAAAAGAGAGACGTTTTAACGTGAATTTGGATGACGTCCCAACCGGAAATGACATTGAATGTTACTCAATCGACGCTACCAGCCGGCAGACCGGTGCGCTCCGTTATGATATGATTAAAGACGGAACTTTTGATTAATCTCCGTCCTGGGCGCGCAGCGGGATGTCCTTCCAAATCAGATTTTCATAATCAGGGATTTATATTTTTATTATAGGATTAAGAGCCAGATTATGAGATGGCAAAAAATATCATTTCATGTTGTGCCAGAATGCAGTTTTATCAAGCTAGGAAGGACATGCACATGGGATGTACAGTAAACATGAATTGGTGTAGGAGGTTTAGTCAACGAGTGATACTGTATGTCATTAGAATTTAGCATTGGATCTTTCTCGGTGCCCATTCGGTTTGTCCAGCTGTGTAGGCACTGCTGTCCTTTGCTTTGCGGTTTGACCCCTGTGGTAACCAGATTTTCTGACGTCCTACAATGGAGTTATCTCCCCACAGTAGTGAGTGGAATGAATGCCTAATGCCTTTTCAAGGGGACATTGGTATTGGGCACGCTCTTTGGGATGTCATCATTCATTTTGTACAGATATATTACCCCAGATACCGGTCAATACCAGATAATACAGAGGGTTTGGATTGCTGAATCACTAAAGCTCTACTTAACCATAATATGATGAGATGGTTCTGATGTGGGATAATCATTGACTCTCATCTGGCTTACTACAGGCCTGTTGATCGCTCATCCAGTATGTTCATACTTTACATCAGGGGTTCTCAACCCGTGGGTCGCGACCCCTCGGGGGGTCGCCAAATTATTTTAGGGGGTCCCCAAATTATTTTCAAAAAAAAAAAAAAAAAAAAGATTTTTTTAAAATTTTATTTTCACGATTTTTCAAAAATAGCAGACCTACAAGCTCGTAGCGCGCCACTCGGTGGCGCGCTATGAGCTTGTAGATCTGCTATTTTTCAATAGCTAAATTATAACAATGCTTAAAACACCAAAAGGGGTTCCCGCCCAAAATGGGTTAAGGTTATTGTAGCAGTCAATTTATATTGGGGGTCGGGAGGGGGCGGGGCGGGGGTCCCGAGACATTGCCAAAGCATTTCCGGGGGTCCCCGGCCAAAAACGTTGAGAACCCCTGTACAGGACTGTTGATCGCTCATCCAGTATGTTCATACTTTACATAATTGCTCATGGAGATGTAAACTTCTGTAATGTAGTATTTAGTGAACAATGCACCGATCGGCACATCACACGTGTTCTCTTTCACAGCAGCCACGGGCTCATATACTGTAGCATGCGCGAGACACATTTTATGTTAACTAGCTTGTCGATGATGTCATTCGCTGGTGTCTGGGTGTGCACCAGAGTAGGCTCTCATGAGCTTAGCCAAGGTCAAAGGGACACGTTTGACTCATGTAGCCGAGGGAGTATCCATGGCAACCAGTTTGTTGTGTGGGCTGTTTTCCGGCATTTTCACATGTACATTCACAAATCACGCTAGAGTGATGCCAGATTTTTGGATCCGATCCCAATTTTGGAGAGTCCTAGACCACCGATTATTATGTTTGGCAAAAATCTTGAAATATATTTGATTCGATTTGATTAGTTTCTGTTTGACAACATTTCACTATAAACAAACGAACCCATACAAATAAACGCATTATATTACTTATTTATCTTTAATTATCCAAAGAACAAGCAAACAAATAATTATAAAATACACACAAAAGGATCTCTGTTTTAAGAACTCAAATAAATAACGTTATACCTTGATACATCAATCTGCTATTTTGGAGTCGTTTTTAATAGGTAAGGAATTATTCGCAGCATCATTGCTGATACCATTGTTGTTTTTCATCAACAAAGTCAAACAATGGCCAATTTATCGGCCAGACCGATACATCAGTGGATCTCTGATTCTAAATACATTCACATTCTGCTGGATCTCTGATGGCAGTTACCGTCAGATCTAACACATTCTGCTGGATCTCTGATGGCAGTTACCGTCAGATCTAACACATTCTGCTGGATCTCTGATGGCAGTTACCGTCAGATCTAACACATTCTGCTGGATCTCTGAAGGCAGTTACCGTCAGATCTAACACATTCTGCTGGATCTCTGAAGGCAGTTACCGTCACATCTAACACAAATACACATGCATGCAGGGACGTGCACACATAATACACCACAGGGGGCTTCAGCCCCTGCCTTTTTACCCGTCTAAAACAACTGCCCTTTCCAGACGATGAATGCAGCATTTACGGTGAAAGAGATGCAAAAATGCCACTCCTTTCCATGCCATACCGGAAGGCAGCATTCAGGAGAATTGCTTTTTTCCCCCGAAGTCTTCTGAACTTGGAACGTAGCACTTTGCGTTGGACAAATTTGTTTAGAAATCCATGTCATACACTGCATCTCCAGTAGAGAAAGAGTGCTGGGTTGCGACCCAAAAATAGCTGATCTACAAACTCTCAACGCGTCGCAGCGCGACGCGTTGTGAGCTTGTAGATCTGCTATTTTTGTCCAAAAGCGCCCTCTTACGGGATTTCAGCCCCTGCCTCTCTCTGTAACACTCTCTGCACGTCCCCTTATTCACATGCAGAAACAGTCATCCACATGGACCACATGCAGAAACAGTCATCCACATGGACCACATGCAGAAACAGTCATCCACATGGACCACATGCAGAAACAGTCCTCCACATGGACCACATGCAGAAACAGTCATCCACATGGACCACATGCAGAAACAGTCCTCCACATGGACCACATGCAGAAACAGTCCTCCACATGGACCACATGCAGAAACAGTCATCCACATGGACCACATACAGAAACAGTCCTCCACATGGACCACATGCAGAAACAGTCATCCACATGGACCACATGCAGAAACAGTCCTCCACATGGACCACATGCAGAAACAGTCATCCACATGGACCACATACAGAAACAGTCCTCCACATGGACCACATGCAGAAACAGTCATCCACATGGACCACATGCAGAAACAGTCCTCCACATGGACCACATGCAGAAACAGTCATCCACATGGACCACATGCAGAAACAGTCCTCCACATGGACCACATGCAGAAACAGTCATCCACATGGACCACATGCAGAAACAGTCCTCCACATGGACCACATGCAGAAACAGTCATCCACATGGACCACATGCAGAAACAGTCCTCCACATGGACCACATGCAGAAACAGTCATCCACATGGACCACATGCAGAAACAGTCCTCCACATGGACCACATGCAGAAACAGTCATCCACATGGACCACATGCAGAAACAGTCATCCACATGGACCACATGCAGAAACAGTCATCCTCCACATGGACCACATGCAGAAACAGTCATCCACATGGACCACATGCAGAAACAGTCATCCACATTGGACCACAATCATGTGTGGTTAATTTCCCTCCCTCAGTGGGGGGAGGTGACACTTCCACGGGCGAACGACAACAACAGACGTCCATGAATGCGTATCTGCGGTTTCGCAGTCGTAGTGTGTGGTTGATCACACCCTCAGTGGGTTTGGCCGACATGGGAGCTTGAGCAACTTGTTTGTCAAGGGGTGACAATTTACAAGATGACTTTATTTGTCCCTAGGGAAATCTGCCTTGGACATAACGGCTGCCACATAAATACAAAAAATACATACAATTAGAGTGCAGTACAGTGCAGACATGAGTGCATTCAAGTACATGCAATGCATGTGCAACACGGCCCCTCATTTCACACGGTTCTTGAGTTTAGGACAGTGGTTCCCAAAGTGGGGTCCGGGGACCCCCAGGGGTCCTTGAGGAGAGTTCCAGGGGGTCCCCAGCTAAATGATAATTAGGAACCAAATGGACCCTTATGGGTCTGTAACTCTGAGAGTGTACAAATGGACAATTGGACCCTAACGGGTCCATTTTGGTTCCATTTGTACAAGTTAAATTAACTTTGATTTTATAATATACATTGGGGGTCCCAGAGATAGAAATGCCATTAAATGGGGGGTCCGTAGCCTAAAATCACTGCTAGAGCCATAAAAACCTTCTCTTATGGGGGTCCCTGGCATATATTTTTTAATGGGGGTCCGCGGGCTAATTAGTGTCAATTTGGGGGTCCTTGACATGAAAAGGTTTGGGAACCACTGCTTTAGGAGATTCACTGACGAGGGATGAAACCCTTTTTGTATCCACATTCAGGTATCTTTTCCTGTATTTAATTGGAACCCTGCTGTGTCTACCTGAGGGCAGCGGTTCATATCCTTTGTACGGGACGTGGGATGGGGTCAGTCTCCTCAAAGAGCTCTGCGAGGGAGGGATGTGCTCCCTCACCCCTTTCACTTTCATCGCAACTTCAAACACGCAAAACTTTAATGAGAGCATGATGAAACAATGATGCATTTAAAACGTGCCTTTTCTTCAGAGAACGTGCAGAAAAGGTCTGCGGTTGCCTGGGTGGCTACAAGGCACGGCGGCTCACAAATAATACATGGCAGCCTTTATTGTGGGCTCGAGAAGCGAGTCCACTATTGTTATCGTGATTATTCCCGGGGCCGTTTGGCCTCTGGGCTGTGACATCATGTGGGTCTGACGGTGTTGATTTTAGTTTTAGTCCTAGTCGCTTGAATAGTTTCCATTTAGTTTTAGTCACCTGGAATGTTTTAGTGTTAAGCATAAGATTTTAGTCGACTAAATCTGCAGTTGATTTAGTCGACTAAAATGTATTTTGGCGGGCCTTGATGCCGACTGTTTTTACACACACAGCTATTTTCAGCATGCAACCAAGAGCTTCACACAAGTGTGATATTTTTTTTTAATATATTATTTTGATTTTAATAATTAATTGAATTCTGGGCCATGGCTCAGTGGTCCAGGCACCTTGGCTGGCAATCCACTCTGGCAGTGTGCCGCGGGTTCGACTCCCGATCCCGACGACCTTTACTGCATGTCTTCCCCCCCATCTCTTTCCCCATTTCCTGTCAGCCTACTGTCTGTCCCTCTATACAAAATATAAAATAAAGGCGAAAGCCACAAAAAAAAACATAAAAAAAGAAAATGAATTGAATTTGTCTCTGAAAGTGTAAATAAAATAGTAATTTTGTTGGTTAGCCACTTGCCTCTTAACCCATGTTTCCAAAATAGTCCACCCTCACATGGCACTGTTGGACTAAACAGAGGAATGTTCTTATCTTCCCCCCCCCCTGATAGGCTTTGGACGCCGCCATCCAGCCAGTGCAGAGGGACCCACGGTGGAGGGGGCGTGTAGGGAACCCTGGGTGCTGCTGTGTTGTTGTGGCTCACGCCAGCCTCGTCTGACCGGACCCCTCTACTGGGACTAGATCGGGCAGTGGGCGGTTAGAGGAGGGTGCCATGTGGACCGCACGCCTGCTCCTCCTCGCCAGCCTCTTTGCACCAGCCGCTCTGGGTAAGTCTGGCTCCCCGGAGCTGGCACGCGGTTCGGCCGTGTGTGTGTGTGTGTGTGTGTGTGTGTGTGTGTGTGTGTGTGTGTGTGTGTGTGTGTGTGTGTGTGTGTGTGTGTGTGTGTGTGTGTGTGTGTGTGTGTGTGTGTGTGTGTGTGTGCGTGCGCGTGTGCGTGCGCGTGTGTGTGTGTGCGTGTGCGTGCGCGTGTGCGTGCGTGCAAGAGATTTGAAGCAATAGCTGAATCTCAACCCATACACACCATTTTAATTTTCTATCATTTTGTCAGCCAATGATAAAAAGCCTTGTACTCTGGAGCCTTGCTGTACTTGAGTCTTCAGTCAGTGTCTCGCTGCTTCTCTCGCTAATTAGCGGTTTTTTAACAAACTCCACTCAACTTTTTTTTTCTCTCCCTATTTTTCATCTCTATTCTTTGCTTCAATCTCTCTCTCTCTCTCTCTCTCTCTCTCTCTCTCTCTCTCTCTCTCTCTCTCTCTCTCTCTCTCTGGCTTTCTATTTTTAGGTCCGTCTCTCTTGGCTTCGTTGCTCACTCTCTCCTGGCTGTAGAATGTGAACTGAAATCATTTTCAAAGAGCCATTAACTGTACTTTCTTTTCTTTTTTTCCTCTCCTATTTCTTTGGGGGGTGGTGGGGGGGGGGGGTGGGGGTGTGTTAAGAGTAGTGAGAATCGCAGGGGAGGAGAAAAGCTCTCTGGCTTTCATGGTTTCACTCATTATGTTAAGAACAGGAACCCTCCATGGTTTCTCAGAACAGGCTCCCATTAGCCGTGTGTGCCGAGTGTAAAGTCAATTAAGGCATTTGAATTCTGATTTAAAAGAAGTCAATGATGGAGGTGGAAGGGTGTGTGTGTGCGCGTGTGCGTGTGTGCGCGCGCGTGTGTGTGTGCGTGTGCGTATAGGAGGCCAGAGGGGGTCAAATTCAGTCAGCGTTTCGATGTTCACAGTATTGGGAATGGGGAAATGGGCCATAAATATGCTAATTATACAGCTAAAACCATTAGTATGGGATTTGAAGCTAATTGAATTGTTTTTTTCCCTCCTTCTTTGTGTGTGTGTGTGTGTGTGTGTGTGCTGTGATATCCTAAGGCGTGCATGGTGGTTGTGGTGGGGGATGCTGGGTGGGCTATAGCTAGCTTGCACTAATGAAAACAAGCCACTTTGACGCCATTAGTTGTACTTTAATGCTCAACGGGAGCGGGTCAGGTGACAGCCATGTGTCACGGGGCCTGTCGCTGTGGTCCACGGGGGACGGAGGAGGTTGACGCATCACCAAGCGGCTGATTTACTTCCCTGGTTAGAGACCCTGTGGCGAGGGATCTGTGAGCACAATATATAGGTTGCATATTTAAACCGCAAAGTGCTGTAGTTGTCTCTCAAATTACACACACCGGGATGGGGTTGCACCGAGAGCTCTGACACCTTTTAACGTGAATTACGGCACTGTGCATACATATAAACACACACTCACACACACACACACACACACACACACACGTACACACACACGCCCACCTGATCCCTGCACTCACAGTCTTTATGTGCACATTACTTTTGCTCCACTGACCATGGGTTTCATTGTTTATTCCAAAAAATCAATTTCCTATTTCCTAATCCATAGCCATCTGCTTTGTGGATCGGCGCTAGCCAAACAATCAGTGGCCCATTTGTTTGTGCTGGAATCCTCCTAGCAACCAGTCAACCAACCCATCAGGTTACTGCAGTGTAAGTACATTTACTCTCAAGTAGTGTATTCGAGTACAATTTTGAGGTGCTTTTACTTCACTGGACTATTTCCATATCTTTAATTAAGATTAATTAACTTATTAATTAATTAATAGTTTACTTGTGATGCAAATATCCTGCATCCTTAGACTCACTGAAAACCATCCTGGGATGCAATACTGTACTCTTAACGTTGTTGAAGTAGGACTCATAAAATGGCCCTGAGACCCATCTAAAAGACCACCTCTGGGTCCCGGGACGCATTACATTGAAAACTTTTTTACATCGGTGTTTAACTTCTACTCCACTACATCTCAGCAGCAAATATTGTACTTTCTTTTTACTGCAGTACAATTATTAGATAGCTTTAGTTGCTAGCTACTTTGCAGATTTAGATTTTTTATTATCAAAAGTATTAATCAGAAGTCATATATTCTTTTAATAGCATATCTACTGCATATCCAATGCGTGACTGTTTTTTGCAAATATCTGTATAAAAATCATCAGTAATTAATAGTCCAGTAATGTGATATACTGTATGTTTGAAATCTGCATAATGAGTACGGTACTTTTTTTGATAATAATAATAATGAGACCCCTATCTCAAAACGTTTTGTTCCAGGGACAGTGTGACGCCCAGAAGCCAAGATTCGAGTTAAACATGTTCGCTTAAAAATAAATAAATAAATGTTTTCCCGGTTTAACGGGTTAAGTAACAAATCTGAGTACTTCTTCCACTACTGGTTTGCTGCCTGCCACCAGGCTCTCCTCATGGGATTCTGCTCTATATTGAGATGTTGCCTAACCTCCTGTAGGCTATGTTGCCTGAACACCCGATTAAGACGTTACATCGCATAACCAATTCGATTATCTCTCCCAGTCGTCGTTGAGATGCAGCAATCCCATTTAACAGGCCGTACACGCTGCAGATGCTGAACGCGGACAGGGCCAGATGTTGCCAGTGATGTCTATTTTGGGATGTTAAGCCATGGCGCGTCTTTGTGTGCATCTCCCTAAGAGTGTTGGGAGCAGCGGGTACCCTAGGGGGATACTGGCCTACTTTGGGATGGTAATCTAGAGGTCCCTTGTTTCTCCATGCACACATGCGCACGCATGCACATGAGGTGTGTAACATAATATGCGTTGGCATTCTTATACAGATGCCCTTCCTCACACATAGGGCTCCATTTTCGTCACCACTAAACCCCTTATCCCTAAACTTCTTTGCCTTTTTTTATTATTTTGCAAAACATTTTTGAATAGTTAAAATGGCCAGTCTACAAGCTCACAACGTGTCAATGTAGATTGGCTAGTTGAACTATTCAAAAATGTTTTTCAAAATAGTAAAAAAAGGTCAAGATGTTTAGGGATAAGGGGTTTAGCGCTGACGAAAATGGAGCCCCTAATGTTCACACCATTTGCACCCACGCACGCACGCAATAAAGTAACATTACTGTAAGTAATAATGCTATTTGGCACTACTCTCTCATATGAGATATAATATTACATATATTAATATTGCATTCGCTATTCAAATAAATAATCCACTTATTACGTCATCAGTGCCCTCTCTATTGGATTATTAGATTAATCCAAATGAATCGAAAGCATATATTCTTTAGTCTGCACAATATTCATTGCAGTCACAATGTTTTCATGGGTCACAATGATCCAACACATGCAACAATCAATTTAAGTGTGTTTATTTTGGACCTGTCCTGTATAGTATTTGTGTCTTGCCTGTATCGATTTGATCTGTGGAGAATATTGGCTCCATTAGTCAGGTGCAAAGGTGCGATTACATCTTGCTACAAATAACATTAGTCCAAAATGGGATGTCAAAGTAAGTCCAAAATAGTCGTTTGTAGACTCCAGAGAGTAATAAAACAATTTTGTTTTTCTGCTGCAGCAAGAGAAAACTATTTCCGTTCTTTTCCTGTCTGCTTATTGCAATCGTTAATACAATAGTGCACTGGTAGGCAATAGGCGACGATGCTATCTGGCCTGGCTTTTTAAGCTTGTAAATAATTTACGATATCTGCCTGACAGACAGTCCCACGCATATTTAGGCTACAATGTCCAAATCGAGAGTCCACCTGTACACGAAGAGCGCTTATTGTAATGTAATTGTATCCATCATGTGAAAATGGAATCTTGTGTTTCACATGCCTGAAACAATGGACCCGTTTCTCCCCCCGAAGAGACCTTGAACAATAATCGGCTCCCGTTCTATGAAAAGGATCTTATCTCTGTTTCGAAAAGGAGTACGACTGTCTCCAGATAAAACATTCCTTAAATGTGAGGACATTAAAGTTCATTAAAAAAAAGAAGAAAGTAAAAACACATAAAAAGATGTGGTCTGTACAATATGATCACAGTAGTATTTCTATCTGCAGATGTAACACACTGGGTTGTCTCGGTTTGCCCTTCTATGCAGTCACTTAACTTTTATAGCAACACATTTATTATTGCAAAGACGGCCTTCTGCCACATGTTCCGGTTCTTAAATTAGCCATTAATTATATTCGGCCCCGAGGCCAATCTCACTTGCCGACCCCTGTGATAGTACTGATGATGGCTGCAGTGCTTGCTGCTCCTGGGTCAGTTGTGTCTGCCCACCACTTCCAGGCATCTTCTGGATACCAAGAAAGAGACCTAATTTGTTTGGTCGGCTAAGTTCCATGCAGGCATCTTCTGGAGACCAAGAAAGAGACCTAATTTGTTTGGTCGGCTCACCTAAGCATTATGCCATGAATAATATTGTCCAAATCTCCTTCTTCATTATTTTTACTAGTCATGATTTCAATCCCCCCCAGTCTTTTCATTCCAGCAGCAGGCTTTATGAATTAGTCGCTAGCAGTGTTGTTTTTGGCAGCATTTTGATTTTAGTTTTAGTCGTAGTCTCTTGAATAGTTTTCATTTAGTTTTAGTCACATTTTAGTCACCTGGACTGTTTTAGTGTCGACTAAACATCATAAGATTTTAGTCTACTAAATCTACAGTTGATTTAGTCGACTAAAATGTATTTTGGCGGGCCTTGATACCGTTGTAATGGCTGATTTTACACTTGCTGAAAATAGCCGATCTACAAGCTCACAACGCGTCAGCTGATCTACAAGCTTGTAAATCTGCTATTTTCAGCATGCAAGTGTAAAATGACTGGATCTCTTGTCCACTAGTCCAGTCCAGTTTTAGTCTAGTTTTTATTGACGAAATTGTCAATATATTTAGTCTTAGTTTTAGTCGTCATAGCTTAGTTTCCATTTACTTTTCCTCAGTGAAAAAAGGTAGTCGACCAAAATTTTTCGTCTTCGTATTAGTCGACGAAATCAACACTGCTAGAAAGAGACCTAATGTGTCTGCTCGGCTCACCTAAGCATTATGCCATGAATAATTGTCCAAATCTCCTCCTCCTCCTAGTCATGATTTCAATCCCCCCAGTCTTTTCATTCCAGCAGCAGAAGCTTTATGAATTAGTCTCTAGGTCTGTGCAGTGGACGGCTGCATTGTTACTGTGCATCCCCACCGTGCTGTGATAGTGTATTAGATCTTAGTGGATCAAGCCCTGAGAGTCTGCGCAACTGAACGTGTCGTGCATTCTCATCAACTACTGCAGTTGCCTTCTGGGCTGGCCCTATAGTCTTCACTTGTACATAGTCTTTTTTTATTCCTAAATGTTTTATCCCACAATTTTGTAACCCATTTTTTTCACCCAGTGTCAATTATCTAATGTAATCCTGGGCGCTACACTTCCTCTGCCAACCTGGGGGGGCAGCGGACTGACCTCATGCCTCCTTCTATGCATGAGGAGTCCAAGCTGCTTCTTTTCACCCGACAGGGGAGAGTTTCCCCGGCCGGACGTAGCGCGTGGAAGGAACACGTTATTTCCGACCAGTTCCTTTCCCCTCCATCGGGAGGAGGGGGTAGTTTAGAGACCAGGATTACGGCATGTTTTTGTGAGGGTACCTACCCTAGGGGACACGGGGAGAACATGTGACACTTGTACATAGTCTTGTACCCGACTGTTGCACAGTTTTGTCCTGAGAGGAAACTGAAGAGACGCTCTGGGATCATCTTGACAGGTCAGGAGGGGTGTGTGTGTGTGTGTGTGTGTGTGTGTGTGTGTGTGTGTGTGTGTGTGTGTGTGTGTGTGTGTGTGTGTGTGTGTGTGTGTGTGTGTGTGTGTGTGTGTGTGTGTGTGTGTGTGTGTGTGTGTGTGTGTGTGTGTGTGTGTGTGTGTGTGTGTGTGTGTGTGTGTGTGTGTCTGTGCGTGCGTGCGTGCGTGCGTGCCTTTTTGAATAAATGGAAGGGATGTGGGACTAGACTAACTTGTCAGCGGAGATACTGTTGGTGAGTATAGGAATAAAAGTGTTCCTCCTCATCATCACGGTAATATGGAATAACAGTGGAAAGCACTGGGACATGCTGTGGCCCACAGCTACACAGCACATTCATCATATGTTTTCTGTTGTGCGCGCAAAGAGCCCCAGGATGGATTAGTTTATTCATACCATTCGGTGGTGGAATCAGAGACACAGGCGGCGTAATGGATGACACCCCATGGACCACTCCAGGAGACCGAAGCACGAAGCCTGGCGGAACATTTTTCATAATCACAGGCCAGTGCATGCATAGGCTACATCACAAATGGAAGTTTTTTGTTTTTGCTATGCCGATGGAGCGGGTGTGCGGGGGAGGAGGTGCCAGCGGTGGACAGACAGTGAGGTTTCGATGTGCACACGATCAGTACATACGTGTACGCATTTGTGCTGTTGCTCAGAACAACGTTAGGTAATTGACCACTCTGCCAATTACATTCAAGGGGCTACACGCAAGACGCAGCCACCCACCCACCCTGCTATGGACAGGAAATGACAAGCACCCCCCCCCCCCCCCCCCCCCCCCATCTCACTCAATCACTTTGCTGTGACTCGCTATTGCTCACTCGCTCAAATATTCAGACGGGAGCGCTCTCTTGCTTTGCCGGCAAACGCGTGGTGTGCGTGAACTCGCGCGCGAGCAAGTACGTGCACCGTAGGAATACCTTGCGCTGCGCAGTTGGAGCTATCCATCACGCGTATGCTAATGTTAGCGCTGGCCTACCGTACGGCATCAGCCAATAGTCTGGTGTCGGTCTCAATGTTCCCCGTGCCCGACTCACTTAATTAATCTCCTCAAGGCTCCATCTGCCAGGGCATCCCTGGATTTGCCTAATTTGCTTAATTAATTAAACAAATTTCTTTCTTGAGCTTGTGCTTCTAGTCGCGGTGAAACTTTGAAGCCACAACCGTCTGAGACACGACGCGTGTTGTTTTGCTTGCGAGGTACCTCTTGAAGCGTGGAATGGAATGGCCTGGCCTTCTTTGTCTTTCTGAGTGAGTGTCAATCAAGTGTAATGTGTAGGCGTTAATTTGCGGATGCTTCCACTGTAGGTTAATTATTTATGTATGAATATGACGTAGCCAGATTGTGTGAGCACAATGTGTAATGTAACACTCCAAGACTGGGTGCCTGTAGCCACGGAAACCCAGACGTTTTTATTTCCAGGGAGAGAAAAAAAGAGTCTGGGGCCGAGTCCACTTCAATGCGGCATACAATAGAGCAAACGTCGATCACTCTCTGCTGATTTCTGATCATCTGCACCTTTGTTAAATTGACGCACATGTACACACACACACACACACACACACACACACACACACACACACACACACACACACACACACACACACACACACACACTCCTCTCTCTCTCTGTCGCTCTAATTAATTAGTTTCATTTCGCTAAGCTGCGTGTGTGTGTGTGTGTGTGTGTGTGTGTGTGTGTGTGTGTGTGTGCGTGTGCGTGTGCGTGCGCGCGCGCGCCTGTGTCAGTTTATTTTATCTAAAGAAATAAAGAATAATTTCACCCTCTGCGTGCCCCTCTAGGTTCATAAGCCTGTGTGTTAAGTATGAACACTATTCCATTTAATTTGCAATGACAGACAGGAGACTAGACTCATTTTTATAGAGATAGATACGGTACGTTATACAGAAGATGAACACGCTGCCTGTCATCCTTTGGAGGGCAGAGAGGAACCTTAGAATTTACATGCGTAGATTTTTGTGAAACCAATCTGCTATGTACAATCTGCTATGTACAAATAGCAGATTTACAAGCTCACAACGCGGCACGCTGCGATGCGTTGTGAGCTTGTAGATCGGCTATTTTCAGCAAGTGTAAAATCTTTTTTACATAACGTCATTTTTTTATTATATTTTTTAACCCATTCTGGGCGGGAACCCCTTTTGGTGTTAGCATTATGTTATGCTTTAGCTATTGAAAAATAGCAGATCTACAAGCTCACCGAGTGGCGCGCTACGAGCTTGTAGGTCTGCTATTTTTGAAAAATCGAAGAACCACTGACATAGAAACATAGCTTTTCCAGAAAACTGTCAGGATGTAGAAGACATTTTTAGAATCTGATCTCAGGTCAAAATGCTATTTCACATTATGATAGAAGTGTGTTCGTAGCTCATTTGTATACCCTAGTATACCCATTAGTCATTACCGGTATGAAGATGTGATTTCGGCAGCCCACAGGAAATGTGAACTAGTTTTAGTAGCGGATGGTTTTCCATTGTATTCCTGGCAGACTTGAAAATAACCCAATTTTAATGCTTGAACAGAAGCCTCTCTATTTCCTTTTTATTGGTAATAGGTTCTGCTTTTCCTCCCATATACTAGGCCAGTCTGTGTGACTGAAAACAGATAAATTGCACTGCGGTTATTATGGAGAATTTACTTCATTTCTATACTCTCCCTCAGGGCCACCTCCACAGCTGTCATTTGGATGCCAACTTCTTCCATTATCTGTCTGCTGAATGCAAATGTAATGCTTTTTGTCACGTGTTTCTGGATAGTTCCGCATAATATTGTCGGTTCATTCACGTGACCTACTTTTATTGGAATTATCATTTTGGGGATTCTTCAAAAATAGCAGACCTACAAGCTCATAGCGCGCCACTCGGTGGCGCGCTATGAGCTTGTAGATCTGCTATTTTTCAATAGCTAAAGCATAACATAATGCTAACACCAAAAGGGGTTCCCGCCTTATCTGTCTGCTGAATGCAAATGTATTGCTTTTTGTCACATGTAACAGTGTTTCCGGATGGTTCCGCATAATATTGCCGGTTCACGTGACCTACTTTTATTGGAATTATCATTTTGGGGATTTTTCAAAAATAGCAGACCTACAAGCTTGTAGCGCGCCACTCGGTGGCACGCTATGAGCTTGTAGATCTGCTATTTTTCAATAGCTAAAGCATAACATAATGCTAACACCAAAAGGGGTTCCCGCCTTATCTGTCTGCTGAATGCAAATGTATTGCTTTTTTGTCACGTGTAACAGTGTTTTCCGGATAGTTCCGCATAATATTGTCGGTTCACGTGACCTACTTTTATTGGAATTAGCATTCTTGGGCCGTGCTTGTTAGGGGTGTAACGATTATCTTAACAGCGATACGATACGTATCGCGATACATGGTTGACGAATGACGATACGAATACGATACATGGACGATATTGGTTCATTATGGCGATACGATACCATTCAATGCTTTGATATCGATACAATAACGATTTAGCAAATACATTAACCCATTTTGACCTGAGATCAGATTCTAAAAATGTCTTCTACATCCTGACAGTTTTCTGAAAAAGCTATGTTTCTATGTCAGTGGTTCTTCGATTTTTCAAAAAAAGCAGACCTACAAGCTCGTAGCGCGCCACTCGGTGGCGCGCTATGAGCTTGTAGATCTGCTATTTTTCAATAACACCAAAAGGGGTTCCCGCCCAAAATAGGTTAAATATGTGTGAAGATTGTGGATAGTGCAGGTTTTTTCAGGGAAATATTTATTATTATGGATATGGATATCAATCAATCAATCAGATTTTATTGTCACTTCCACAATATACACTGGGCATACAGGGGAGCAAAATACCGTTACAAATAATAATAAGTAAATACAGTGATTCTCTGGCAAATAGATGGACATTGTATTTGAACACATATGGACAAACCCACACCTTGACATGAACACAGAGAATACACACATTTATCGATAGACCAAGTGTAGTCATATGGAATGGAAAAGTAGTTAACCCATTTTGGGCGGGAACCCCTTTTGGTTATGCTTTAGCTATTGAAAAATAGCAGATCTACAAGCTCATAGCGCGCCACCGAGTGGCGCGCTACGAGCTTGTAGGTCTGCTATTTTTGAAAAATCGAAGAATGACTGACATAGAAACATAGCTTTTTCAGAAAACTGTCAGGATGTAGAAGACATTTTTAGAATCTGATCTCAGGTCAAAAGTAGTTAAACCATGGGAGTAATCGTGATTTTAACAAACTACTAAATAAAAACTTGTATGAGTATGAAAAACAATGTATGAGTAATGGTGCTACATCCACACAGAATGTTGCACGGCGATGAAGCATCCAAAGCATCGACCTGTTTGAATGAGGAGTCATCAGATGAATACTGTAATTTCATGTGAAATACTCCGAAATTTCCGATAGTTTATTCGTCTGAACCAAAGAACCAAACCAAGATGAACATCAATAAAAAATAAATAATAAATACTGAGATGCTTTCTCCCAGATACTGTATCTGCACTGAATCTTCTGAATTAGCGAGTGAGTGTCCATACAGTATGTACTGTACAATATGTAAATAGTGTAAATGTCAGTGAATATATGAATGAATATGAATATACATTAAGTCGCAGTTAACTATGGAATCTAGCATTGTGTGTGTGTGTGTGTGTGTGTGTGTGTGTGTGTGTGTGTGTGTGTGTGTGTGTGTGTGTGTGTGTGTGTGTGTGTGTGTGTGTGTGTGTGTGTGTGTGTGTGTGTTGGTCGGGGCGACTGTGGCTCAAGAGGTAGAGCAGGTCGTCCAATGATCCATGGGTTGGCGGTTCGAATCCCGGCTCCTCCTGTCTACATGTCGAAGTGTCCTTGGGCAAGACACTGAACCCCAAATTGATCCCGATGTGCTGGTTGGTACCTTGCATGGCTTCCGCCGCAATCGGTGTATGAATGTGTGAATGTAATGCACAATCTATGTAAAGCGCCTTGGATAAAGGCGCTATATAAATTTACCATTTGGTCACCCCAGGCAAGCCCCCATAGGCCTACTGTATTATGGTGCCGAGGTCATCGTGCCCAAAAATTAAAGCCCGGCCCTACTTCAGCCCGGCCCTCATCAAACCCTGTACCCTCAAGAGAATGTCCCCGCTTGTCACAGTGCGACAAAATTGGGACCCAAATGCAGAACAGACAGGCAGGAGCAGAGCAGGTCACTGATTTATTCACTGGAAACACACAGGAACAGGACTGGAACATAACACCATAAACAACATCTATACTCAAGCAGGGAACTCAAGGAACTGAGGGTTTAAGTAGACACAGGGATCACAATACACAGGTGAACAGAACTAACAATCAACACTGGGATTGGCTGCGAGACTAACAGGACACAGGTGGAGTAAACTAGTAATCACAGGGAGGTGAGACAAGACAGGCAAACACCACTATGCAGAACAGGAAACACTAGGGCATCACTACATAATAAAAGTACACAGATCATAGTTCATGATAGTACAGTTCGTGACACCGTTACCACCCTTAGATCTCCATATACTGTATGTTGATCTGACCTCATCAAACCCTGTACACTCAAGACATGCTCCTTATATGGCCAGTACAGAATTCATCCCATGCCAAAGCGCCAGCGCTCGCCCAGCAGTCTGCTGTCAACGAGGCGCATGCGTGCGTGCACGCGACCTCGCCCTCAGGCGTCTTACTAGTTGTAAACACTGAGTGAGTGCGTGCGTGCGTGTGTGCGTGCGTGCGTGCGTGCGTGCGTGCGTGCGTGCGTGCGTGCGACAATTCAACAATTACTATTAATGAATATATGTAAACTGTCAATGATGAATACAAAACAGTGAATATGAAATTACTATATAGTTTCAACAGTAATAATGCGTGCAATCCAGTATTCCTTTAACTTAAATTAAATGTTCGATGCTGTGTAATTCCTCTAGTAACATGCATCCATGTTGCATTGCATGCTCGCATGAGGCACGAGAATCTCCATCCCTTTTTAAGCTCTCCCATAATGATGAAGAAATCGATAGCTGGTTGGTACTGTATACAGGAGGAGGTGGAAAAGTGGCTTTTGCTGCTCGTGGCATCCGTAGCCAACCCGCCTGCCGCTGCCAAAGCGCTGTCAGTGCTGCAGCCCGAGCGAAACGAATGACGGCAACATTAAGCATTGCGCCTAGCTTTCGCCCCACAGGGTTAAATACCTCTGGAGGTTTTATAGGTGTCCGCGCCGGGGGCCCACGTATATCTTCTGAATAAATGAATTAGAGCGGCCCTATCCACCCACCCGGGTTCCAAAGGCATAATTTGGTAAGCGTCGAGTGATGCCATTTAGAGTGGACTCGCGGCCCGGCCCCAATGGTGTTTAATGAGGACAGATATTGACAGCGGGGTCAAGTGGTGGTGGATGTTAGTTTACATTAGTCGCTGCATAATGTGTGTGGGTGCGTTTGCGTTGCTGATGCGTGTATGGTAGCCTGGGAGGCCTGGAAGGAGAGAGAATTACAGCGCTAACCTCTAGTGCCAGCTTGAGGGCCATAGCAAGGGTGGGCGTGCATTGTTCTGCCCCTCCTCCCAATGGCAAGGGCCGAGGAGTAATTTGAGGGTGTGGGCGGTACATGCGTGAGGAGTGTAAGCAAGGGCAAAATGTGCATCGGGACAATATGGAAAGGCCCACGCTTTAGTCAATTTCCACGACTAATTGCGCTTCCTTTTATTCAAAAGGCCACGGTAGGAAATTGTACACCCGACAAGATATACAGTACATGTTTTATCCCATGCCAGTTTTTTATAAATCCCGATTCATCCTCGCTATGCATTTACACAATGTGACATGTTTGCATTCTGAGGACACAGTAGGTGTTATAAAAGTCGTCTGATGGAAAACATGCCGCGCGGCAATGTTATGCACTCTGCTTATGCAAATCTCTGAGCTTTATTGGCTCGGCTGCCTATAAGCCCAGTCTCTGACATATGCTTTTCAACATCCATTGACGTGGGTGGGTGGTATGATCAGGGAGGAGAATAGGACAAGGCTGGTTCTTTATGTTCCTTACTGCATGATGATGTGTCACTGTGGTGGGCTGCGATTGATGTCCAGGCCTCGCGGCCATCGTACACACTCCCTAATTACATGAATTACAGTGTCCCTATCTGTGGTTGCCACATTTGATAGGGGTTGGGCCCTGCTTGCTTTGTATGGCTTTTTTAACCACAGTCTGCTGACAATCATCCATATAATACAGGGATTTAAAAAAAATGTTTTTGCTTCTGCAGATTCATCTTTTTTTGAGTGGTGTAAACCACTCCAACAACTGGCTTTGTTAGTTTACGTGTCCACGTGTCCACGTGTTTGTTCGTACCAAAAAAATTAGCATGGTTGCTATGGTCACTCAGTTCACACGGGTGTGATTTCATTACGTCAGACATTACGTCAGACCACAGCTGATCAGGCTATATAATACCTTACACCACTCAGTTCACACGGGTGTTATTTTTATTTATTTCTTTGTTGGGGGGGGGGGGGGGCACCTACGTATACCTTAGAGTATATATGAATAGAGACGGCACCCGGAGGAAACCCTGAGGTGAAATGGACATAGTGGCCGAATTTGGTATTGCAGCACTTGGCCAAACTCATGAACGCGCTGGTCCGTTGACTATCATTGTGCACGTTCATGATGACACGTGAACGCTGTTTCATACGTGAACGCCGCCGTTTCATACATGAACGTGTGTAATGATAGTCAACGGCCAGCGCGTTCATGAGTTTGGGGCAAATCCATCCCAGAATGCACTCTGTTCCTGAGTGAAATCGCCTCATGTGCTTTTGAGCAACTTAATGCAAGTGGATGGGAGGAGATATCCGGTGCCGTCTCTATTCATATATACTCTAAGACGTATACACAGTAGCAGGATTTTAAATTGACTCGACAAGCTCATTGGACAATGAGCTTGTCCAATGAAGTGGTCCTCTGCTTCCATTTGTTTATTGTACTGATCATAGCCCTCTGCTGTGGGCTGAATATATTTCACAGGGACAATTGGGGGCATTACTCCACTGTAGAGAACAATGGCCACGCATATACCTTTTATGTGACTCCGAGGACACTTTGAGCCAATGCTTCCTTTTCTTTTACCAGCAATGGGAAACGAAAAAAAGGGGATTAATTAGTAATCTTTCAATTCAATCTCTCTCTCTTTCAGTCTCTCTCTTCCCCTCACTCGCTTTCTTTCTTTAATTTACCACTCGAGCTTTTTTTTTCTTCTTACCATGTGTGGAAAAAAAAACCTTAAGGTTTGCCCTAATTACATTTGCCTGAAACTAAAGTTCAACCAAAGCAGCCAACCAATTAGCAGCAAGACAGTCTGCATCTCTCTCTCTCTCTCTCTCTCTCTCTCTCTCTCTCTCTCTCTCTCTCTCTCTCTCTCTCTCCCCCCCCCCCCCTCCCAATCTCCTTCAACCCTGCTCCCCCCCCATCTTTCCCTCTCATGGAATAAGCGAGGCGTGCTGGAGAAGCGGCGCTCTGGACTCGGTGAATCGATACGGAGTATTGTAAAGTCTGCATTTGGAGCAAAGGTGCAGGATCAAATGTTACTGTGGCACAGATTAGCCCACAGGGCCTCGAGGATAAGAGCGGATAGGATAGGAGCGATGTAGCGATAAAGGTGTGGAGGGCGGGAGGGGGGGAGGAGTGGGTGTTTTGGGGTGGAGTGTCAAGGGGGATACTGGAGACGGCCTTCGATATGGCCTAGTGGCCTGCCGGGCCGGCGGGGGAATTCAATACAGCTATTGACAAAAGACGGCCTCCATTGTGGGAGAACTGCCCTCCGTTGGGACGCGGTTCCATTTCCTTATTAATTGTGCTCATTAGAATAAAGAGGAATGAGGAAGGTTGGAGAAAGTTACAGTAGCTCTACTCAGGAGGGTTGGAGAGAGTTACAGTAGCTCTACTCAGATGGACCTCCGAGTTAAAGGAATGAGGAAGGTTGGAGAGAGTTACAGTAGCTCTGCTCAGATGGACCTCCGAGTTAAAGGAATGAGGAAGGTTGGAGAGAGTTACAGTAGCACACAATCACCTGCTCCCGAGCTGTATCCAAGAGCTGTTCTGGCCTAGAGAGAGCCGCTACAACCTAAGGGGCACTGCCATATTCAAACAAACAAATGCTAGAATAAACACCAAAGAGAGGTGCATATCGGTCAGAGGGGTCAAGTTGTGGAATGGACTGGATGACGAACTAAAAAATTGTACTACAATAAATAAATTTAAAAAATTGTATAGATCAAAAACAATAGATACATATAGAACATTGATATGATGTCTTGTTTTGTTTTCTTGTTTTGTTTCGTTTTTGTTTTTGTTTTTTTGTCTTGTTCCTGTTAACTGTTTTTTCCCTGTATGTCTTTGTTCTTGTTTTTGCTTTGTTTTTTTGTTTTATGTTGTGTTTGTTTGTATTTGTTTTGTTTTCTTGTTTTTTTTCTCCCTTCTGTTTGCTTTGTTGTATTATTTTACATATGAAAGTTAATTATTTGTTAGAAGGGTAGGCACAATAAGCTTAGGCTTCAGCCTACACCTTTTTGGTCAATATTTCTTTAAAAAAAAAAACACAAAGCAGGCACTGTATTGTTTTTAATGACCAAAATAAATAAACTCTACTAGCTCTACTCAGATGGACCTCCGAGTTAAAGGAATGAGGAAGGTTGGAGAGAGTTACAGTAGCTCTGCTCAGATGGACCTCCGAGTTAAAGGAATGAGGAAGGTTGGAGAGAGTTACAGTAGCTCTGCTCAGATGGACCTCCGAGTTAAAGAAATGAGGAAGGTTGGAGAGAGTTACAGTAGCTCTGCTCAGATGGACCTCCGAGTTAAAGGAATGAGGAAGGTTGGAGAGAGTTACAGTAGCTCTGCTCAGATGGACCGAGTTAAAGGAATGAGGAAGGTTGGAGAGAGTTACAGTAGCTCTGCTCAGATGGACCGAGTTAAAGGAATGAGGAAGGTTGGAGAGAGTTACAGTAGCTCTACTCAGATGGACCGAGTTAAAGGAATGAGGAAGGTTGGAGAGAGTTACAGTAGCTCTGCTCAGATGGACCTCCGAGTTAAAGGAATGAGGAAGGCTGGAGAGAGTTACAGTAGCTCTACTCAGATGGACCGAGTTAAAGGAATGAGGAAGGTTGGAGAGAGTTACAGTAGCTCTGCTCAGATGGACCTCCGAGTTAAAGGAATGAGGATGGTTGGAGAGAGTTACAGTAGCCCTACTCAGATGGACCTCCGAGTTAAAGGAATGAGGAAGGTTGGAGAGAGTTACAGTAGCTCTACTCAGATGGACCGAGTTAAAGGAATGAGGAAGGCTGGAGAGAGTTACAGTAGCTCTGCTCAGATGGACCTTCGAGTTAAAGGAATGAGGATGGTTGGAGAGAGTTACAGTAGCCCTACTCAGATGGACCTCCGAGTTAAAGGAATGAGGAAGGTTGGAGAGAGTTACAGTAGCCCTACTCAGATGGACCTCCGAGTTAAAGGAATGAGGAAGGCTGGAGAGTTACAGTAGCTCTGCTCAGATGGACCTCCGAGTTAAAGGAATGAGAAGGTTGGAGAGAGTTACAGTAGCTCTACTCAGATGGACCTCCGAGTTAAAGGAATGAGGAAGGTTGGAGAGAGTTACAGTAGTAAAGGAATGAGGAAGGTTGGAGAGAGTTACAGTAGCTCTACTCAGATGGACCTCCTAGTTAAAGGAATGAGGAGGGTTGGAGAGAGTTACAGTAGCTCTACTCAGATGGACCTCCGAGTTAAAGGAATGAGGAAGGCTGGAGAGTTACAGTAGCTCTGCTCAGATGGACCTCCAAGTTAAAGGAATGAGGAAGGTTGGAGAGAGTTACAGTAGCTCTGCTCAGATGGACCTCCGAGTTAAAGGAATGAGGAAGGTTGGAGAGAGTTACAGTAGCTCTACTCAGATGGACCTCCAGGTTGGAGAGAGTTACAGTAGCTCTACTCAATGGAAGGTTGGAGAGAGTTACAGTAGCTCTACTCAGATGGACCTCAGGAAGGTTGGAGAGAGTTACAGTAGCTCTACTCAGATGGACCTCCGAGTTAAATTGTCACTTGAGATTTTGCAGTGCATGGTTAAAGCACCCGGGGGAACTCGTGCATTGGCTGGCAGTGGTGGCTGGTGTATGTATGTACGGGCTGAGGGTTATATACAGTAATATACAGGATAGTAACTGCTGTATACCTCACATACACAAATGCACACATGCTGCATATCGACAGGTACACGCACGCACGCACGCACGCACGCACACACACACTTTCTCTCGCTATCGTTCTTCCCAGCCCTCATGCTCATAACACACGTAAGACGTATGCATGCAAATTATTCCTTGCCACCTCCCTCCATTACCTGCTATCCAGTGCTCTGCAGCCTGTGTGTGTGTTGTGCATGTGCAATGTGCATGTGTTACAGTGTGCCCTCACTCCCACAATCCAGCTGTCAGCCGCCGCAGAGATCGTCAATTTAATCCATTGATGGATCACCCTGCCCTCTGCCACCTCCTCCCACCTCCTATACCGACTGAACTCCCTTGAGGGGCGTGGGCCCTGTAGGCCTGCTTGTTACTGGCGTGGGCCCTGTAGGCCTGCTTGTTGCTTAAGGCTCCTCACATGCCCATGGGAGAGAGAGAGAGTGTGTGTGTGTGTGTGTGTGTGTGTGCGTGTGCGTGTGCGTGTGCGGAGACGCACCAGGCATGAGCTGGTTCCACCCCTACGTATGGGGGGGATGGAGCGCATCATAGCGCATGCGCCATGCACAGCACTATACGCGTCAAATGCACCACTAGTGCCTGCCATACAGCACCTCTAGTAGTGACTTGACCAACGTCATGACGCCTACAATTCCCATAGCCGTACAATGGTTACACCGGGGTTGTTGTGTGTGTTTCATTTTGGTCTGTCAAGCGTGCATGATGCTACACATTAAGGTGTATGCAAACACCAACGCTATACACCTGTACATGCATGTCCAAAACATCACAAGCTCTTGTTAACACACGCACGCACGCACGCACGCACGCACGCACGCACGCACGCACGCACGCACGCACGCACGCACGCACATGCACCATCACACCAAGGGACCACATGTCAGAAAAGATAAAGAAGCCAATGAATTATTGCCATTTGGACGTTCAATATGACCTTTACCTCACTGTTAGTCGCTTTCTGCGGTTCTGCCGTATGGATTTTCAAGGCCATTCTGAGCTTTGTTTACGTGATGCAGCCGTTTCTAAATGGTGGACACAGGAGAGATGCATCACTGGTCCTCTGGTCTGCTCCGTGTGAATGTCGTCGAAACCACACATCTATTAACTTTGAATGTTTTTATGCAAATGTGTGCCATTCTTCATCATACAAGATGTTGCACAAAAGTAGTGACAATGGCATATCTACGAGCTCGTAACGCGTCGCGTTGTGAGCTTGTATAGATCGCCTGTTTTTCACATTTTTTAAATAATAATAAAAAAATAAGGGTTTTGGACATACAAGGTTTCAACACAAAGTGCTCAACCCCACAGTGGGGCTGCTCAACAGTGCCACTTTAGGTCACCCAGCGGTATTGCAGCTGTCTCGTACCCCAGACAGACAAACAGACAGACAGACAGACGTAGATACAGACATACACACACAGCCAGTCATTGGAGCGGTTAGACACTGCTCAAAAATCTATAAGATCTATAAGATCTACAAGCCTAATGTTAATGCACTTTTCCCCTTCCTAAAAAGGCAGTGGAGTGAATGTCATGATGTGTATACAAAGATCCAAACACCCAAGTAAAGTTGATACAAAAATAATGTAGTAAATGTTCTTCGTTACTGTCCACCACTGGTCTCGTCCCAGTTAGGTGAGAGAAAACATCACGGTTAAGATGCCCATTGGAGTAGGTAGAAAATGCCCCCCTTCCCCCCTCAAAAATCCCACAGAGATCCTTCAGTGTGATTGGGCCAGGAAGAGACACTACAAAAGACCAACTATGTCAAGTGAGGAAAAATTGCAGGTGTACATTCCCCGGCAGAACCACCGCCCACCCCACCCGTCCCCTTCCTTTTCCCCTTTCAAATTCACGTGTGCGTGGAGTCAGGCTGATACACATGCATGTGAGGTGCATGCACGCGTACGTTCAACTTAGTCGCACGCCAGCGTACGTACACAAGCACACGCATTCAGACTCTGTGATCGCTGGCCCTCGCTCAATGGAAGGTGGTGGTGGTGGTGGTGGGGGAGGGGGGGTTTAACCCATTTTGGACTGAGGTCGATTAAAAAAAAGGCTTCTAAATCCTAATTTTTTTATGAAAAAAACATGTTTCTATGTCAAGTGGTGCTCAACCTTTTTCATGTCAAGGACCCCCAGAATTATCTCTATTGGGCTACGGACCCCCATCTCAAAATATGTAGTTCCAGGGACCCCCCCAGAAGCAAATATTTTAGTTAAAAATGTTCGCTCTGCGGCCCCTTTTTTACGACTTTTCAAAAATAGCAGACCTACAAGCTCGTAGCGCGCCACTCGGTGGCGTGCTATGAGCTTGTAGATCTGATATTTTCCAATAGCTAAAGTATAACAGAATGCTTAAAACAGGGGTTCCCGCCCAAAATGGGTTAAGGGCTGGGAGATCCTTTTTCACTGGGATAATGCACTCCTTTCTGCCATCCGAGACAGGGCCGAGGGTAGGATTGAAATAGGAGAGCTGGGGAGATGGGGATGTCATTCCACAGCACCCACCACCGCAGCATGCCATTTCTTATAATAATGTTGGGCCCAGTGGGGGTATGGAGGCTTTGACAACGCGCTTCTGCAGTCTCGGCATGCAGCGTGCGAGATCCCTTTGTATGTGGTGGTATTTATAACAAGTGCATACTGCATATATCTCTAAGCGCAATGCCCACTGGGGCCCCCCGATGTGTGCTTCCAAGAGATATTTTTGTCAAGAATTTGCAGTGGGGCAATTTGTCGTTTCAAGAAACTGAAGCTTCTTTTTTCTCACCCCTAATAAGTTGGCAAATAAATCCAAGATTGTTTTTGGTGGTGCAAAGTCTGCCTCAATGCTGTATTATTGTTTCACACATCACAGCTCCACACCTGCTTGTGTCAAACCATGTGTGGCGTGTGTTGTTTCCCTCCCAGTCTCATATTCCTCATTTCCTGCCTTTTTTTTTTTTTTTTTGTATTGTTTGTTTTTTGAATTCCAAAATGTCAGGTTCTGCATCATGCATATTCAAAGTCGATTATTTCCAGCACAATAACCCCTGTTGCGTCTGATTACCTGACATTTCGAATTTGGAAGGCAAAACGGCATCAAAGGAGATCATCCCTGCCTATGTGCCGTGTCTCGGATGTAGCGTAGCCACCCAGGCTAATTGCCCCGGCGTTGCACTGAGTGCGTGTGGGGAATGCGATTAACCCATTTTGGGCGGGAACCCCTTTTGGTGTTAGCATTATGTTATGCTTTAGCTATTGAAAAATAGCAGATCTACAAGCTCATAGCGCGCCACCGAGTGGCGCGCTACGAGCTTGTAGGTCTGCTATTTTTGAAAAATCGAAGAACGACTGACATAGAAACATAGCTTTTTCAGAAAACTGTCAGGATGTAGAAGACATTTTTAGAATCTGATCTCAGGTCAAAATGGGTTAAGGCTGATTTATACGGTGTCGCGCGCCGGTGTCGTGTGTCCCCCGGAAATAGCAGATCTATAAGCTTGCAACGCGCCGCGGTGGCGAGGCGCTGTGAGCCTATGGATCTGCCATTTCCCGGCACACGCCGTTGTACGACGGAGCATGAATTGAGCATTACGCTGTGCTCTGTGGGCGGTTGAGGAGACAAATTGTCACTTTCATCCCCCCCCCACACACCACCACCACCACCGCCGTTGCGATCTTCGTTTCCCGAGCGCCTCCTTTCCTTTTGTTTGCCGTCTCCCCTTGGGTTCACAACCGCTTCTGTCTCTTTTGTTATTTTTAGTATTATTATTTTGCAGCTCCTCCAGCGCTGCCTCTTTTCCCTCACAAAGCGGCCCTCATCACCACCTGTCTTTCTCAAACACCTCCACATCTCTCTCTCTCTCTCTCTTTCTCTCTCTCTCTCTCTCTCTCTCTCTCTCCTCATTTTCTCCGCTCTTTCTTTCTTCTCGCCTCGCCTCACATCCACCCCCCCCCCCCCCCCCCCCCCCGCCCCCTCACCCGCCAACCTCCAATCCATCTGCCTCTCTCCTCACATCTCTTCTCCCGCTTCCTGACTGGCAGTCTGTCACTGCTAATCATTAGCGGGAGGCTCCGTCTCAAGCTAGAGCAATTAGCTGCACAGCCACTGTGGTCCGTCCGGTGGGGGGGGGGGGCGGGGGGGAAGAGTATAGAGCCCCACCAATACCACACGCTTGGGTCCGATGCCGATCCCAGTTTTTGGAGAGCGCTAGGCCACCAATTAAGGATGCTATTACGGACTGATACTGTGCAAAATTTTACATTTTATGCATATTTATCTTACAGATTTGAATACATGCAACATAAAAAATCATAACATTGGCACATTAATTTCCATTTCCATTGTCAAAAACGTCAATGAATTCTGAATGAGCTTTCATCATACTGTACTCCTGAAAAGATACTGTACAATGTAAGGAGAAAGCCTGCTACTTTTGAAAAGATATGGGGTAGGTTCTTTGAGGTTCTACCTTCAATATCTCCTCTGGGTTGATTTTGCTTTAGTTTTATTTATATTGTTGTTTTTATTTATTTATCCGAGTTGATGTTGTCAAGTGGTGTTGTGTACAATACAGAGTAATGAGAGCTGTGTAGTTTACCTTTCTGGGGTTGGGGTGGGGGGTGGGTGGGGGGGTTATTTTGCTGTTTTTTGTCTTTTTTGAGTTTGTCAAAATCTTGATTCTGTAATTCATTGTTTTAAATGATGTCTGTATTATCATTAAATAAATCGTTAAAAACAACAACAAAAAAGTCAATGAATTGGCCAATATGTCGGCCAGACTGATATACTGTATCAGTGGGGCTGTGGAGGAGAGTGCAGCCGCACATTACCCAGACATGTGCAGTATAGGCCTGCGGGGGGAAGACAATCGCATAGCCTATAACGGTCCATATAGCCTATATACGTACCTCCTCCTGGTGCAGTGGTTAGGGGCGGTTAGGGGGTTGGGGTGGTGGAGGGGCTGGTATTGTAGCACTTGGGAATCGACTCAATCAGCACCCTGCCCCCTGTAGTTGTTGTGTGAAAGCATTTGCGGCCCAAGGGCCAAGGGGTGAGTGGGGGCTACAGAGACAATGACAGAACAAGGGCTGCACTGTGTGTGCGTGTGGTTTGAAAATTGCCCATCTCTTGAACAGAGTCACGTTTTGTGTGCATTAGCCCATATTGGGCGGGAACCCCTTTTGGTGTTAGCATTATGTTATGCTTTAGCTATTTAAAAATAGCAGATCTACAAGCTCGTAGCGCGCCACCGAGTGGCGCGCTATGAGCTTGTAGGTCTGCTATTTTTGAAAAATCGAACGACTGACATAGAAACATAGCTTTTTCAGAAAACCGTCAGGATGTAGAAGACATTTTTTAGAATCTGATCTCAGGTCAGAAGGGGTTAGTGAATGTACTGCATAGGAGGTGTGCACCCCAGATACTCGTACGCTTTACCCCGTAGGGGAAAGACCCCCAGCCCCCCCCCCCCCCCCCCCCCCAATGCATTATGTATGACAGGGAGGCATGCATACTCACACACATTCTGTGTGTATACAAGCATGCACAAACCCCAAGAGAGGGAACAAAAGGACGCGGTGGCAGTTAAGCACATACAGCCCCCCTCCTAATCTGCTGCGCATGATGCCACCCTGCACAACGGATTGCCACTTGTACAGCGCCATCCCTCCCCGCGATCGCGCTGATATCTATAAGGCTTTCTAATCACCGTTTTGGGGGGAACAGTCAGCTGTCTAATCCATTAGGAATGGTGTCACCTCCTTATTATAAGCTTCACAGCTATACCCCACATGCCTCCTAACTACTTACCATACACACCCTCCAGTGCCCGGCCCCAAACATGCACCGTAGACGAACACACTCGCATTTATGTACTGTACATGTTTACCGTATACTGTGGGAACTGTGTGTGTGTGTGTGTGTGTGTGTGTGTGTGTGTGTGTGTGTGTGTGTGTGTGTGTGTGTGTGTGTGTGTGTGTGTGTGTGTGTGTGTGTGTGTGTGTGTGTGTGTGTGTGTGTGTGTGTGTGTGTGTACAATATGCAAATGTAGGCATTTAGCAGAGTGACTTACAATCAGTGTTGTAACTTACTTTTTTTGTAATAAGTAATAACTTATGACAACACTGCTTACAATAAGCAAGAACACCACAAGGTAATACACCACATGCATAGAAATAGTCATCTAGGATTATAAGTAAACTAGGAACCTATCATCCAGTCTAACAGTATAGAATATCTGTACTGTATATTGAAACTATGCACACTATAGAGCGTCGCAGTCCCGCCCCCTACCAGGGCCCAGGAAATTATTCTCTGTTCATTTTCCTCATAGACTTTTCAAATAGTATTTATTTAAAGACCTTTTAAGCCTCGTACAAAGCCAACTCTTGTCGTGACAAATCATGACAACAAACACAATTTTTTTTGGGCCAAAAAGAATTAGAATGAAGAAAAAAACGGCAGGTTACAACACTTTTTTTTGTTGTTTTTCTTCTTTGTAATTATTTGTTTGGTCCAAAATATTGTGTTTATTGCCATGATTTGTCACGACTCGAGTTGGCTTTGTCCGCGGCGTAACCGTCTTTAAATAAATACTTTTTTAAAAATGTCTTTTGGAAAAATGCATTGGGAATTATTTCCTGGGCCTGGCGTCGTCATGACAGGGGGCGGGACTGCGACGCTCTATAGAATGCCAGATCAGTGATGACCTGGCATCTATCTACACGGCATGCTATTTGAATTGCATATTTGTGTCTTTACATAAGCCTGGCAAGTGTATACTGTATATATGAATTAATAAAAATAGAGAGAGCAAAAAATATATAGGTCTATATCAGGGTCCCCCAATAGGCGGCCCGCGGGCCATTTGCGGCTCGCGGAGCGCCCCCTGGCGGCCCGCGGAAGAATTTCAAAATTTTCCCAGATATAAATGGCATTAAATGGGGGTCAGTAGCCTATGCATGTCAAACTGGGCATCCTTTTCAAATGGGGTCCTGCCCTGAAAATGAATTTTCAGGGCAAGACCTCGACCTCACGCGTGCGGACTCGGCCCCCAGCCTGGTACCCTAGTCAAAATATGGCCCTCGAGGAAAATTAATTGGGGAACCCTGGTCTATATTATACACACACACACTACATCCATATCAAACAGATTTTAAAAGTACAAGGACATTTTTTGTTAATTTTGTTGGAATATATTTTTCCACAGATTAATATTTAATTTATATTTTCCTATGCATGAAATCACATTTTAAAATGTGCCACTTGAATAAGTTCTTGTTCTTTCATTATGTAAGTAAACACTACAGCTCAAAGCCTTACTTGGTATTAATTCATGCTTTTTCCCCTTCGGATGTTCCGCTGCAGTAAAAGTTACATTAACCCATTTAGGCCTGACGTCGAAATTTAAAAAATGTCTTCTAAATTATTTTCTGAAATACCTCATGTTTCTGTATCAGTGGTGCTCAATATTTCATGTCAAGGACCCCAAAAATGATATGTAATTGGTCGCCGACCCCCATCTGAAAATATGTTGTTCCAGGAACCCCTCAGAAGCAAGAGTTCAAAACGTTCGATTTGTGACACATTTTCACGATTTTTCAAAAATAGCAGACCTACAAGCTCATAGCGCGCCACTCGGTGGCGCGCTATGAGCTTGTAGATCTGCTATTTTTCAATAGCTAAATTATAACAATGTTTAAAACACCGAAAGGGGTTCCCGCCCAAAATGTGTTAAAGGACAACTTCGCACCTTTTTTTCAACCTTATCTCCATATACTGTAGCCTATGGGTCCTCACTAACAGGGACGTGCAGAGAGTGTTAGAGGGGCAGGGGCTGAAGTCCCTTTAAGAGGGCACTTTTGGACAAAAATAGCGAAAACAGCAGATCTACAAGCTCACAATTGCGACGCGTTGTGAGCTTGTAGATCTGCTGTTTTCGGGGCGCAACCCAGCACTCTTTAGCTAGTGGAGATGCGATGTACGATCTAGATTTCTAAACAAATTTGTTCAACGCAAATACATGTGTAAACGTTCAGGAGACTTCGGAAAAAAAGTAGTAAATGCTACTAAATGCTGCAAAGGGAAGGGGCTGAAGCCCCCTTTGATGTCTATGTGTGCACGTCCCTGCTCACTAACACACTAACAGGACAGTACCATTTATGTCTACTTATTCTGTCTTTCAGAGTAATTGTGCTGTGGGTAGCTTTTAAACGTTTTAGAAACTCCATCCTCACTCTTCTTGGGATGTTAACATGCAAGTTAACAAGTAAGTAGAAGCCACATCAAAAGTTTGAAATCATCATTGTCACTAGTGAGTATATATTCTCGAACTATCCACAGCCCGCCTGTGAGATCCACTCACTGTGAGAAATGGGAAATGGTACCTTCCGGTCATATGGAAAAGTACAGTACTGTAAGGCTCGTGTAGTTAAGACAATCACACCCGTGTGAAGTGAGGGGTGCTCTTATCATTATACATCATCATACATCATCTCATGAACAACTGAATTTATGTGATTGGTTGGTTAAGTCTCATTTGACGGCGGACATTTGACCTAATTTCTCCTTTCATTGTCGATGGCAAATATTGAGAAGTGTGGGGACAAAATCTATATATAGGAGGGGCTAACGCCCCTCAAAAATGTCCCCCCCCCCCCTGTTGGCTTACTAATTGAACCCTGGTACCATATCTATTGTGTGTTAGGAAGGGCTTAGGAAACGTGGCCTTCCTAAAGGAAAGGGAGAGCCGACAGTCACATTAACAGTCGGTTATTCAAATGCGATAAGTCTTTGAGCACCCAGGTTCACACGGGGACACTTTGGACTGAGCTTCCATTTCATGCCTGCCATTCATGTAGAGCTGTGCAAATGGCAAGGAATCGAAGGATTGTGTCATTTGTCTCTACGTGCCACACCCTCCGCAAGTTCCAAACGAGCATGTTGCCACATATTCTTGCACAGCCTCAGACACAATTGGAGATTGCATCTCTGGATTTCATCAACAACCAATACGTGGTTTCATGCAAAATGTATTATCGTCGTATACACATTCTGCTAGCTCTGGGTTGAAAAATACACTCAATTCTGCCTCAGCCTGTACCGACAAAAGACTGAATGTGCAATTGAGGCGCCATCCAAAGCGTGCAGTACAGTTGGTGTCTGGTAGTGCATTTAAATGCTGCAGCGGCGACTGATTAGGGAGGGGAAAAAAGCGATTACGTTATGTCGCCTGAGGTAAACAGACCAGAGGTGGGACAACTTAAAGTCACTCTCTCACACACACAATATCACACATACACACGAATCATCGCTGTCGAGAGGAAACCTCGTATCTCCAAGTTTCAACTTTTTATGTTTGGTTTTTTGTAACTTAATGCCCTACTACTTTGCACACGGGGCGGCGGTGGCTCAGGGGTAGAGTCTCCGGATGGACACCGCAAGGTCGCCAGTTCGAACCCGGGCTCCCCCAGAGTTAGTGTCGAAGTGTCCTTGAGCAAGACACTGAACCCCTAATTGCTCCCGATGTGCTGGTTGGTGCCTTGCATGGTTTCCGCTGCCATCGGTGTATGAATGGGTGAATGTAATGCACAATCTATGTAAAGCGCCTTGGATAAAGGCGCTATATAAATGCACCATTTACCATTTACCATTTACGACACGAATGTCAATAGAATTTGATCTATTGGATATTACGACTTCAGTTTCAGTTTTCATTTTTTTTGTATTTATAGTGCAACATCACCCCAAGGGGTCTCTGTGCACTTCACAACACTTTCAATTCTGTTTTGATTGTATTGTTCCACTTTTGTTCACAATGAAAAGTATGAACAAGATTGGATCCATTGGAACTCATGTTATTTTTTTCCCCATTTCCGCTACAGAAGTGGTTCCCAAACTGTGGTGCGTGCACCCCTTGTGGTGCGGGAGCGCCTTCTAGGGGGTGCGCGACATGAAAAGTCTAATGGTGGTGCTATGGTTTTATTTTAAATATATTAACATATTATGCCAATATATGGCAAGTAATGCAGAATATAGCCTATGCTGCATATATTATGCCATATTCAGGTTCATATATGTGGATAAAAAGGAAATATATGTCTCTATATAGCTTATGCAATTTATATTTCCATGTGGGGGGTGCATCAGCTAGGTCGGGAGGTAACAGGGGGTGCATCAGCTAGGTCGGGAGGTAACAGGGGGTGCATCAGCTAGGTCGGGAGGTAACAGGGGGTGCATCAGCTAGGTCGGGAGGTAACAGGGGGTGCATCAGCTAGGTCGGGAGGTAACGGGGTGCATCAGCTAGGTCGGGAGGTAACAGGGGGTGCATCAGCTAGGTCGGGAGGTAACAGGGGGTGCATCAGCTAGGTCGGGAGGTAACGGGGTGCATGGCCAAAATGGTTTGGGAACCGCTGCTCTACAGTAACATTTACCTACATACAAGGTTTCCACCCGACAGCAACGACGCATACTGTACAATCACCTGTCAATACACAGCATGGCGTACTCTCATCGATCATGTTATTATACTCTGTGACACAAAGCATGACGAGAACATCACAACCGCGTTGGACCAGCAGTGAATCATCCACTAGTTTATTCTTGGCGGTGTCACTATTGACATAATTACAGCAAACGGGGCCCTCGGAATCCATTCCGACATAGCCCATATTGTCCTGGTTTCTTATTCATAATAACAGACAATGCTTATTTTCCCCCCATGGGTCTTTGTCATCAATTCATGTTGTATCTTGTGTGGAAAGCCATTCATCTCACGGATGAGGCTGTGCAATGCCCGTCGGTTACCCGGGCAACGAGCGAGGTGTACTGTACAGTACTGGGGTGTGTGAGCAGTACAGTATGGGGCTGTTGGATGGACACGGAAGACCCAACAGTATGTTACAAAACCATCTTCTCTGCATTTGATGTATTACCTCATGTCGCCCGTGCTTACTAAGTCACTGTGGATTAGAGGGACTTTTTTTGTTGTCAATTTCTAGTTTTTATTGCAACCATAGGTCGCATTTTACTACAAGTAAGACGCATAAAAGGGGGAAGCGAACGAAGCTGTTGTGGCAGTCTGACACACACGCACACACACACACACACACAAACACACACAGAGACCTCTGTATCGTTCCAATTTCAGTTGCCCTCTGGTGGCGGGCGGGTGGTGTTACAGCGTGACACACAGACACACAGACAGACAGTTTTGGCCAGCTTCTATAGTTAGTGCTCACTTCGTTCGCAATGAAAACCTGCAAAACCTGTCAGTCAGTCCGTCACGCCTCGTGACACGCTCCATATATGGCCAATACATAATTCATTCCATATGTTGATATGACCTCATCAAACCCTGTACACTCAAGACACTACCCCCGCTGCAACCCTTAGATCAAATCACTGAATGCTCCTTTAAATTGATTAGTCTGATTTACCACTTACCACTATATTGTGCATTGTTGTACAATGGCGGTGTGCAAAAACTGCCGAAACAGCCCATCTAAAGGCTCACAATGCGTACATTGTGACGCGCTGTATAGCTTGTATATCGGTTATCTTGAATATTGTTTTCTCCTTTTTTTAATAATCCATCATTAACACATTTTGGGCGGGAACCCCTTTTGGTGTTAGCATTATGTTATGCGTTAGCTATTGAAAAATAGCAGATCTACAAGCTCATAGCGCGCCACCGAGTGGCGCGCTACGAGCTTGTAGGTCTGTTATTTTTGAAAAATGAATTAATGAAAAAATGAACGACTGACATAGAAACATAGCTTTTTCAGAAAACTGTCAGGATGTAGAAGACATTTTTATAATCTGATCTCAGGTCAAAATGGGTTAATCATGAGGCACCATTTGCAGTAATTGTGACGACGATGTGAAGTCATTACGCCCAGCCCTAACCTACTGTACAGTACATGATGTAACCCAGCCATTGATGCTTTGTGAGATGAAGTAACTATAGTGACGTAACAGATTACAGTAAGCCCCTTCTGTTGACCATGTCATGTTGCTATAAATCATAACCGCATAACCACTCATCCAACGGCTCCAACTGATCATGCATGTCATGCACAACAATACAGTAGCACAGTATCCATTCACAATACAAGCTGCTGTTGATAGAGCTTCATTTTAACACTTTGTGTGCCCACACAACACTTTAAAAAAATACCCAGGGTGCCCACTTTTTACATTCATTTTTTTGACATTTATTTTTTTATAAAAACAAAACAAAAAAAAGACGTCCACAGACGTCTTGGGCACTATATACGGGACGTTTCCCAGGACGTCTGTGGACGTCTTGGGCACACAACCTGTAATAATGTATTGATCAATACATTAACCTAGTATCATACATACATACATGCATGCATACATACATACATACATACATACATACATACATACATACGTACGTACGTACATACGTACGTACGTACATATGTATGTACATATGTACATTGTACATACATATGTACATATGTACATACGTTCATATATACATACATACATACATACATACATACATACATCTACTACTACTACTACTACTAATAAACAACAACCAGTTTGTAGATCGGCTATTTTCAGCAAAGAGAGTAATGTACTTTAGAGGGAAAAAGGCGCAGGTACAGACCCTGGTCAACAAAGTATACAGTGTATTGTTGAAGTAGTAAAGAATGTCTCTCTGCTTAAGTTACGCACCTGGCTAGCTGTTATTGATTTAACAGCCAACATTGGAATTTGTTGGAATGTATGCGTGCATAGATTCTTTCCCAGTTGACACTAGGGATGGCCATATTTTTTATTTCTATGGTAAACATTGGTAATTGTGTAAATCAAATTGAAAGCCTACATGAATGGTATTACTGTAAATTATCAGATTTATTTTGAATAACGGCAGTCGGCAAAATAAGATTGTTAAACAAATGTTCAGTTAGGTATTATACTTCAGCAGTCATTCTTTTGGCTACATCACATCAACTGAAAAGAAGTGGGACAATAAAATACCTTACAGTGCAATGTTTGTTGGGAGAAAAATAGCGACACGTTGTGAGCTTGTAGAAAAAAAGCTGTCCAAATACAGACACGTTTACTAAGTCTATAGGCTTTTTAAAGTGGTCACAACCTGAAGTATAGTATACCTGGATGTACCATATCTGAGCACTTTGAACTTGTAAGATGTGGGTCATTGATTGATTCCCCAAAATAAGGAACAAAGTGATCCCCTTATCAGTTCAATCAAGGACACGTCTATTAGTTACCAAATAAGGGATATTCAGTTTTCCTAAGGGATGGTTGTCGTGTGTGTGTGTGTGTGTGTGTGTGTGTGTGTGTGTGTGTGTGTGTGTGTGCGTGTGCGTGTGCGTGTGTGTGCGTGTGTGCGTGTGCGCGTGCACGCGTGCGTGCGAAACGGAGGGAGAAGGCAGAAGGGAAACTGTATTTGATTCTTTCACTTGTTGACCTTAGATACACATTCACTTTCATAAGAGAAATCAGACCCGACATAGCTGTCTATAGGAGTGGTTGCACCACTGAAAAACATATATATTTTGATAAACCATTGATGTTTTAATGTGGGCAATGATTTTCAAAAGGAGATTTTACAGTAGTTCAAGTATTGATACCTCCAGTATCGATACTACAGTTGAAGGCCATCGATATTGTCCTTTTCTTTTTGCTGAGTTTTGCGTGATCTGCGCAAAAGGACAGTTAACCCATTTTGGGCGGGAACCCCTTTTGGTGTTTTAAACATTATGTTATAATTTAGCTATTGAAAAATAGCAGATCTACAAGCTCATAGCGCGCCACCGAGTGGCGCGCTACGAGCTTGTAGGTCTGCTATTTTTGAAAAATCGTGAAAATTTAGAAGGATTTTTTCAGGATTTAGAAGGATTTTTAAAAGTTTTGAGGTCAGGCCTAAATGGGTCAAATGATAAGGGACAATATCGGTGGCACCCAACTGTACATCCCTAGTTGACACCTTAGGCCTGGTGTCATGAATGTTAAGCAACCTCCATTTTGCGATGGCCTGTGGATACATGGCTTTGCACTGCAGTTGGTATCGGTTCAGGGTGGTAAATATAACCATGCTCTCACCTCTGTGTTGTGGGTGGAGTGTTGCTGGTCGATGTTGTGTGGCAAAGCTAAAACTTGCCAGAAGGAAAGCAGTGTTTAGTTTACCTTTTTGGACCTCAATTAAACTGTGTCAACACGAGGGGGCATGTGGAGTCATGCCGGCTGTGGAGTGTGTCTGTGTACTCATGTTGCTATACTTTTGAGGGCCTAATGTCCCCACAAGTATAGTAGAATTTCGAGAAATAGACATTGTGAGGACCATTTTTCTGTTTCTCACAATAGAAATGCTTGCTTTATGCTTGAAAACGATTTTTACAGGCTTACAATTAGGAAGAGATTCCGGTTAGGATTTTACATTTAGAGGTCAGGTTGGTTAGCGTTGGAGTTAGCCTGATTTATATTTGTTTCCACGCCGGTGTGTCACACACCATAAATAGATGGTCACATGGTAATTTAACTCTTGAGAGTGTACGTACAGTATGTGGACCATTACATGTGTACTAATGTAACCAAATGGGGCCCATTCTCAGAGTTACAAAAGGCTCCATTCTTTGACCTGAGATCAGATTCTAAAAATGTCTTCTACATCCTGACGGTTTTCTGAAAAAGCTATGTTTCTATGTCAGTGGTTCTTCGATTTTTCAAAAATAGCAGACCTACAAGCTCGTAGCGCGCCACTCGGTGGCGCGCTATGAGCTTGTAGATCTGCTATTTTTCAATAGCTAAAGCATAACATAATGCTAACACCAAAAGGGGTTCCCGCCCAAAATGGGTTAATGAAATTACACGTTGCTGGTGTTTTTGTAACGAACACTGGTGACACTCAATTTAACCTCAATAGTGTACTAAGAGCCGTAACTGAGGAGAATCGCTGAAACACACTAAAAGTTGGAGAGCGTAATTGACCTCAAGAAACTATCGCTACAATTTGCACACTGGAGTGGGTTTTTAACTTAACATAAGACCTTGAATGGGGAAGAGTCGCTTCCCTCACTTCAACTTTCTGGTGCTGCCGCTCTGCACTTAATTAATTGAAGTAGGGATTCATTAAGTAAAAGAGTTCTGAAAAGTCACTTCAGCTCTTGTATTGAGCATGTTACTCAAGTCTTTATGAGGCCAGCACTCAGGCCAATTGTTTGTTGTTTATAGTACGGTACATACATACATACATACATACATGCATACATAATAAAGCTTTATTTGTATAGCACCTTTTAAGAACCAGTCACAAAGTGCTTTAACAGAGAAACATATATAAAGACATAGCAAGGAGGCACACAATAGAATAAAATACATTGTCAATAATGCACAAAATCACAACAACAGAAGAAATCAATTAAAAAAATCACAAATCACAAGGGTATAGGGGGTCGAAATGCAACTTTGTAGAAATGAGTCTTAAGGAGTGATTTAAAACGGGGCACAGACTCGGCAAGCCTGATCTCTAGATACATACATGCATGCGTATACATACATGTACACGTGTATATAATTCACTGAGTAAATGCAGACTTGCTGTATTATGCATATCTTCCTCCTCCAACTAGCAATGGATTTATTATCCTCTCAGCGTGGCAAGTCCCTTATTCAGCTGTAACCACAAAATTGTCCACTTTGCTGCGGAATGAAAGCGTGGCTTTATGCTCCTGTGCGGTCCTCCCTCTATTAGCCACGACCAACCAATACCCGCAGCCGCCGCTGATCTGGTATTCTGTCTTGTCCCCCCTCTTCTAGCCCATTTTGACCTGAGATCAGATTCTAAAAATGTCTTCTACATCCTGACAGTTTTCTGAAAAAGCTATGTTTCTATGTCAGTGGTTCTTTGATTTTTTCAAAAATAGCAGACCTACAAGCTCGTAGCGCGCCACTCGGTGGCGCGCTATGAGCTTGTAGATCTGCTATTTTTCAATAGCTAAAGCATAACATAATGCTAACACCAAAAGGGGTTCCCGCCCAGAATGGGCTAGCACACCCTGGGCTCATTTGTTAATGCCAGAGAGCTAATTTCCCTCCAGGCGCTGTAGGCAGCTTGAGTGACAGGTCGAAGCGCACGTGTTTGGGACTCACCACCCCATGGAGTGCCATCATTCTCTCTCCCACGGCTGCCGGGGCGTGTACGAGGGGTCTTGGTGTGTTGCCAGTGGATGTGTCCAAGTGTGTGTCGGGTGGTGGATGCGAGTGGAAACTAAATTAATTGCACGTTCGTTTAGCATGTTGAATGGGTTCCTGCGTCCTGTCATGGCGGCCGATGCTAATTGCACTTACAGCGACGCCATTGGTCAAGTGTCAAAAAGCCATGGGGCGGTTGTGAAGTTTGTCAGGCTCACAGTGTCCACGGTCTGCCCGTAGCTTCATTGATTCGTCCCCAACGGAAAATGACAAATGGAAATTGAGCCTTCATTTTCTATTTACCTTTTGAAAGCTCCCACTGTCGTGGGACACTTCCCAAGAAAATAATGGATTTCACCAACTACAGTAGTACATCTAATGGCTCTTTATATCCTATAAACATTGTTCTATTAGCGTGGCACACTTGAATGAACTGTTAGGAGAGTTATTGTCCTAGTTGGTTCCTGTATCATTTTGTGATGTATTGTTTGAAAGCGTTGTTGGTTGCCTCAGGCAATAGTATGTAAAGTTAATTTACTTTGGATGGGGTAGCAATTCTGAAATGTTTCTCACGTTACGATAAATAATCCCCCATGCATTATTGAAAATGTCATACTTTTCAGAGTCTCATTTCGATGAGCAAACATTTGCTCCATCCATGCTCTGCAAAATAGCCCACCACAGGTTATTTTCTTGATTTAAAGAAATCGAATTCGCTGAAAAGTAGGAAGGCAGCCTCCCATCTCTCTAATCAAATAACGGCATCTAGATTCATGCGCCAATTAATCAGCGGCTTTGTGGTTGTTGCGACAGTAAGAGAAAGAGGTTAGAAAGAGAGACATTTGATATGTTGAATCAGCACTCCCTCTCTGTCTCTTTATCTCTCTCTCTCTCTCTCTCTCTCTCACTCCGTTTGTCTCTTTATCTCTCTCTCTCTCTCTCTCTCTCTCTCTCTCTCACTCCGTTTGTCTCTTTATCTCTCGCTCTCTCTCTCTCTCTCTCTCTCTCTCTCTCTCTCTCTCTCTCTCTTACTCCGTCTGTCTCTTTATCTCTCTCTCTCTCTCTCTCTCCTCTCTCTCTCTCTCTCTCTCTCTCTCTCTCTCTCTCTCACTCTGTCTATCTCATTATCTCTCTCTCTCTCTCTCTCTCTCTCTCTCACTCCGTCTGTCTCTGTATCTCTCTCTTTCTTTCAAGCACCTCACCCTAACTTTCTCTTTAATTCAATTCATTCTGAGTTCATGAATGCCTCCTCACTTTTGAGGACTTTTGTGCCGTCCAAGGCCGGAAATGAGCCTGCCTCCATGGAATGAAATATCACATCTCTTTGTGAGAATAGTCCTCAACGTTTTCTCTAGGTATTGGACCCGTGTTGGGCACAGTTCCAACTTTGCAGGCGGCCTAATTGGAGATTTATTGGGAAATGATGTCTTGTCAGCTTATGCACTTCAGTGAAATAAATGTAAAACGTGTTGCTTGTGTTGTGAGCCCTCACCCCTGCCTGGTTTCTGTTATTACAAGCGATGCCATCTCATTTGGATAAGACTCAATCATCTGTCTGTCTGTCTGTCTGTCTGTCTGTCTGTCTGTCTGTCTGTCTGTCTGTCTGTCGAGAAAAAATAAATAAATACAAACAGCGACAAGGGAGGTGTATATACACTGTTCATCGAAACACCTTAATAACACTGTGCCTGACTTTCCACGATCAGCCAACGCCACCATTAGAGCTCCTCTTGCTTTTCAATGGGCCTCCACTTCTGAGTAATATTTAAAAGCCCCAGTGAGTGCTGGCATTTTCCTACTGTCCATTATTTTTCCTTAACCTTTGCCGTGGCCTTTTATTGGAGAGTAATTGAGCCTGTTGTTATCATGTCTGCCCTTGCTGTAGGTGTCAGTGATTAAGAGCATACTTAAAAGTACTCTAAAAGATATTCGGTCCGTTTCAAATTCATTTCCTTTTACCCCCAAAAACGAATCCATTTCATCAGCGGCATGCTTGTCAGAAGAATTATCCAGGGAGAATCGGCAGTGGATGGAACATATTTTTAGATGTGCTGCACAAAAAAAATAGTCTTCTGAAGAATCCGGCAGTTATAGGGAGAAAAGACAAGAGGGCAAGTGGACGTCCGTGAGATGAACACGGGCGTCTAGAACAGCAGGACACGACTTTCAATAAGAGTCTGTTAGGTGCTTTTTGTTTGACAGCTCTGTCGATGAGACGAGAGGCAGACGGAAGGCTAGACGGGCATCACGACGGGTACATGGGGAGAGGATGCTGGCATGTGACGAATATGAGCCTTATCAATCACCGCCTCCAGGCACAAATGTAATTACACCGTGAATCGTCGACTAGACTGGTAATCCGAGACACCACTGGCACGTGCTCTCTTGCTTACATTAGAGGGATTACGGGTACAGAGGGTTAGAATTGCAGCGCCTGCTATTGTCTGATGTTTTTTTTTTTTGGAGAAGTTGACCAACAGGAATTGAGCCTTTGCCCTTACAGGGTTTGTCTGCGGTGTTCCCAGGTTACAAATGGATGTAATGCTTTTTTCATTTGACAGCGGGGCACCGTGATCAATTTTGTTGCCATTCAGGGGCGAACAGCGGTGTCATATAAATCATTAATAAGACTTTTCGAGGGTTTTATTTTTCACCACACGTTGGCAATGCACCCGAATGAGCCCAAATCTGTATATGCACAAGGATCAGTATCACAGAGATGATACTCTGTCATAAGCATTTTTCTTTCCCTTCACCGTTGACTCCACTTTTGTAATTTAGTCTCGGTGCATCTTACCTGCCTGTCATGTCGTCGTGGTGTTCTTTCTACTCTGCCTTCCTCAGCCCTAAAAGTCGTTTGATATGACAAAGACCAATAGTTTTCAGAGAGGGAATAAACGGTCCCATCATGAGGGAGGGGATAATTGATATCTTTCATCTCTCTAAGCCTGGCGGCAATTATTCAACAGCCTGATGTTCCAATGGCGTGGCCTTCTCAGTGTCGGAGTCCTGAATGATTTATGAGATGAAACGAAATGACACAATGTTGTGGCAGTTTCTCCTAATATTTTGTATTTATTTTTGGTTTCCCTCGCCGCGTCTTGTAGTGGTACAGACTAGAGCAGACTCACTGTGAACTGATGGACTGAAAGGATCTGCAAAGGGTGACGTTGCACGGAAACAGCTCTCATGAAACGTGTCCCCACCCTCACAACAAGGGCTCAAGAGGTAGAGCAGGTCGTCCAATGATCCATGGGTCGGCGGTTCGAATCCCGGCTCCTCCTGGCTACATGTCGAAGTGTCCTTGGGCAAGACACTGAAACCCAAATTGCTCCCGATGTGCTGGTTGGTACCTTGCATGGCTTCCACCGCAATCGGTGTATGAATGTGTGTGTGAATGGGTGAATGTAATGCACAATCTATGTAAAGCGCCTTGGATAAAGGCGCTATATAAAATGCACCATTTACCATTTACCACAATTTTCTTTCAATTTGATATACGTTTTACTGGGCACGTGAAGGACCGCAATGCCTAAGTGTCAATATAGCAGCATTATAGCAGCATTGAACATTATTGTGAATGTATTGTCAGTTTTCAACGCACACACGCACACACACACGCGCACACACACACACAGGCCTGTGCACACACAGGGCCAGTCTATCTGTCGTCTATGATAAATGATGGTGGAACACAGTGTCCAGAGGGGGCTCCCCCAACACAGACACTTGTGTGAAAGGGTGTTTATGAAAATCCATAACTGTCGCTGCACTAGTACTACGGTCTCTCAATGCAACGTTTACGTTTCCTGCTCGTTTTTCATTTCCACTGTAAACAACATGGGAACTCCTTGTGCTGTGTGGTGTGTCCGCGCACACGCTGGCGTGGTGTGTGTTTGTGTATTCATGTAATATGCATGCACTGACTTGTGTTGCCTAGAGAGGCACGTGCATGGGTGTGTGAATAATTCTGTGTCAAGGAGATGGAAAACAGAAACAGCCGGACCGGCAGTTGATGCTTAGTCTCATATCTCTTGAGTCTCTGCAGTAAACAACATTGAGATTTTGCCTGCTTTGGCTGGATGAATTAAGTGGCCCCTTTTGAACCCCTGTCACCTGCCCTTGTTTTAAAATGGAGCATCTCGTATTGCAGAGCCAGCCGAAGAACGATGTGATTGGTATGATTCATACATGCCAGTCAGGAGGGATGTTATAATGACTTGGATCAACCATGCGCTCGCTCTCTCCATCTCTCTCTCCATCGATCATCCGTTTAATTTAATCTCCCTCTAAAGAAACTGCAAAAAAAAGCTCAATTGATTGATTCCATGTATTAATTTATGACCAGCAAACTCTTTTGCTATCTTCACCTCCCTCTATTTGTCATTATTTCTCTCTGTCTCTCTGTGTCTCGGTCCACCACCCATGCCATCTGGGTCCCCTGTGCCATCGCTCTAGACCAGAGTCTAGCCAGCTGCTTGCATATGTCTCCATGTCAGACCTTTTTTGACACTGATGCTGCATTCACATGGAATCAGGCAATCAATATTTATATTCTGTTAAAATTGCCAAGCGATGGCCTCGGCAGGGGCTACACTATTGTGTGGAAACTGACAAGCAGAACTTTTTCAAAGGAAAGTACAACTGATGGAGTTTTTCGCAATAAAGGAGAATTCCATGCTAGAAGGCTTTCTTACCTTTCTTTGTAGTTGTTACGTCCCCACCAAAGAGGTCCAGGTGTTATTTTGTGCAAAACCTCCTTATTGGCTATTTCCCCTACCATAAGCCCTAAATTAATTGATTTTTTTTGGGTATATATCCTCTCTTCATAATGTAAATAATATCCCAAGCGGCACACTTTACTACTTATTTTGATGGAAATAAGCGAATTAGCACAACACCCCATAGCCCCATTCAATTCCCATTCAATGCAATTCATTGAGGGCTTATGGTAGGGGAAATAGCCAATAAGGAGTTTTTGCACCAAAAAACACCTGGACCTCTTTGGTGGGGACGTAACAACTACAAAGAAAGGTAAGAAAGCCTTCTAGCATGGAATTCTCCTTTAAGGCCGATGAGGACTTCTGCTACAATTTGTGGGCACACACATGTACACGCACACGCATACGCATACACACACAAAAATCACATGACACACTTACAGGCCATGTGAGAATTTACGCACAAGGCATTTTACTTCAGATTATTCTGTCTTGTGTTGTCACATCTGACACTACTTTCTTGCTGTTTTCTCTATGTAGCTTTCAGTCGTGCGCCTATCCCCATGGCGGTGGTAAGGAGGGAGCTGTCATGTGAGAGCTACCCCATCGAGCTACGATGCCCGGGCACCGACGTCATCATGATTGAGAGTGCCAACTATGGTCGCACGGATGACAAGATCTGTGATGCCGACCCGGCTCAGATGGAGAATACGCGTTGCTATCTGCCCGATGCATACAAGATCATGTCTCAAAGGTAAGACACACAAGTCTGAGGTGTTTTTTGGTGCTTTTTACCCCTTTTGCTTCCCAATGTAGTCTTTATGTAGCCTGGATCCAGCCCAAAGACCCCGCCCACTCTCTGAGTGGACTGCGTCTCTTGGTCTGGTGTTGCACTGTGAACCTATCATTTCTTTGGTACAAAAATGTATTATCCAATGAGAATCGGTGGTGGGGGTGGGTCTAACGAACAACCAATCAGCGCCGAGTCCCGTTTTCAGCGTCATCACGCAGCGCAACACACAGAGGAAGGAGGGAAAAACAACACCAATGGCTACTGGTTGAGGGAAATTCTAATCCCCTCCCCCTTGAAATCGCTCAGACAGGAGACAATGTCAGACTGAAGCTTCAAGAAAGCTACAGTCTGATAATCAGGCTAGTCTTTATGCCAATTTATTCATTGTCGCTGTTGTATCCTACTGACATACCTGCCAGTGAGGAGCCCGCACCGGAGTCCTACTCCTCTTGGTCAGGTTATCAAGTTTTAAACGGGTGTCCATGGATGGATACAGCTGTTCTCCTCAGTCATGGGAACTGGCTAGGCCTCATGCTCTCTCCTCAGCCATGGGAACTGGCTAGGCCTCATGCTCAACTACAGCAAGTGTATTAGTTACTAAAGACAAGGAGGCGATCCGAGCACTCAAAAAGTTAAAAAGGAGGAGTGGGTAGGATAAAAAAGATGTACTTTATTTATAAAAGTTAAAAGAAGCCAACATGTTTCAACTCTAACAGAGTCTTCATCAGAGACTCATACTTTCCCCGATGAAGACTCGAAACATGTCGGCTTCTTTTAACTTTTATAAAAGTACATCTTTTTTATCCACCCTCTCCTCATTTTTAACTTTTTGAGTTCTCGGATCACCGCCTTGTCTCTAGTATTCCAGTCCCACTGATCTTCGAAGCACCAGAACCTGCTTTCATTATTCTTTTTTGCATCTCCATCGAGCACCTGGTTGATTTTCTTTTTGTCGAAGTGTACTAGTTATTTCTTATTTTGGTTTGGTGCTCAACTCTTGCTCAATGATAGGCTTTCCCCGAAGCAAGTGGATGCCATTGTCTATCAAGGGCAAGGCATGATTCTGAAATATACAGCTGGTTCTTTCAGCAGCAGCCATGGTGGTTCAGCTACGAATGCTCTCCTTGTGTCCCCTTCAGATCTGGGCGAATGATCTCCACTTGGACCCCAAGTGGCACAGAAGCTGAGGTTGAATAATACCCTCCTGTTGGGAGGTTCTTGCCTGCACTTTTCCTAGCACTTTATACAAACTGAGGAACTTACTTTTTCGCATCCAGAAAGGCAACAACCAAATGGTTTAGCAAATCATCCAACAAGATCCAGGCAGTGTAAACGCGTGACTTGTATTCACTTGCAATCAAAAATAATTTGAGCATTATTATCTTCTGTGATTGATTGATCATATTTTCAATCATTGCCACATCCCAAATGCCATCTTGTATGCCACGCGCACTGGGGTTCAGGGCATACACAATCACACATGTTGTTAGGACAGATTTGCTGATGATTGCTGCATTTCATTGTGCAATTTGTAAAATGGCTTTGCCATTATATTGAATGAATCGTCTGCTTCTTCTGGAGGGAAAAGAATCTTCAACAGAACGAGGGGAGAATAAGACATTGTGATAACATAAGTGCTAACACCTGACATCAGATGAGTGGAGATGGAATGAATTGTGTTCTCTTGAGAGGAGAGATGCATTTCCACTTTAAAACTGGATACTTAATATGGTGGTTGCCCTAAGGGCTAGTAATTGCCGTACTTTATTATTTATGTATTTATTTATTTATTTATTTATTTATTCCATGCACTTTTTAGGGTCCTGTGGGCCAGGACATCATTATCATACATCATCATCATCATACAGACCCAAAGCTCGAAATGGCCGGTGCAACCACACTTGCAATTTCCCAGAATTGTGCCTTTCTAGTATTTTTATTGATCTCTTAAACTCTGAAGTAAGCATTTCTTTCTATTGTATGTTCACTTTCGAAATTCCAGTAAGTTCTGTTTAACATCTGACATGATTTATCATAAGGGCGTTGATAGACTATTCAGGAATACGAATAGTTGGGATGAATCAAAATTCAGGTGTATCTTCAAATCTTTCCTTCTCTTGATGATAAGTGATAAGTTGATAAGCTGTATACTGTCTCTCTGTAAGTAGAATGGATTAACATTTACTTTTCTGGGGAATATAATCCGCATGAGTGTAATCCCACCATGCCAAACTCTAATTATGAGTCATAAATTTACCTCAGTGGAAATCAATGTACATTTTCAATGATTTGAATACATTATCTCTTATTCGTGTAAATAAATAATCGCTCTGTGAGCTCTGCTGCCAAGATATGAGTGTTTTGAGCAGAGTTATGGCTATGTTGTGCAGAAACCCCGGACATGGAGACCTATTTGTCAGGGCAGACAGAGTGTGGGCTTGCTGCACTTGGGCAGTGATTTAGGGGTATAATTGATTGCCAACGTTAAGTTAATATACAAGTATCGGGGATTTAAGCATGCAGGTTGTGATCAAGACAAATACAAAGTGCTCATGCCTGGCAGACTAATTCTGTGCAGAGGACTGTAAGTCTTGTCTCCTTTTGTTGATTTATTGCAGCACTTGGAGCAAAAATGACGACCCCTGTCTCTGAGATATCATTCTCTGCATATACATTAGCTTAGAATGATCATCACCATGAGGTCAAAACACCCTTGAGCCACGGAGTGGAGACGTGCTTTATCTAAATTGCTATACGGTGTTGGCATGCTGCTATTATTTCCCAACCTAATGTTCCATTTTGTATGTGATTCTCTGAGAATACTAATGGGATCCGCGGTGCATTGTGTCTTGCTGTGTGGTACAACAGAGGTGAGATAATCACTGGCATGGAAAAAAGCACCTGATTGAGCAGGGTGTGCGTGTGTGTGTGTGTGTGTGGGGGGGGGGGGGGGGGGGGGGTGCTTGTCAGATCATTGATCCATCCCGTAGCTACAGAGTTCTCCCGCCGCCCACTCAGAATAGAAAGCCTAGCGGGAGCGAATCAACGGTTCCTGCAACTGTCAAGAACACAAACCTTACAAAGCCCCTGCAGGGAACAGTGGGCCTTTTTAGCCTCACGGTTGCCGACTGGTGTGACCGGTGCTGATTCAACCGGCCGCTTAAAGGTGACTGTAGCATAATTCAGAGCCGTGCCGCTTTGTGTCTTGAGGGGGCGAATTGGAGAGTGGATGAAAGTTGTGAGCAAAAGGAGGTATCAGAGTGCAGTTGGTATTTGTGGCTAGGCGACACAGCATTAGCATGCAAAGGTTAGCACGACAACGAACAACAACCAACCCCCCTCCCCCGGCGCGCCAACCGTTGCAACGGCGAACTGTCACAGCTGTTGCTAGGAAGTGGTGGATAAGCTCATTAGGGCTTCATAGAAGAGACAAAAAAAACACAAGAAAACAAGCCATACCCTCTGAAGAGAGTATGTGACTTTAGATTATATTAAGGCTGTCACACGTTGAAAAGTCGGGACAGAAAAGCTGGCATGTTTGGGCTGTGGATCACATATAGTTTTTGTGAAATGACAAAAGGATGGATCGCTCATGGATGCTATGCTAACTCCATACTTTAATGTTTTTTTTTGTTTCGTTTTTTTGTTCCACAGGCTCCATTTCTGATCTGTGTAGGCTGTGTAGCTGTGTCTTATGTGAACAACATTGGCACAGTATTTAGCATTTTCTGGAGGAGGAGAAAAATACATGACAAAGTGAGCCACAGCATTGAATTCAATTTATTCACTGTCCCTGTAATATTCAGGTTCCTATCTTATTCATTTGGTATGGTTTATAGTGCACATCAGTATGCGTGCACCCTGCACAGCTTACAGTACAGTATGCATCCATGGTGCAGTTTTCTTCCCCTCATGTGTGATAAGTCATCTTCCATGGCCATGGTTCCTATGCCTCCACACACCCACCCCCAACTCACAGAACTTTTCCTCCTCTGGGATTTATTCCATGCTTTTTTTCCCTCTCCCCCAGCCAGTTGCACCACCTGTCTCTCCCTCTGGCACCAGTTCTAGTAAAGGGCATTGTACGGACGGTAGTTAGCTTTCACATCCCATCAGAAGAAGAGCGGGACTGCAGCCGGCTTAAGCCTGTGTGGGCTAGGATCCATCAGAGGCAAATGCTCTGCCATGTCATCGGCCCCCAAGAGCTGTCAATACGCATTCAGCCAACCCCCCCCCCCCCCCCCCCCCCCCCCCAACCCCCACACACACACACACACACACACACACACACACACACACACAAACACCCACGTCCTCGTCATCAGCCGCCACTAGAAGGAATGGCCATTTATATTCAACAACGAATGCCCAAAGCCTTACCCGTTGCAATTTAGGTCACTGGTATAAGGGCCTGTTAGGTGTGTGCCGAGCTCCTTTAGCAAGGTGTTTGCTTCCATTACGGCCTTTTAAGCGAGGTCTAATAGCGCCCTCACATCTGAATGATAGCTTGCTGCTGAGCCGGTGAGTGCTGTAATGCATCTCAAAATGAAGGCTGTCTCCCAGCGCGCTGTGACAGGATGAAATGAATGGCTCTTAGTCATTACCCATTCCCGTCTGCGTGCCTCTGCCATTATGCTCCTGCAAGAAAAATCCAGCCGCTGCTTGAAGAGCACGTCACCTGTGCACAAACTGTACATTGCTTCATAGTGGCGAAGGATGCATGTAATTGAAGCTGTTGACATCATATGCCGGTGATGGTGTTTCACACAGTGACCGGATGTTCTATTTTTTGAAGGCTCTGCTCCCCTATCCATCCGTGAGTTCTGTACAGTTGACCCATTTTGACCTGAGATCAGATTCTAAAAATGTCTTCTACATCCTGACAGTTTTCTGAAAAAGCTATGTTTCTGTGTCAGTCGTTCTTCGATTTTTCAAAAAATAGTAGACCTACAAGCTCGTAGCGCGCCACTCGGTGGCGCGCTATGAGCTTGTAGATCTGCTATTTTTCAATAGCTAAAGCATAACATAATGCTAACACCAAAATGGGTTAACTATTTCCATGACTGTCCCCCACCTCTGTCCGGCACCCGTACCTCATGTCCCATCCCATTGTTTCAATTCGCTAGAGAAGCTGGGCAAAACGCAGCCATCCAACGACATTGCCCGCTTTCCGATCAGAGGCCCAAGCATCTGTGTTTCCCCAAGGCATGGCGGCCTTCACGGTCGGTAATTACATGCTATATCAAAGCTGTATATATCACGCGGCATCTCCGCAAAAGTCAACGAGCACCTACAGGGACAGCTGATAGCTTTGTGTCAGGCTTGTGCATGACCCCCAAAGCATAAAGCGGGTCACAGCGGAGACTCCCCTCTTTGCCAATTGTCTTTTCTCTCCGCCCCGCCCCTCTTTCACTCTATTCCATTATTGTATTTCATTGCCATATTTTTCCTTCAGTTTCCATATCGCTCAATCACCCTGAGAGCCTTACACTGTTTGATTAGCTGTTTCTATAGTGTTTTATAGTGCTATAGTGTTTAGACTTTTTTTTTCCTTCATCTCATGTCACCTTTAGGCCTCCTTTCATAGGGAACTTGCAAGGATTTGACGGTTTGTTTTGTAAATTCTGTACATTTCTATACGTTGGGGATTTCTAACTGCTGACCTTGTGTAAGCACTAGGCGGTTGAAAACATGCCTGTTGTTAATGAGTAACAAGCAACCAGGTCATTATCCACATTGACACATTAGTGCACAAACGCTTGAAACGAATGAATCGTCCTCTGCCGTAATAAAGTCGTGATGACAGAGGGACGACCAGGAATGAGGGAGAGATAAAGGCTAATTGTACTTTATCGCATGACTGTGTTGCGTGAAAAAAAATGTCATTTTTCAGTTGGAAGCACATCACTTTTCCAGAAAGGACACGGTGGTGCAACAAATTATAATTATGGCCTTAAAGCGATGTCGAACTTTGGTATGACCTTCAGTTGTATAACTATCTGATGGAAGTCAAAATATTGTTGATAATCTGCTGCGTCTGTGACGGGGGAACATGAAGTGATTCCTTTATCTCATTGCATGTGTGGTGAAACAGGTCTACCAAAATACTATATATCAAGAAAAACGTCGTGGTAGTACTGTGGTGCGCACACCCGACCAAGTGCCATTCGGTGAAATAGATTTAATCATAATGGAAACCGTGTTGTGAGCTTGTAGATTGGCTATTTTCACTACTACTTAGACATCTGTCTAATTTATGGAATTTCTTTGAGTTTTGGTTGATTTCTTCTTCAAATTACTGGGGGGAGGGGGGGGGGATCATTGAATTTTGGTTTTCATTAATGAAAATGTTTGCATTTTTGGGAATGTTTTTTGAAAATGTTTTGAAATAGAAGTAATTAAAAACAAAATGTAGGAAACAAACGAACAATAAAGGGACCCATAAAAACTGACCCAGTGTTTGGGAACCATTTGGTATACTACCCAAGATTCTACCAAAATGTGACACCGCTCCAAGAGAGCTAAAACGAGACTGGAGGATAAGGATTCCTTAATTCTCACCAGTGGTCTCTTTTCCGTCTGGTCCAGGCCTCATTATCCTTGGCATTTGACCTGATTTCAGAGTAGAAGGATTTGATGAGATATTTAGTTGAGGGAGAGCAGGGGGGATGGGTGGGAGGGTGGATTAAGTGCGCCCATCCTCAGCCAAATCCCCTCATCTCGAGCGGGATGCTGTGTCATGAGAGAGGATCTTTAACTGACAGGAGCATGAACAGACGCTCTCCCCGGCCTGCCTCCATGCATTCTTCTGTTGATCAGTGGTGGAAAGAGTGCTCGCATGTTTTATCAATTGCAAAACCACTTTGGTGGAGGTTTGGGTTGTGTAGTAAACCTCGCCACGATGTTGCTCCAAGTGTGGATAAGAAATCAAAAATTATTGCTCCAGTGATTTAGAAATAATAATTCAGAACATGCTCCTCATTGACTTGCATCGTACGCTGGAACTGCTGTAGCGGCCCTCGATTGGTAAAAGGATGGCAAAGTTGGATGGTCTCAACGGGTGTGTTTGTTTGTTCCAACACCGTGAAAACTATGAAAAAATGAATAAATACCATTACCATCAATTTAAATAATTTCCTAGTTTCACTCAACAACAAAAATCAAGTGCATTTAAATTCATCACTTTCGTACAATACAACAATAAAATGATCAATTTATAGTAGATTATAATTCAGTGATGCAAGGACAATTCAATTATAAGACAAATAGCCTACCAAAAGAAAATGCACAATAACCAAATGTACCCTAAACCAAAACGAAATACCAAACAAAATATAATAATTAAACCCCCAAGGGAAATCATGAAAGAAACTCCAAACAAAAAAACTCAAAGAAACAAGCATGTACCTCACTCCGCTTCAGTCTGCTTATCAAGGGCGCTAAAGGGCTGTATAACTAGTATAAACAACTTCAGTGTATAGTTCACTAAAACTGTGTCTTACAGGCAACCTTACTTAACCCATTCAGGGCTTTTTAAGCATTTTGTTATGCTTTAGCTATTGAAAAAAGCTGCTATTTTTCAAAAATCGCGAAAATGTGGTGCAAATCTTTGAATATATATTCTTTCAGAGTGAATGTTTTTAACTCAAATCTTTGCTTCTGGTGTGGTCCCTGGAACAACACATGTTGTGATGGGGGTCGGCGGCCAATTACATATAATTTTGGGGGTCCTTGGCATGAAAATGTTTCTCTGGCTCACTGTGTGTGTGTGTGTGTGTGTGTGTGTGTGTGTGTGTGTGTGTGTGTGTGTGTGTGTGTGTGTGTGTGTGTGTGTGTGTGTGTGTGTGTGTGTGTGTGTGTGTGTGTGTGTGTGTGTGTGTGTGTGTGTGTGTGTGTGTGTGTGTGTGTGTGTGTGTGTGTGTGTGTGAGTTTCAAAATAAGATAAACAAAAATAAGTAAATGACCTGACACCGCGAGCTGGTGGCAGCTGAGTGAGTTCCTCCTGCTCCCATCTGGTCCATCTCGTGCAGAGATTATGTACTCCGGACCATTTCTGACCGGAGCGATATGCAGCCGTATGCGGCCGCTAGAGGCGGGATCAACGCGATACTGATGACATAATTGGAGCTGTGCCACAGACCACAGTGCCAATGTAAACACAAGCTAACAGGACTACAACTCGAAATTATTATGGAGATATCATCATTTTTGTCCCGCTGCTTCCGGTTTATCGCTTCTGCTTGAGAGAGACCAGATCCAGGCAGGAGGAGGAGGGAACTTGTTAACTCAATACTGCCGCAATCTGGCGGAGTCAGGTTAACTTTCCACCACCATACACTTAACACATTTTGTGCCCATTACGTCTGTGGACGTCCTGGGTATTACCGCACGTGCATAGCCCAAGACGTCTGTGGACGTCTTTGAAAAAAAATAAAAATAAAAAAAATATATATATATATATATATATATTTTTTTTTTTTTTTATTAAAAGAAAATCAGAAAAATCAAAACACTTTTTTTTTTTTTTTTTAACACGTGGTGCCAAAGTTTGTGTTTTCGCCATTGAGAATGCATTTGGCGTTTAAATTAAATAACTCAGAAACTATAAAACATTTCAAAGTAAAAAGTTCCAGCATGTGTCTCCACAGTCAGCTGAATTATAAAAAATGTGAATGGATTTTCTAGGTGAAAGTGATTTTGGGCAGTTTCGCGTGGGCTCTCAATGTGTTAAATCTACAAGCAAGGGGAGGAACTAGGACATCTGAGATTTGTCTTGCTTAATTATTTTGTGTTTATTCTTTTCAGCTTTCAAACCTCTGGTTTTTACCCACTCTTTATCCTGAGAGCTGATGTTTTTCACCACTTACCACATCACAGTCTGTTGCTATGCATGCTTTTCTTCATACAGTAGTATAGGTGACGAAAGTAGCAGTTCATAATAAGGCTGCTGCGCGTTATGGTGAAAATAATGTGAGGTGCGATAAGCTCGTTGGAGTTTCAATGGTGATATGAGATGTGATAAAAACTAAAATGTATAATTGTAAGTGTGTGATTTCAACGTGTCTCTCATTGTATTGTGTACACGCTGACCGATCTGTTCTCAGTTCTCACCTTTGCCGACAAGTAGTGCTGTCACTAACTATCACGCTACTGGAATGTCTTATCATCCATACAATACCTAAAAGAATAAAGGACATCATTTGAGGGCAATTAATAATTTTGTACTTGAGGTATAATGATTCAAGGATAAATTCACATTTGTCATTTGCATTACAATAGACATTAAAACACAGAGGAAAAGGCCCGGGGGCTGTATAATTGGCATCAAAAATTGATTCTGATAAAAGGTCTACTCTGCTGATCACCGATAACATCATCATCACAGAGAAGACTGCAACCATCTGTCTAATACACATCTTAAAATTATTGCGATTGCATTTGGCTAGTTTTAAGTTGCATTTGCGGTCAGGAAAGTTGCATTACAGAACATAAATAAATGGTATTTTCTGTTCCAAGAGTAATTGGTTTTTTGGAGTCGTTGGTGTCATTATACCAGAGTGAAAAGTCCTCTGGCTGTGTGCCAGTGTATTCAACCATGATATTTTAAGGAGATGGTTTTCAGTGTTGGACAGTAACAATTACATTTGCTTGAGTATCTGTACTTTACTTGAGTATTTTGAGTATTTCCTTTTTTAGGAAGGGAATAAGTACATTATGAATGTCTTAATAAGCCCTATTTCAAACCTAGTGAAAATAGATGATCTACAATCTCACAACACAGCGATGTGACGAGTTGTGAGCTTGTAGTATTTTTAAAAGCATCTGACTCAAGTACTGGAGTTGAGTACTTCCACCACTGATATGGGGAGATGGTTTTATTGATCATTAAACAAGGCAACTACTATATTTGAGTATTCAAAATGCTTCTGTGCCAGTATTGCAGTCAGCAAAGAAATTGACAACCCTCTTTTTGATTTGTTAATGTTTGTTGGCGTGCCACGTGCCTGCTTCCTCCGAGATAATGATCATTGGGTATTACTCTTGTATCGCCCAACTTTTTTTTCTTCCAAAAACAGTACATCTAAGTGTTAAAAAAAGCTGTATTTATGTTGACACATCCAACAGCTCATTAAAAGCATTACTCTGGCTATACCTGGCTGTCTCTGCTGCCAAATGGAAATATTTTTTAAACCAGTGCTTCTCAAACTTTTTTATTTCAAGGACCCTCATAAAGGGTGTGCAAATGGAACCAAATGTACCCTTATGGGTCCATTTGGTTCCAATACACACACACACACACACACACTCCAAGTTATTTGGAACCCCCTCAAGGAACATTGAGGGTCCCTGGAGTCCACTTTGGCCACCACTGCTTTCTCTCCAATTAGTAAAAACGGCTTCACAACAACAATGCTGGCATAACAAAAACAACAACAAATAATATTGTAAAAAATATTAATAATTAATTTCATATAAATAGGGCTTTGCACCGATGCAGTGATTGGGCCTTAAAAAGGCTTTTTACTGTACATAGTACATACATGGATTATCTAGAATTCCACTTTTTTTTGCTTCATCATTTCATGCATGCATGAATGTTTTTTGTGACACAATTCAATATAAACACACACACACGTACAGCAACCGCACCCATTTTAACCACATCAAATGGTCTAGTTATGTAATGTCAAGTAATGAGAAAAACATTTTAAAAAAGTATGAAATTTGTCTTCATGAGTACTACAGACGAAAAACAGTTCACACTAATTATCCATTATGTATAAATGATGGATAAGGGGTCAGGACAACGAGGCCTTTTCGTGGAGGGGTCAGAATAAAATTTGGACTTAAACTGTACAGACTGTTCGTCTGTATATTGTGAAAGGAGTCTCAGAGTTGAAGATGGCAGAGGCAGACGTCCAGGGTTGACACCAGTGTTGTTTTTGGCAGCAAATTTCTATTTTAGTTTTAGTCATCATAGTCTCTTGAAACGTTTTCATTTAATTTGAGTCACATTTTAGTCACCCAGAATGTTTTATTGTTAGTCTAGTTTTAGTCGAGTAAATATCATCACATTTTAGTCGACTAAATCTACAGGTGATTTAGTCCGACTAAAATGTATTTTGGTGGGCCTTGATGCCGTCGTAATGGCTGATTTTACACTTGCCGAAAATAGCCGATCTACAAGCTGTCATCAAAGCTTAGTTTTCATTTAGTTTCCATTTAGTTTTCGTCAGTGAAAAAAGGTAGTCGACGAACATTTTTCGTCTTGGTTTTAGTCGACAAAATCAACACTGGACTTGACACAGGGCTTACTATGCCAAACAGACCAGAGAGCAGTGCTGTCATTATCCATGCATAACCCTCAAAGCCAACCCCCCAGTGGGTTCCCCTTGTTTAAAGTCCTCAAACAATGAATGCCAGATGAATTCATGCATGACTTTAATGTGGGGAATAAGCAAAATACCAGCAAGCATGTGGTGCCTTTATTCCTTTATATTATGACATTAATATGCATACCTGCATACCTGCACAAAAAGGCCTGCACGCTGGATAAAAAGTGTCGGTGGAATGCACATTTCAGTCTTTAGTGCACATTTTGACATACATTGCAACATGTCAAAGTTCCCCTGCTGTGTGATTCTCCTTACATTTGTAAGGAGAATGTAAGGAGAGTAAAGTAGATCTGCATTTCTTACCCTGCGTAGTTCGTTGGGATAAGGTAATTTCCGCCGAGGAACAATGGGCGTGTTGTGCACCTGACAATTACGGAAACGAAACATGATCATTGGAGCCTCTGCATTGAAATAGTTGTGTGCTGCAGAAAAACAAATGGACAAAGAATGAAAGGAATTCCTACTCTGCATTCAGTCAAGTAATCCGAGAGAGGGTAATAAGTAAAGTAAAGCTTTGACAGAAAGACCAGAGGAAAAATAACTCACCATCTGTGATAGCAAACATACAAAGCAATATGCACAATTCAGAGTTCCTCAGATGAACTCGGCTTCCGTTTTCATCTTTTGTTTTCTCAATTTCTCATTGTTTTTCTTTTCTCTCCCTCCAAATTTATGATATACGTCCGTTGGATGACATCACCTGGCATTCATTATATTACCGTCCTCTCATGTTTCAGCCCCGCCTTTTCCATCGCCGGGTTTGATAAGAACCTGCTGCATTCCCATTCTTGCCCAATTATGTCCAGTAGGCTGGCAGACTTGTACGCCTTCGAGGCTGCCTGGGTCTCCTGACCTGGCCCTTGTGTGCCAGTGTGTGTGGTGATTAGGTGGAGCATGAAACCTACGGTGGGGTTGGGTTATGTTTTTAGCAGTGTGCCCATGCAGAGCGGATTCACATCTCTCAAGGGATGGAGATGAGAGAGAATCCGATTGGCTTCAACCGAGGCCAATGGTTTGAATCAACCGCAACCACGTCCATTTTGGGTTTCTGAGCTGGAGGCCCCACAGGGCATTATTATACCAGCAAGTTAAATCATAATGCAGACATAGAAAGTTTGAGTTTCTTTCTTTTTTTTCTCCTTTTTTTTTTAAATTCTTGGCTTGTTTCATGTTATTCCTCAGGAAACATTTTGTTTTAATTTAATGTCAGATTAATAGTTCCTGTGGCAGGTGAAACACAGGGAGCTGTAATGTAATCAAATTAAATGAAAAGGGGGGAAGCCTCAGCCCATTTGCCAGCCAGGGGAGTGGGTCTCACTTGGACGAGCCCAAACACTAAAGAATGGCTCTAATTCAGACAGGAGCAGGTGGCTAGTTGGCGTGCAGGGAGCAGATTCCTCGCTTCTATTCCACTCTTTTCACTTTCCTCCATCTGATGTTTGCCTTTCCTCCATCTGATGTTTGCCTTCATCTGCTCATACATGTATAGTATAGGTGTGTCATCGTCTTTTCATCTCCCTTATTCCATCTCTCTGCTTCTTTCGTTTCTTAACACAATCTTTGCCACGAACGCGGGACCTCGATTTTCTCTCCATAACTCGCCTCTGCCAGAACGGGGGAACTCGTCTTTCTTTAATTTAATTTAATCCAGTAATTAAAAATAATATTTCTAAATATATTCATTTATATTTTACTCACATGTTAGACAGCCTACATACGGATCCGACGTGCTTTTTCTGCTCAAAATGAGACAATCTGGGATATTTAGGACCTTATAAAACATGAAACAAGCTAAGCTAATGCTGATGCTACCGCCGGGCGATGCTGCTCCTCCATGCGCAACAACAACACCAGCTGTATGGGGGATACACGTCCTGGTTAGTCAGGGAGCCCTTCTTCTTCTTTGGTTTTTCACACATTTTCCTGGCACTGACCAAGCCCCCAGTAAGGCTATATACAACGTTGAAGCTGCCACTACCTACTGGCGAACTGCAGCACGTCATGGAGGTGGACGTCATGTGTGTAACGTGCGTCATCCCGGACCTCAAATTTGAGGTCCGGGATGACGCACGGGATGACGCACGGGATGACGCACGGGATGACGCACGGGGCGGCTTAACTTCCGCTCACTCGAGCCATTGAGTTATAATTGTACTTCCGGCAGTGCTTCCGGGTGCTTCAAAACACCACTGAGCAACTTCCATAGAAGTGAATGTTTTCCCTGCTTCAAGCAATGTGAGAGACAAATTATACTGACCTTTAACAAAATGAGCTTGCTTTTCATCTCTCCTCCCAGACGGAAGAAAAGGAAGGGAAAACAATCATGCTGATTGCTGAGTGATTCATAAATCAATTATTACTCAAGTTCTTTTTGGCTTTTTTTGACTCCCACACTTTTGACTCCCCCCTGCCCCAAGTATCACTTCGTGCTGTTGGAAATTCTTTGCCTAATCACTTCACAGTACTGATCAGAACATGCTTTGATTGAAAATTGTATACAACGTTAGCATGCTATTATAGAATCCATTGTTCTTGAAAGTAAAACATTTGAAATCTTGTTTAAAACCTGCCTACCGATGATGTCACTGGTAGATTAGGTTTATGAACTGAATTAGGTTGAAAATGGATGAAGTGGACTTTTAATCTATAGCGTATAGCGTACTGATTCCGACCAAGTGTCATGGAAATCCGGCCAAGTCTAGCTAAAAAGTCGGACTTTGACCTTGATTGTGACCTTGAGCTTCTTTGACCTTAACCCACAACTTGATAAATGTTCTAAATCGAGCTGTAGTTCATTTGCATGTCAAAATACATCCGTGTGGTTTTATTCAAGCTCGTCTTTGTACCGTCATGGAAATCTGACCAAGTCTAGCTAAAAGTCGGACTTTGACCTTGATTGTGACCTTGAGCTTCTTTGACCTTAACCCACAACTTGATAAATGTTCTAATTGAGCTGTAGTTCATTTGCATGTCGAAATACATCCGTGTGGTTTTATTCAAGCTCGTCTTTGTACCGTTTCAGATGATCGCTCCCTCTCCACGTCTCTGCTTCTCCAAATGATGCAGCGATGGTGAATCATTCATGAGCACTGCACAGTCCACCTTCCTTCCAATCTGCAGTGCTGCTAGCATTGGGATGAGATGGCATGGTTCCTGTTGGTTTTGTTTTTCTCCCCCACCGTAGTGCGGTGTTATAGTGCCTGTAGTAGTGTACTGTATGCATATGTGATTTCCTGTATGTTTATTTTTATGTTTTTGCTTCCCCGAGTGCTGGATGGCGTTGAAGTCATGGAGAGGTTGCAGTAAAAACGAATGAAAGAAATGCCTCCAGTCGCAGCTCAACTCTCTTATGATGAGGCACTCATACTCTGCTCATACTCTGCTTCTCTTAATCCTCCAAATCCTGTTTCTTTTTTCTCCTTCTCAATTACTATTATACTTGGAATCCTGCCTCTCTGGGGCTCTCTAGGTAGTCGCTACGTATCTATTACTGTGCCTTCTTCTTATTCAGTGCGCCCTTTCCCCTCTCTTCTCTCCTTCTCAATTGTTTTCTGATGGGCTTAAGGTGGACATGGATGAGTGGCCATATGCCAAGTCCCTGTGCTCAAGAGAGACAGTGCATAGGCGAGGGTATGTGGGGCGGGGTGTGCCACCTGTTTGCTTCGTAACCTGGGCAGAAAAGTCAAGAGAGCGAGACGATGAACAGCCTCTCTTTCTATTTCCTACCTAGCTCTCTCTCTCTCTCTCCTTCTTCCGACACATGGTGGACCATTCCCAAGGGCTCTGTCTTAACCAGGCCCTGTCTGGTTCACCTCTGGGTCACCAGTCTACTCCTTGCTCCCTCCACTCAATTCTGGCAACAGCATGTACTTATAATTGTGTTTAAGATGTCAGCGGCACAGGTTTCCCCCAAAGTAACGCTTTCCAGACATGGCCATAAAATGGGATGAGAGTGTGCGTGTGTCGTGGTTAGAGAGGTGTGATTGCTTTCGCAGACCTCCAGAGAGCCCTGCCTCGCATGCTTTTATTTTAACAATCTCTTTTAAGGAGACAGACCTGGTTTTGAATGAAATGGATTGGATGTGTGCGTAAAAAAAACATTTCCGATCGTTTCGGAAAATCGGTGCCCTGTTTTTTAAAGCTAATAGATTGACCACATGAACCCTAGTGTAACCCTGGTTACCCTGGTTACACCCTGGTGTAACGATATAGTAACTGCATCGAAAAATCCATTTTATTTTCAAGAATCGAAGTATATCGAAATCAAAACGCGGCAACATTGACTATGTATCGTATCGTATCGTTTTGCAATGCAAATAATCGGTATCGAATCGTTTTGCAATGCAAATAATCGATTGTATCAATACTACATTTTTGTGTGTGGTATTTAGCAATTTTTTGAAGGAAAAAAAGAAAAAGATAGGTTTAATTATACTTAGTTTAAAATAATGTCCATGTATTTTACATAGTTACTGTATCGATTTCATATCATTGAATCGTATCGTATCGTCATAATGAACCAATATCGTCCATGTATCGTATCGTCAACCATGTATCGTGATACGTATCGTATCGCTGTTAAAATCGTATCGTTACACCCCGAGTTGGGAACATTCAGTGAAAATAGCGGATCTACAAGCTCACAACCTTTCACAGCGACATTGTGAAAACAGGACAGGGTCAAGCTCTAAGTGGTGTTGAATAGATGCCTCTCACTCCCTGATTGTGTTTGATCACAGGCTAGTGGAGTCTGCTGTCCTCCCATCTCCCATGGTTAGTAATATGAAAGGGGACGCAGTGACTTGTATCAATCTGAATCCTGTTATAAATGTTTCATAGTGCAAAATTGCATAATTCATTTTGATCCAGCCCGCATGCACACCTCTGAATATTCATATACGATTGGTAGCACTTGAACTTTCTAATAAATATTTGAGTACGTTATCCATAAAATCCTCAATGTGCTCATAAATTGATTATTTTCTTGGCGATAATACATTTTTATCGATTACTTTTTGGATTTAATCAAATTAGCAAGAAGCATATTTTTGAGTGGTGTAAACCACTCCTACGACTGGCTTTGTTAGTTTACGTGTAAAAAATGAGCACGGTTGCTATGGTCACCCAGTTCACACGGGTGTGATTTCATTATGTCAGACATTACGTCAGACCACAGCTGATCAGTCTATATAAGACCTTACACCACTCAGTTCACACGGGTGTGATTTTTATATATATATGATGACTATATAAGATGACTTCGCCATATGCGTTGTGTGTCTTCTCAACATGCCAGTGTCACTTTTTGTGACTGACATGGATCAACTGATTCTGATGCCTTTTTGTGATGACATGGTTGTATTCTCCCCTCAGCTAGACACGGAGGACTTCCTAATTTGATAACTATGACCTTTACACTTATTTTCACAGCATGGCTCTGAAAAAGCAAACTAGTACGGTCGTACTAGGTAGTATGATCGGTACCAGATATGCAAGCACGCATGCACGCAGAGATGTGTGGAATTTATAGTTAGATAATCGATTTTCCTAATAATGATAGCGAAGCCATTACAACGTGTTGTAAGTGGTTAATGAGACTAATCAATTTAGGTGATTTATAAAAAAATATATTAGATAATTTATGTTTCATATCAATTGGTTGATTTAAGAAGAAGAAAAAAATATATATACTGCTGGGCGAGCGCTGGCGCTTTGGCATGGGGGGTCAGATCAACATATGAAATTAATTCTGTACTGGCCATATATGGAGCGTGTCTTGAGTGTACAGGGTTTGATGAGGTCAGATCAACATGTAATGTCAGAACAGGAAGGATGGGTGGGGAGGGATCAACATATGGAATGTCAGAACAGGTCAATCCATATATGGAGATCTAAGGGTTTGAGGTTTGAGGTCAGATGTAGAGTTGCTGGCCAGCTCCATATATGCAGATCTAGGTGATGATCCAGTCTTCTCCATGTCTGGTTATCCAGGGTTAGATGAGGTCAGTGTCATGATCTTCATATATGGAGATGGCCATATACAGTATGGTGGCGCGTCACGAGGCGTGGTGTGACGAGGCGTGACCATATATGGAGGCGTGACGTGACACACGGAAATGCAGGTT
>NC_136802.1:12830272-12930272 GCF_951216825.1 Electrona antarctica
GATGTGACGAGGCGTGACCATATATGGAGGCGTGATGTCACAAGGCGTGACCATATATGGAGGTGTGGCGTTGACACATGGAAATGCAGGTTTCATAGTAAATGTGATCGCAATGAAGAAAATCTGCTTCTCGAATATTCTATTAACTACTGTATATCATGAGAGCAAGACGAGAAGTCAGTGAGAGTTTCTAAATGTCAGTTTCAATATTCCTTCAGTTAATTACCTAGCGCTGCTGTACATCTCTCATCACCGTTAGCGGGATATCTTGGCTTTCCTAATAGTACAGTAATTCATACCTCGAGCTGCAGGCTTTTACAGTCAAATCTAATCGTTTTCCCTCCCGCAAGATGCTGTACAGTACATATTCAATAACATGCATACATAGGCATATCTGACATAGACTTCCTCTTCTGATGCTAAACATGGCTCGCCTGCATTACCCAAAAACCCACTTTATCCTCCCAGAGTGTACGTGCCTCCTGTCCGCCAGGCCCCGGCTGAAATTCAGCAGCACAGCAGTGACTACATTTGACTGAGGGACTGCCATTGGATTTTTTTGAATTTTCGTTTTTTCATATCGTATGAAAGCAGGGAATCATAGCTTCAAATTGACATATTGGTTGTTCAGTTTGACCCACCAGTTCTGGAGATATGGCTTATAGAGTAATGTCTTGCAGAGAAACAGCGAGTTGAGAAAACAGGCTTGAAAGGTTCACTTCTGTGGTCTCTAACACTACACCTAGCTACATGTTTAAGCATTTATTTCAGATTTACATGTCGATTTCAGCTCTGACACTTATTTCAGACATGCTCTAGTATGTGAAGAGTATGCCTGTGCCATTAAAGGTACATTCAGTGATTTCACTTAATTCAACTATCACTTATTTTTTCTTATTTTTTGGATAATCCTCCCTACTATAAAGTGTGCTGACCATATAAGGAGTTCCTCCCTGTCCCCAGTGAGCCCCTGGGGTCAAAAAACCCTAGTTTCGGTTTGGGCTTTGGGTGGCAAAGCTTTCATCCAATCAGGATGAGAGGTGCCTTCCTCCAATCATGATCGAGTGTGGCTGGCATTGGTGCGCGTGCTGTTGGTCTGTTGTACTTCCCCCACTGTAGAGCGTGTGCATGTGCACATCTCGTTACCGGGTGGACCGGGTTTTTTTTCCAAATCACCCAAATCACTGAATGCTCCTTTAACTCATTTTGAAAAAAAAAAAAAGTTTTTCTCCTGGTGAAAAGCTGTATGGCAGTCTCTCAGTCAAATCTGGTCACAGCAGTTCTCTCCGGTGGGTTCCATCGGGGCCTGGAGTGGCCCTCTCCTCTTGGTCCCCCCGTACTTGGTTGTGCAAGCTAATTATGCAGGGCTATTTTCTGACCGGGGAGCATGTCAATATGGCACAGTGGGAGAGAGAGCTCGCTTCCCTCTGCGCCACATTGTTATTCATGAGTGTTAATTCCATCAATGGCCTCCTCAGCCCACTGGACCGTGGCCTTCTCCCTGACAAGGGTGGGGTTGCTGCTGCTGGTGGAAGAGCTTGTTACCGCCTGGCTGAGTCCTGGAATGATAAAAATGTGTCACGTTCTGTCTCGAGGTTGTGGGTGTGTGTGTGTTTAGGATTTTTTGGCAAAAAATGTGCAGCTATAGCAGTTTCCCAATCCTGTTTTTTATAGGGTTGTGACTTGTGAGTAAATATTCTCCCCATTTTTTTCCCATTTTTTTTTCTTTCTTTTTTTAAACCTTTCCAATTATTTTTTCACAAACTAATTTGACGATACAACATCTTATAAGCTTGTAGATCTGCTGTTTTAACTATTTTTGATCATACATGTAGTTTTAGGTCCCAGAGAGACAGCTGGTCTCCCTTTGGGGCCTCGAGCTGGAAAGCTTTGGGAACCCCTGAGCTAAAGCAACTGGCACAGAGGGACGGGTGAGGAGTGGATGAGGTACAGTGTAGCAGGATATATGGAGGAGCATGTCATTCTTTATTACCTGTCAAGGAAATAGTAGTAGTCCGGGGCCCACAAGTATTCCTGGACATGATGCTAGTATGCCCCCGGAGCTTACCCACAACCCAATCCGTGATGCTGAGTTTCAAGCAGGGAGGCATTGGGTAGGAGTTTCATAGTCATTGTAATGACTTGGCCAGGGAAATGAACTCCCAATGTCAGGGCGGACATTCTAACCATAATCACAAGTCCACTGAGCTAGTTACTGTGGCTGGTTACAGCCCTAGTAGTCTGTACTAAATGTGATACTACAGCAGCAATTATCATGGGAAGAATCATATACTGTAGTATCACTCAATGCCAAACTAATAGACATTAGACTCAGGCAATGAATATCTTGATTATTCATCAAATTATTCACCAAGTTATATGACTAACTTTGGTTTCATACATGTCTATTGAAGAGTCTGTTAGTATAGGCGATGGATGCACAGTGTTTTCGTTTGACATGATGGCTTCAGAAACGCAGTCTTTCTGAGCTGATATAATCATTTATTCGAAAATGTAGTCCAGAGAATGAAAAATTCCTGAACCAGAGAATGTTGTTTGCCAGCTTGAGACTTGTCTGAGACTTTAACAGTGTATTTGAACCACTGCTTCGTCACATCGCTGCTCACCCTGCAGCGCTGCTTTGAAAAACACAAGAATGCCAATATTGTTCCGCGTGCCTGACTGAATGTGGGAGGGAGGTTAAGCACACCGCCCAATAAGGCATGCAGAACAGAAAACTCAAATTCAACCCAAAATGTATGGAAGGAAGGAAGGAAGGAAGGAAGGGCGGCTGTGGCTCAAGAGGTAGAGCAGGTTGTCCAATGATCCATGGGTCGGCGGTTCGAATCCCGGCTCCTCCTGTCTACATGTCGAAGTGTCCTTGGGCAAGACACTGAACCCCAAATTGCTCCCGATGTGCTGGTTGGTACCTTGCATGGCTTCCGCCGCAATCGGTGTATGAATGTGTGTGTGAATGGGTGAATGTAATGCACAATCTATGTAAAGTGCCTTGGATAAAGGCGCTATATAAATGCACCATTTAAGGAAGGAAGGAAGGAAGGAAGGACAGACAAATCTGCAAGGAAAATGTGTCTCTGTAGCAGACCTTATCTGGAAAGAGGAAGGTGGCAGGGAGAGAGTTAGAAATGTGAGGCAGCATTTTAGAATCACAAAGCTACCGAGACAGATGTGTTGGAGTTGGAGATAAATGGATGCTTGCATCCAACCGGCCACCACAGCCTCTACCTATTACCCAGACAATGCCACTGCCTCTCTATCAGATTCTGCTCCCATGTCACCTTGGGAAGACAGGCAGAATTAACGCTGTGTCCGTGGCTCCCTAAATATTGTTATTTACAACAGCGTGGCTGGGACATATTGTGGTGTCTGATTAGGTACGTGTCGTGTACGTGGTGGTCGGGCCATGAATTAGTTTTGACAGCAAAGATTAGGCATGTTGGCCCATGGGCTGCAGACGCCGCTGCTGTTGTTGTTGTGACCGTGGGGCTGTTTTCATCTCAGTGTTAAAAGTTTTATGAATGCCTGAGAGGACAGACAGTCCCCGTGCAGCTGGACAAAAGGCCTGGTTATCTTGTCAAATCTTGTTGTGCGTGCGTGCGTGCGTGCGTGCGTGCGTGCGTGCGTGCGTGCGTGCGTGCGTGCGTGCGTTTGCAGAATGAATATGATATGAATACCAGGGGGCAGAACTTTCCTTTGCAGCTGGACAAAAGGCCCCGTTATCTTGTCAAATCTTGTTGCAGGTGTGTGTAATTTCTTACGTGGTTGGGTGGTTGCGGGCCCCTTTTTAGTGCTCTGCGATTTGACTCCAAATAAACATCACAGTTATTTCAGACTTCTACCTAGATTATGATTAATGACCAAATATTTGTATTGAATCTTTGGCACTTTAAGTATGACTTAAGTGCAAAATGGCGTGTGATCATTGTGAATGGTGGTGGTGATGTTTCCTGTCAGTCATGCGTAACTTCGCTTAATTAGCTCTCTGCACTCTCACTACCTTACAGTAAATATAATGTACAATTTGTAAGCCGCAAATTTGAACATACATCTATTACCTCTGAATGGATGTATTATGTTCAGACTATTACCAGTGTATATGAGGCTGATATATGTACAGTGTCAGCTAGACAGAACATATGGGGGTCATATGGGGGTGATATTGTATATAGATGGGAACATTGCATTGGTTTACTGCTGCTAAATGCTCCTACAATGTCCAAGGAGCTGGACAAAAAGGAGTTTTACTCTCATGTACCTGTTCACAAGACATGTACACAATGCGCAACAACGAAGATCACCTTCACCTTGACCTCGACCAGGCTTGTTTGTGGAGCTTAATAGCCATGGCTACAAAGGACTGACCGAGAAGCTTTGTTTTGTTTGGGGGGACGATTCATCTGTGGAGGAATGTTCTCCTTGTCTCCGCTAGAAATATGTCTCTGTTGGGCGGAAACCTTGTACTGTATGATGTCCAAAACGGTTCCCTTTACATTATTTTAACCCATTTTGACCTGAGATCAGATTCTAAAAATGTCTTCTACATCCTGACAGTTTTCTGAAAAAGCTATGTTTCTATGTCAGTGGTTTTCGATTTTTCAAAAATAGCAGACCTAAATGGTAAATGGTAAATGGTGCATTTATATAGCGCCTTTATCCAAGGCGCTTTACATAGATTGTGCATTACATTCACCCATTCACACACACATTCATACACCGATTGCTGCGGAAGCCATGCAAGGTACCAACCAGCACATCGGGAGCAATTTGGGGTTCAGTGTCTTGCCCAAGGACACTTTGACATGTAGACAGGAGGAGCCGGGATTCGAACCGCCGACCCATGGATCATTGGACGACCTGCTCTACCTCTTGAGCCACAGTCGACCTACAAGCTCGTAGCGCGCCACTCGGTGGCGCGCTATGAGCTTGTAGATCTGCTATTTTTCAATAGCTAAAGCATAACATAATGCTAACACCAAAAGGGGTTCCCGCCCAAAATGGGTTAAAATAGTGAAAATAGCCAAACTACAAGCTCATAACGCGCTGCATTGCGATGCGTTGTGAGCAACGCTCACCCCCCAAAAATATGTAAGGGATAATCACCTTGTCGGAAAACAAGGAAGTGAGTTGATCAAATAGAATCCATTTTCGGGTACTGCTAGTCTCTTTCTAGCTTAAATGTTTTCAAAAACATTTTTGAGAGCAATGTTTAGCTGTAAATGACAGTGTGTGTGTGTGTGTTTACATGGCTGTCATGTTGGAAACAGCAGTAAATCAAGTGGGCCGCATCGGCGCAGCTGGTGCTCAGATGGTTTGATTAGGCAGCAGTTATAGAGCGGAGCGGTCTGTTATCAAGAAATAACACACCGCTGAATTCAGTGATTGACCAATCAGAATCAAGCATTCAACCAAGCCATGTAATAAATATAAATAAGACACTGACTACTACAAACTGCTAGACATCCACCACCAGACACCAGGCATCCTGGTTTGGCCGGGATTGTCCCCCGTCTCAACAAATATCTCTGAAACACTCAAATTTGGGTGTTTACATAGACGTTTATCACCTTCTGTTCTGTTGCAAAGTGCAGTCACTAGTTTTGCGTAGCTCTACAATAATTGTCTCACATCCTGAAGAAAATATAATAATAATAAGAAGTTGCAGCGTGTTTTTAACTCTATAAATGTATTTTGTTCTCAAACCTTTTAATTTCAAGGAACCACATACCTCTGAGAGTGTAAATGGAACCTTAATGTTGAAGTTACATTTGGAACAACCTAAAGGAATGCAGGGAGTCCCTGGACCCTACTTTGAGAACCACTGCTCTACCTCAAGGAATGCAGGGAGTCCCTGGACCCTACTTTGAGAACCACTGCTCTACCTCAAGGAATGCAGGGAGTCCCTGGACCCTACTTTGAGAACCACTGCTCTACCTCAAGGAATGCAGAGAGTCCCTGGACCCTACTTTGAGAACCACTGCTCTACCTCAAGGAATGCAGGGAGTCCCTGGACCCTACTTTGAGAACCACTGCTCTACCTAAAGGAACGCAGGGAGTCCCTGGACCCTACTTTGAGAACCACTGCTCTACCTAAAGGAATGCAGGGAGTCCCTGGACCCTACTCTGAGAACCACTGCTCTACCTAAAGGAATGCAAGGAGTCCCTGGACCCTACTTTGAGAACCACTGCTCTACCTCAAGGAATGCAGGGAGTCCCTGGACCCTACTTTGAGAACCACTGCTCTACCTAAAGGAATGCAGGGAGTCCCTGGACCCTACTTTGAGAACCACTGCTCTACCTCAAGGAATGCAGGGAGTCCCTGGACCCTACTTTGAGAACCACTGCTCTACCTAAAGGAATGCAAGGAGTCCCTGGACCCTACTTTGAGAACCACTGCTCTACCTAAAGGAATGCAGGGAGTCCCTGGACCCTACTTTGAGAACCACTGCTCTACCTAAAGGAATGCAGGGAGTCCCTGGACCCTACTTTGAGAACCACTGCTCTACCTCAAGTTCTCACCTTGAGCTCAGGTGTTCAAATGCAATATATTCGGGGATAAGAGTCTGGCTAGAGATTAGCAAGAACAAAGCATATTTTGTTACACTTGATTGCATATACAGTGCATGCACACATTAAAGCCTACGTGCTATGCAGAGTGCAGTGTGCACAGTGTGGAACTGCTCTACAAGACGTGTCACCAAAAACTATGCCATGTCATATTGAAGGATATGCTAAATATAACGGTATAACAGTAATGACATGAAACAAGCCGAGCAAAAACCACACTGTTCTTCTTTCCCCCCATTTCGCACTCCCATCCCTCTGGTACTAGAGCAGTATCTGGAGAGGTAGCCTGGGCACCATTCCATTTCGGGTTTATGAACCGGTCGGGAGTGGATGATATCGCCATGTTGTAGTGTTGTAGTACTCTTCAGACTCCACCGTGGCCCGTAGCACTTGCCCTAGCCTAGCCCCTTAGATAGCACATTATGTAGACTTAGATAGTATTTTAAACAGACTTATAGCTTGTTACGTAGACAGCTCTAGAATTGCATTTTATGTAGTCATAGCACTTTATAGTACACATTATATAGTATAGTATGTATAGTTTACATAGATACTCCACTGTTACGTTCTTAGTTTACGTATGATTCATGATAACTACTTTTTATATATGTGATGTATGCCATGCTTTTGTTATTGCTTAATGTAAGTCGCTCTGGATTAAGAGCGTCTGCTAAATGCCTAAATTGTAAATTGTAAATTGTAGTATTGTTTTGTATATAGTCTTCAATCTTCCGGAACTTCCTTTTCCCTCAAACCGATTTTTCTCAATAAAAGCTACAGGCTACGAGAGCTGCTATTGTTATTCTTCCGGTTTGTGGGGAAAGGAAGTTCCGTTTGATTGTTCCTGCCTGACGACTACAAAACAATACTACAACATGACGTAACGATATCATCCGTTCCAGACCGGTTCACACAGCACTTTTGGAACAGAGACCAGGCTTTCCTCCGAGGTGGAAAGCGAGGTGGTGAGGCGAGGTTACTCGAGAGGCATTTTTTGTATTGAGGGAGGGTTAAAAGGATCGTCCTGGTCACACCTGACACATTTGACGGGGCATTGCTGCTGCATAGGGTGAGCAACAACGACACAAGGGCCGCCTTGTCACCTGTGTCAGTGCAGGGGAAGCAAGAGAGCTCTGTCACTGTCCCTGCTTCCCTTGTTCTTAGTCTCTCTTGAACCTCTTTGGTCTGTCAAAGCTGCGAAGTGGCTGCATGCAGTACAATCTTTTACCAGATTGACCCTGCCGTCCTCATTTTGGGTAGGTTGTTGTAGTTGAAATTTCATAAAAATGACCTAGGCCTATATAAATTAATGTATACATATCGTCAGTGGCGTGCACAGACATTTAGAGGGGCAGGTGTTCAAGTGGAAAAAAGGGCACCTTGTGCAACGCGTGGAACCGGCCGGTTGCCTTAATAGTGTGAGATTTATAGATTTTTGGGGCACAAATAATATATTAGAAGCTTTTTATCAAGAATTGATCAATGTCGCCATGGACCACATACCAAGGGGGCAGGCAGACTTTCCAACGTTGAAGCTCTGGGTCCTAGTGGTAGGAGGAGGGACTACAGGCGGACCCGTGGATTCATGACCGGGAAACCCCGTGCAGCTGGGCTTTAACGTTGAGCGCTCGGTTGCCCTACGTCACTCAGGACCTCAAAGTTGAGGTCCTGGGAGGGACTTCCGGCAGTCTTCCGGGTGCTTCAAAACGCCACTGAGCAACTTCCACTGACATGAATAGCTGGGGGGGCGGAGCTTCGCGCTAGTTCAGTCTCTATTATATATATACTCTATGCCACATACTGTACAGTGTACACTGTACAAAAGAAAACAACCAAAAGGGCACATTGCTGTCCAGAGGGTAAAAGGCAAGTGCTCTAGCACCACCTAGTGTCTATCTGTGCACGCCACTGCATATCGTATGCCAGTGTTCAGCGAACATATGGCGATCTACAAGCTAGTACTGTAGATTGATTGCATGACGGTGTTAGGCCTAACTGGTTAAAGTTGCAGAGAAATGATGAACTAGGACATTTTACTTAGCATGCATATGATAAAGTGGTATATAGGCTATTCTTGAACATAGTACACAAGTAAAATATAATGTATTTTTGCTCTTTGTAATGACACTGATTCATTTCAGACCTCAGCCTGATGCAACTTTTTGCAGCTGCTTTTGGCTAACTCACCTACCGTGCAGTAAAGCCACCACTTAAAAATCCAATACAAATCATATATTAAATATATAAAATAAACAAATAAATCCATATTTTTAATTAGTTACCGCTGCACCTAATCCAGCCCTCTCAAGTCCTTTAAAGCCTTTTTTTCCCCAGCACTCGCACTCCACATAACAAGTATGTCTGGTTGGGTGAATTAAGACCCTCATGGTCAGTGAATTACTTTCCCCTCACACTAAAGGTACGCACAGTGAGCGAGGGACCCTTGGGTAAATCGACAGGCTAGGAGACAGCAGCGCTCAGGCTGGCCCAAGCTTTTAATCCCAACGCGGATCCCTTGCAGGCAGTTCCTTAAGACCCGAGGTGATTTCCAGCATGCCAATGCAGGGCTGGACCCTTGCCGAGCTATTGACGTCTGACCCCACTCGGTATCGAACACCAAGGTTAGTTGTAACCCCCTCTCGCCTTTCATTATTGAGATGTGAATGAGGGAGGTCAGGAGGTGGCTCCCATCGATCTGTCAACACGGGAATATTTGATTGTTGCGTGGATGGCTTTGCCAAGAGAAGTATAAGGCTTTTTCCCGTCACGATATAACAAAGGCAGCCATTTTGAGTCTGGAGAGCGTTGACGTTGAGCACATAAATTTGCAGGGCTGTCAAGTAGCTGCTTGAAAAAGAAAGAAAGGAAGAAAGAAATACTTAAACGTTGCTGCTTTTATTGTGCTATTTTTCTTTAAGAATTATGAGAGTGCACCGCCAAAGGGATTTCACCCCCCCCCCCCCCCCCTCTGTGGCTCATACAGATATACTATTAGTGGATGTTATTAGAAATGGCTTCCATCTCCTCTTTGTTGGCACAAAGTAATTAGCTTCTCTAAAGAGCCACTAAAAGCCAGCTTCTCGGGGTGACTGTTGGTGAAGGAATGCGTTTTTGTCAGTGGCTTGCTGGTTGTGGGGAGGCCTTTGAAAGAGGAAAGTGCTAGAAGTACACACACGCCCAAGTCGGACATTGGGAGTTACCATGGTGACAGCAACTGGAAATGAAAAATCTGAGCATAAAGGCAGACCTACATGCGTGCGTGCGTGCGTGCGTGCGTGCGTGCGTGCGTGCGTGCGTGCGCGCGTGCGTGCGAGTGAACAAGACTTTCTGTTCACACAACTATTGGTTACAGTTTAATATAATGCAGGTGTTTTTTTTTCTCCTGTTTTTGGATTATTCACTTGTGCTCAGTTAGATGAATCGTTGTCTGCATTCCTTGGCCAAATGCGGGGATGGACCTTGGAATAATAGCCCGGGGCTGGGATTAGAATCTTTGTGTTGTCGCTGTGCATCCCCATAGCGTTCCCTCGACTCCAAGCGGCAGCAGTCGCTGCTCTTTGTGCGTAACAAACGCGACTTGATGCTTTGAAAAAGTCAAACGAATGGCATTTCTGTATCTCTCCTACCCCCCTCCCTCATTGTGAAGCCTGTCACAGCGGTCGGTGGCACTATTGAGTGTCTAGCTGTGGAATCTCAGGCTTGAAGAGGAGCTCTTGAGATGGGCTTAGCATCTCAACAGGATGGGTTTCGAAAAGCTAACCCCGGTCAGCATCCCTGGGGTACCTTCAATGGAATACTCCAAGATGGATCCCTCTGTGCTGTTATAAAGAGTATACTGAAAGCATGCGTGCGTGTGCAGTGTGTGCACAAGTCTTCCCGCAGTGAAGCTGGTGTGGTGACCACACAAAACACACAGCAGTCAATTTCGCCAGCATAGTGCCATGACGCACGCACGCACACACACACACACACGCACAAGAAAGAAAAAAGAAAACGGATCCCGCTTCACACCTTGCATGTCAAATTATCGTTTCCCCTCGAGATGTGACACGCTAATACATTCATCTGACCCCGCTTATGAAAAACACAATGCAATCCCCACCTTTACAGTGTCCCGCTGGAATGAGGCTTAGCTTAAACTGGAGCCGCTGCATGTGACAGTCCCGCGGGCCTATGGCGGGATAAATCAAGCGTCGGCAGGAAGATAGGGAGCTGCATCATTTATTGGCAAGAATGGAAAAATTCATCCTGGAAATCATAAATCATTGTCCAAGTGAATGAGCCTCCCCGACCAAATAAATCGATTCATGGGGATATTTCACATTTCAATCCTGCCATCTCCCTTATTTGTAGTCACCTGGAGAGACACTTGTGGGCCACATAATTTATATGAAACACACACAGGAATTAAGCCATTTTGGGCGGGAACCCCTTTTGGTGTTAGCATTATGTTATGCTTTAGCTATTGAAAAATAGCAGATCTACAAGCTTGTAGGTCTGCTATTTTTGAAAAATCAAAGAACGACTGACGTTTGACAAAAGCAGTCTTCCTCAGGGTCTGCAACAAGCCTCCAGTCGACATTTCTCAGTGACTGAATGGCAGTTTTCTACTATTTGACAGGAACCCTGATAAACCCCAAATATACAGTAGAAAAGCAAAATATTCCTTTAACGCATTTTGGGCGGGAACCCCTTTTGGTGTTAGCATTATGTTATGCTTTAGATATTGAAAAATAGCAGATCTACTCATACGAGCTTGTAGGTCTGCTATTTTTGAAAAATCGAAGAACGACTGACATAGAAACAGATTTTTCAGAAAACTGTCAGGATGTGGAAAACATTTTTAGAATCTGATCTCAGGTCAAAATGGGTTAAGCTCATGCTCTCTGACAGATATTTAAATGGTTCCGTTTATACATTCCGTGTAATACATTTTTAACAGAAGGCTTTGTTTTTTGCATCTGTGGTTAATTTCAGTGTCGGCGGGTTAGATTTATTCTGTGCACGTGTGTGTACATTAATTTGCATAATATAATATTCTTAATTGTGGTTTTTCTAAATGATTATGCTTACAGTAAATACTGAAAGTGTAAATTCACCCTTTGTCAAGTCCCGCCCGTGGTTCTGCCCCTCTTCGCACCCATTGGTTGCCGTCTCATGGTTGGACAAAAATCCTCTCTCTCCATCCACTACCATTGAAATAACAGGTTTTTCAGTTGCTTCGTATTGATATTCTGTGCATTCAATTCTTATTTTAAACTTGGTGTCAGTAAAAGGAACATCACAGGTGCAGCATGGTGACTGGGCATATCATGTTTGTTTTTAGTTTTTTCCAAAAATGATGTTTTAGCAAATTCAACATAAACGAGGCGGAACCAGGGCTGCTGGTTAGTCAGTCAGGGACCAATCAGAAGGCTGACAAAGGGTGAATTAACAGATTTGACTGTGCTTCCAAAAATCACCGGCGAGTACTTCCAAAAACACAAAACAAACAAAAAGTAAAATAATGTATGACTCTGTATTAGGAACCACAGCTGTAGTGTAGACGGTATTCAACACAAACCAACCAAGATAACTTTGGTTCTAATGCAGCTGTTCAGGATTCTTGGAAACGTGGTGCTGTCTAGGACAGTGGTTCCCAGAGTGGGGTCCGGGGACCCCCAGGGGTCTTTAAGGGAGTTCCAGGGGGTCCCCAGCTAAATGATAGTTTGGAACCAAATGGACCCTTAATGGGTCTGTAACTCTGAGACCCATTATATAGACAGAGTATACATTGGGGTACGTATATATACGGACCTGGGATATGACGCCACCTAGCGTCGGGGGACGTATATATACGGACATGGGAAAGAAAAATTAAACGGGTTGAGAATCACTGCTAGAGCCGTAACAATCTGTCGATGGCATGTCTTTTCAAATGGGGGTCCGCGGGCTAATTGGTGTCAATTTGGGGGTCCTTGACATGAAAAGGTTTGTATTGGGAACCAGTGGTCTAGCTAGCAAACCGGCTCACGTTTCCACCATCTTTAAATGGAACCATTTTAGTCAAGGATACGCCATTAATGGAGATGCCTTCAGATTGATAGACCAATAATGTATTCTTTATCCTGGGGGGGATTTCAGTCGTTAATGACGGTTAATATTTGAAAGATAATGTATATTGTACGATTTAAGCTGTCAATCAGTTATGAATGGATATACCGACCGAATATCTAAGTGCACACAAGGCTGATTTGTGTTAGACACACATACGCACTGACATGTTGAGGAGGAGCTGCTGTTTTACATCGGCAACGCATTCATCCCCTTAGGAATGTATACAGTCTGACATACATGTACTCACTGTTTCGTTTTACACGAACGGAAATGAGGATTATTGACCTGTAAGAGACATTTCTTCATCTCCTCACATCACCATAAATCTGTGTGATTAAGCTTGACTAAGGTTGTAACCTACTGTCATAATAAAAGAACAACAATACAATGATTGACAACACTTAGTTTATTCCCTGAGTGGTAAATTACAGTGATGATGAAAAGTGCTTAACAATAACAAGTGTAACCAAACAGTCCGTCCCGAATAGCCAGGACTGTTAATAAAATATGAAGCCATAATTTGCGGTGATGGTAGGCAACAACATTGTCCCTGACTGATCAGCCCGACTGATATTCTGTTCATGTAATTTGTCAACATTAATCTTGCATGGTGCAACCAACCAAAGACAGCTTTAACCCATTTTGACTTGAGATCAGATTCTAAAAATGTCTTATACATCCTTGACAGTTTTCTGAAAAAGCTATGTTTCTATGTCAGTCGTTCTTCGATTTTTCAAAAATAGCAGACCTACAAGCTCGTAGCGCGCCACTCGGTGGCGCGCTATGAGCTTGTAGATCTAGCTAAAGCATAACATAATGCTAACACCAAAAGGGGTTCCCGCCAAAAATGGGTTAACTACCACTGCCACTACCACTCCTTTTTTATGATTTCTTTGATTGCTTTTGCCATTGGTTCCCAGTTCAGGGCAAGAAAAACAAAGTATTTTTTTGTATCCAGTTCTGAACCAAATGTTATGGTTCTGAACCAATTATTTTCAGTGGAAGTAGTCCGAACCGGTACTAAATTTGGATTAAAAAGGGCCGGTTAAAAGAAGGCAATGGCAATGTTGGTTAAAGAGTAACTCTTCTGACTGTTCATAAATTAACTGATTTCGGAGCATTCTATGACGTCAACATCAGAGTATTCTGAAATGTGAGCAGATTCTCTGCATATTTCCGAAAGGAGCCTATAAGTTATAATGGAAATTGATGACATTAACCCATTTTGACCTGAGATCAGATTCTAAAAATGTCTTCTACATCCTGACAGTTTTCTGAAAAAGCTATGTTTCTATGTCAGTCGTTCTTCGATTTTCTTAAAAATAGTAGATCTGCTATTTTTCAATAGCTAAAGCATAACATAATGCTAACACCAAAAGGGGTTCCCGCCCAAAATGGGTTAAGGAGTCTCCTTACTACGAACCAACCAACCCCAGTTCATGCATGGTCAAAATTAACTCATTTCCTACCAGGCTTAATAGATGTTTACAGTTTTTAAACTGTCTGTTTCAAACTTGAGGTAAGGCAATCACCTCTGAGACATTGTACACATTCATCACCTATTAAAATCACACCCGTGTGAACTGAGTGGTGCAACTCCCCTCTCCCCCAGTGCCCCCCCCCCCCCCCTCTCATTAGCAGGCAACAGTGCAGCACTATCTCTCTCTCTCTGTTTCTGGCACAACAGCGCCACTTTTGCCCCTACTGCTACTCATAGTCACATAGCCACACACATAGTCACATAGTCACATGTCACGGACATTGCTGTTCCTTGGAGTGGTTGCACCCATAGACATATATACATAGACGCCCCTTCCGGCTCTGAGGCGTGTGTCAAAATTGAAGGCACTATTTTCCCGACATTCCTTGCGAAGAATAGCGGAAGCAAAGCGGAAGCTTGTCAAGCTTCCGCGTGCGTAACATAAGTCCCGGAAAAGACGCGCTGTGATTGGCCAGTAGTCACTTGAGTGACAGCGAGAGACATGGAGGATTCACATGAGTGACGTCACTCGGGCAGCGACGCAGTCGCCTTCAGCAAATGCCTTCAGCACTTCTAAATAAGAAAGCTGCGGAGAACTGTTGCTTTGTGTTCACTCTTTTAATGTTTTCTGTTAGTAATCTAATCCCCCCTGGCTCTGATGTTGTATTGTTAATAACTTTGTTGTTTGTGTTTGTTTGTCTTGTTTTGTAATGTATATTGTCATGACTGTTATAAAGATTTGTTAAAAAAAAAAAAAAGCCTTCAGCACTGCACTTCCGCCTTCATTGGGATACACGTCGCTCCAATGAACTGCAGCGGCAAATGAGGCGTCTATGTATATATGTCTATGGTTGCACCACTCAAAAACCAGGGAAACGACCGCCCCAGAGGAAATGATTGGGTGATATATTTTACAGATTCTCAGTTGTCACCGTCAGCCCCACTCCCCCCTGAGAGTAATCTATGTTGCTCTCTATTGTTTTAAATTAATATCTCATTCATAATGCGGGGTGAGTCCTGAGTGGATATATTGACAGGACTTCTCTCATGTCTGTTTTGATTAGCAGGATAGCCTGTTTATCATGCTGTATGAATTCTATCGCTGTGCATGTAAGCATACATAATTTACATACTGTATCGCTCTGTGTTCTAGCTTTCTCGTTTCTAATTGTTGCCGCGGCACAAGGGAAATGATAGTAATTTGAATTTAAAAGGCAACATTATTCCAACATACAATAGCAGTACTGTAGATTTGGTTTAGTCTGAGGACTGTGCACGGAAATAGGGTGTCGATAATAAATTATTCATGGGAGTTTCAGACTGGCTATGGGTTTGCATTCGGCTGCAGATGATCCTGTGTGTTCGTGTGCAGTATGTGTGGCTAGTGGAGATTGTTTTTTAATACAGACAACTCCAGCACTCTTAGACATTAAAAATAAATGTGTTCTAAAAGTCAAAATGATTTAGAAGTTTAAACAAAATAGTGCCGCTTGCTGTCTAATGAGAAACACAGTTTATTTTAAAGGCAAATCCCTCGATGTCGATTATAGAAAATAAAATATATCTACAGTTAAATCCTGAGTATTTATAATGAACACTGTATATTTAGAGATGATGGGTTTACCATTGCCCTTTGGAAAATAAAGCTCTTAGAAATCAGTGGCTGTTTTCAAAAGACAAGAATACTTGCTATGGCCAAGAGACTCAATAATCTCTTTACTTGGTACCAATTATACGAAAGGGTCTAGTGAATGACCCTGGCTGGCACATGTCCAGAAAGATTAGTCATTATGTAAGACTCCTACTGTATTTAAATAGTTTGTTTTAGAAAATTCAAAAGGGTGAAGGTGAACTGTATTTATATGATCTCATAATGTCGTTTTTATTATGGGATCATGGTATTACATATATGGTTACAGGCTGACAGCTATAGGGTTTTGTTGATTTGTCTCTAAAGAAGAACACGAATGTTCTCACATTCTTTTGTTTGATTTTTAATAATGGCTATGGAAATGGAAAACAGGAGATAAAAGCAATGGTGGAGATTATATAACATTGTTTTTATTATATAAATTCATCTTCGTTCTTGTGTCCTATACTTTACATTCAAAGGAACAGCTCAGATACTGTATGAACGTTTTTAACTCAAATCTTTGCTTCTCGGGGGTCCCTGCCTGGAACAACATATTTTCAGATGGGGGTCGGCGGCCAAATACATATAATTCTGGGGGTCCTTGACATTAAATATTGAGCACCACTGATATAGAAACATAGGTATTTCAGAAAACTGTCAGGATTTAGAAGACATTTTTCTTTATTTTGATGTCAGGCCCTAAACGGGTTAAGAGGGAAGCTGCAGGGGCAGTGATTCAGTTGGACATGGAGCAACAAGCTGTCAGCACCTAGGGAAGAGCTGTGATTGATTGATTGATTGATTGATTGATTGATTGATTGATTGACAGTTTTGGAGAATTACAGTACATTTCAAGCACAACTCAATACAAGACAAGTTAACTGTGGATGGCACCATAAAGCATTACACTTGTTTACAATAGGGTCCACCATGTTCAATTCATCATAACATTTAGAGACGTACAAACATACACTACTATAATATAGTATTCACATTTTACGGGGGCCAGTTTTGAATTGCAGCCGTCCGTAGGTGCCCTTTGAGAGCGGTTTTGAAGGAGTCAAGGGATTTGCATGTCTTAATGACTAGGGCGTTCCACATACATTCCCATAGGAGCGAAATTAATTTAGTCCCTTGTTTGTGCCGAATCTGGGTTGCACATGGTTTGTTGAACTCTCTCTGGTGTTGACATTAAAGGTATATTCAGTGATTTGACTTAATCTAAATATCACTTATTTTTTCTTTTTTTCTGGATAATCCTCCCTACTATAGAGTGTGCTGACCATATAAGGAGTTCCTCCCTGTCTCCAATGAGCCCCTGGGGTCAAAAAACCCTAGTTTCAGTTTTGGTGGCGGGTGGCAAAGCCTTCATCCAATCAGGATGAGAGAGGCCTTCCTCCAATCATGATCGAGTGGGGGCGGGCCTTGGTGCACATGCTGTTGGCCTGTTGCACTTCCCCCCACTGTAGAGCGTGCATGTGCACATTTTGTTACCGGGGCGGACTGGGTGGTTTTCCAAATCACTCAAATCACTGAATGCTCCTTTAAGGAAGTATTTAGACAGGTACATGGGTATCTTGGTGGTGTATTGAATCTTGTGGACCTGACCCATTGCAAGATGCTGTACTGTCATCAACCCTAAGCCATTCCAGCCCGTCAAAGTGGGCAGGGGTGAGGTGGGTTCGGGGAGTGAGGCTGACCAGTTTGTTTTGGGAAGTCTGGAGCCTTGTTTTAATGGCCTTTGAGGTGCTGTGGTACCAAGAGGTGTAAGCATAGTCGACGGCCCTTATTAGAGTGTCACCTGTTTAAGAGTTTAAGTTCCTAGGTTGTTTTGTTTAGGGCGCTTTCACACACACAGTTTTCTTAGAAGGTCCGGATCAGGGACCAAATGTTTGATTTTGGTCCATTTTGCGTTCACACAGGACTTTGTAAAGCGAACCAAATATGTGAACAAATGACATCATACAGGCCAAATTGATCTACTGACAGAATATGCTATTTCTATGGAAAATTACTTCACTGCCAAACTACAACAGATGGTTGTTGTGATATTTTTTTGTATAATAAATTAAAAACTGTGAAAACAGTAGGCTATGAGCACATTTCACACTTTTCAGGAGGAAACACACACACACACTGATTTATAACCTTGGAATGTCCAATATCAAACACACACACACACACACACACACACACACACACACACACACTGATTTAGAACCTTGGAATGTCCAATATCAACACACACACACACACACACACACACACACACACACACACACACACACACACACACACACACACACACACACACACACACACACACACACACACACACTGATTTAGAACCTTGGAATGTCCAATATCAAACACACACACACACACACACACACACACACACACACACACACACACACACACACACACACACACACACTGATTTAGAACCTTGGAATGTCCAATATCAAACACACACACACACACACACACACACACACACACACACACACACACACACACACACACACACACACACACACACACACAGTTTGTATTTAAGGCCTTCACTATTTATGTGAACACTGTTCACATAAATAGTTACACTGTTACACTGTTACACGTGTGTGTGTGTGTGTGCGTGTGTGCGTGTGTGTGTGCGTGCGTGCGTGCGTGCGTGCGTGCGTGCGTGCGCTTGATATTGGACATTCCAAGGTTCTAAATCAGCACTAGAGTTACTGAGAAATGTAATCCTACTGCTAGCATTGGAACATCATAGCCACGATTCAAGGCCAACGTTTGACAAAAGCAGTTCTTCCTCAGGGTTTGCAACAACCAACAAGCCTCCAGCCTCCATGTCTCAGTGTCTGAATGGCAGTTTTCTACTATTTGACAAGAACCCTGATAAACCCCAAATATACAGTAGAAAAGCAAACTATTCCTTTAACCCATTTTGGGCGGGAACCCCTTTTGGTGTTAGCATTATGTTATGCTTTAGCTATTGAAAAATAGCAGATCTACAAGCTCATAGCGCGCCACCGAGTGGCGCGCTACGAGCTTGTAGGTCTGCTATTTTTGAAAAATCGAAGAACCACTGACATAGAAACATTTTTTTTCCAGAAAACTGTCAGGATGTAGAAGACATTTTTAGAATCTGATCTCAGGTCAAAATGGGTAATTAATAGTCTTGGACTTTATTCTGTTGCCATGTACCGGTAGTATACAAGCCCTAGTATAAAAGATTGCTGAGTGGATTCTTCTTCAGGTTCTGTCCATGAAACTGCGTCCCCTGTGGTGTCTTTCTTTCATCTTTCATCTTATATACCCTCAGACCTATAGCCCGAGGGGCTTCTTTTTTCAAACAAGGTCTTAACCCATCCTGAACGGGAACCCCCTTTGGTGTTTAAAGCATTATGTTACACTTTAGCTATTGAAAAATAGCAGATCTACAAGCTCATAGCGCGCCACCGAGTGGCGCGCTATGAGCTTGTAGGTCTGCTATTTTTGAAAAGTCGTGAAAATGTGGTGCAAATCTTTGAATATATATTTCAGAGCGAACATTTTTAACTAAAATATTTGCTTCTGGGGGGTCCCTGGAACAACATATTTTGAGATGGGGGTCCGTGGCCCAATAGAGATAATTCTGGGAGTCCTTGACATGAAAAAGGTTGAGCACAACTGACATAGAAACATGGGTTTTTCAGAAAACTATTAGGATTTAGAAGCCTTTTTTTTAATCAACATCAGTCCAAAACGGGTTAATACCCAAAGGGAATGTCTATGCTGTGCATGAAACCGTTTTTTATCACGTCTTGTAGTTTCTGTCATCACACGTAGCCCAGAATGTGGGTTCATTGTGAGTTCAAATAGTCTAGAGAAAGTAGAGATGGCTATCGTGTGTTCCTGGGGACTTCTTCTTTGGAGGGTTTACTTTAGTGATGGTATAGAATACACAAAGACCACATGACAGACCATAAAACCAATCATGAGCCATACGTTCTGCACGACTCAATAAGGCGGAGAACTGCACAAATGGAACAATTCGGAGAGGGAGAAATGTTTAGAAGAGCATCGGCTATATTTGTCTCATCCATCACTTTGAGCAATAAACCAGGCCAACCCCTTGTGTTCCATTCCAAAATATGGTTTCAGTCATCGCCTTGGAGAAAGTGCCCACTCTTGCAAACAGAGAGGAGCGAGGAAGAAAAAATGCATATGTTTACCAGTCTGAGCGTTTCCTCGACTTTGAATGTCTTGGACCTTTGCCATGACAAAAGGCCCCACTACACAGCTCCATGTGCTGCCATCCATCCAGAAGGTCTGAAGTAGAAGAATGCAAACACTGAAGAACTCAATGTGGTCTAAAATAAGTCACTACTCGGGTCCACTTTATGTTCCTGTCGTTCTTTGCTTTGTTTGACGTGCTGCTGCCTCAGGATAAAATGCAGCTTATCTTCTGAATACAAACACGGGAGAGATGGGGGATTGTACTGTATATAGCGTAAACGGCTATGAAAGCCACTAATCTGTGTTGATGTCTAAGAGGGATTATACTTGGAGGAAAGGAATAAAAAAAGTGGGTCCAAGCTGCTCAATTTCTGTAATCAAAGAGAAGCGGCCAGGGGACTTTGTTCGTGACCTTAGTCTGACCGTTTCTAATGACCCTGTTGCTCTTTTCTAAAGCATCTGCACGTGTGGTGGCATTCAAAGTCACACACTCCATCTTCCTTTCAGAAGTAAACCCTTATGTCTGCATTTGTGCCCAATGGTTCACACATCTAATCCCATAGAAAAATGGAAGGCATATCAGGTTTTGTGGCATGTACTGTAGTGTTTGCATAAAGCATAATCATTAGATGTCACTTGATGTGTTTGCGACTGCACTTTTTCGCCGTTTAGCTGATTCCATCCCAAACAGCCAAGTCAGCAATAGCTTATTGTCATCTTTAATATGCAATCATCATCATCTCTGCGGTGACAATCCACATGAATCATTCATAGGCCAAGGATGCGTGCACGCGTGTTTGTGCATGCACACTTTGTGCATGCACACTTTAGACATGTATTTGCGTATTTGCATGTGTGCATGCACCATGGGAGTTTAGAAGCACTTGAGAACAGTGAGACCCCTTCAGCAAAATGCACTTTAAATCCTCTCAACGCCCACAATCAACGCCTATATTTACAGTATGTTGTTTGCATTCATTCCCCATCTATCTGTTTCTTGGCTTTTTAATCTTCATTGAGCCTCCCTTTGTGTCGTTCGGGAACAAATGGATAAAGAAAACATGTCATCAGCCTGTGCGGTGATGAAGACTATGGGGATTTCTGTGATAAATGAATGTGTGGATTAATTGAAGCCATGGTATTATTTGTTGTCGTGTGTGTGTGTGCGTGTGCGTGTGCGTGTGTGTGTACGCGCGCACGCGCGTGTGCGTGAGTGCGTGCGCGTCCACATTAACCCATTTAGGCCTGAGATCAGATTCTAAAAATGTCTTCTACATCCTGACAGTTTTCTGAAAAAGCTATGTTTCTATGTCAGTCGTTCTTCGATTTTTCAAAAATAGCAGACCTACAAGCTCGTAGCGCGCCACTCGGTGGCGCGCTATGAGCTTGTAGATCTGCTATTTTTCAATAGCTAAAGCATAACATAATGCTAACACCAAAAGGGGTTCCCGCCCAAAATGGGTTAATGTATGGACTGGCTATGTACTGCATATAATGTGTGTAGGTTGGTGTTGGACTGGATATTTACTGCATCTACTTCTACTGTATGTGTGTAGGTTGATGCTACCTGGTGGTGTGTGGAATAAATCTCCATAACCTTGAGGAAACGTTGTCGCCTCATGGGCCATGTCTTCATCCGATGGTTTCAAGTTTTGGTGGTTCATTTTTTAAATTAGAAGTAGGGATGCACGATATTATCGGTAGCATAATCGGAATCGGCCATTATCGTTCATAAAAATGCCATATCGGTATCGGAACGCTCTCGAAATAACCCTGATTATTTAATCGGTTTTCACCAGCAAATGAAAAATGTAAAAATTCATCAATGAGTTCAATATAAATCAAACGTTTCTAGTACCTCTAGTCTAGAACAAAAGCCAAATCAAATATGATGTAAAATCTTAAGTAAAATATTTTTTCTACATTTAATTTGTGTACTGATCTCATTCAGTAGTCATTCAGTTGTGAAAACAGACACTTGGAAAAGAGTATAGGCTATTGATTGATTGATTGAATACTACCCATTTTGACCTGAGATCAGATTCTAAAAATGTCTTCTAAATCCTGACAGTTTTCTGAAAAAGCTATGTCAGTCAGTCGTTCTTCGATTTTTCAAAAGCTAAAGCATAACATAATGCTAACACCAAAAGGGGCTCCCGCCCAAAATGGGTTAACAGACTTTGGGTCAAGCCCCAAGGGCCTAGGCTTGTTTCCATTGTGATCCTCCTCTGTATAATATCGGAATCGGTCAGAATCGCTATCGGCAGATATGACCCTGCAAATAATCAGATATCAGTCCTAATTTCATATCGTGCACCCCTAATTAGAATAACATCAATCTGTATAATATTACTGAAATTCATTTATAAAATAATGTAAATACATGAATAAATAGGAGTTCATTCTATTATGTTGTTTTTAAAGGTTTTCATATACTGTGTAGACTAGCAATTTGCAAACATCAGAGGCAGCGTGTGACATTTTATGGAAATAAATAACTTGTGCTTATTGGGACTAATTTGTTTCTATCAGCACTGGGGACATCAAATGAGTGATGCATACAGACTACAGAGGATACATAATTGTACTTAAAACAAGTCTTAAGCAAATTTAACCTCGACGTGGCACATTTAACCAACTATTGTCAGTGTTCACACAAACACATTACAGTGGAACGTAAGCTGATAATTGCTCCAGTATCTTCATGAAGCAGCCACACTAAAACATTCAGCAGTCATTTGTTTTGAATATCGACGCTGTTGAGCAAGAAACCTTGCTTCTCCATATTTGATCTTTGTTATGACTCCCCTCCGCCCCCCAACAAATAGGAACGCCCGGTTGAAAGTGGTTTGAAGTGCCTATGGGTTTTATAAGCATTTAACTGATGAAATGTTTTAACAAGAGCTTGTGACTGAATGGTAACTATTTAGGATCACCGGTTATTTTGTCCCTTTACTGAAAAGTAACAATTCTGGAAATGTAAGGTTTCTTCCCGACAGGGATGACGTGTTTTGATCATCATTGGACCATAGGGGCTCGTGTCAAGGACCCCCAAATCAACATTTATTAGGCCACGGACCCCCCATTTGAAAACATATGCCAGTGACCCCGATAAGGGAGGATTTGTACGGCTCTAGCAGTGATTCCGAAACATATTCATTTCATGGACCCCCAGTTTCACACGCATTATGCTACGGACCCCCCGATTTAATAGCATTTCAATCTCTGGTACCCCAATTTATATCGTAAAACCACTGTTAATTTAACTCTGATAATTTAACCCTGAGTGTGTTCCATTTGTACACTCTCAGTTACAGAGTACAGACCCATAAGGGTCCATGTGGTTCCTAACTATTTCTAATTGAGCTAGGTACCCCCTGGAACTCCCTCAAGTACCCCTAGGGGGGTCCCCGGACCCCACTTTGGGAACCACTGTGCTGAAGACCATGATGTTCCACCATCTTGTATTGCATTACTTTTCGGGGTGGAAAACTTGAAACCTCTTATGCCCCAAAACCGTTTCAATAATAGGAGAGATCACACCAATATAGAATAAGCAAATGTTTATTGGAAGGATTATTTTGGCAGCAATTTGGCAAGCAAAATGGCAAACGTTTATAGCAGAAGATTTTGGCGATTAGACTCCCGATTGCATTTATCGAATAAGATTAGCTTTTAATAGGGAGAACCTGAACCCCCCATTGGAGCATTGGAGTCTAGACGCTGGTGGTGGCAGCTGAGCAGATGAACCTCCTTCCTTCTCAACACTAGATGACAAGGTGGAGTTGGGGGTGGAGGTGGGTTGCTTGTTGCAAACTGAAAAGAGAATGGCAAGTGTCAGAGGCAGTGGTATTTAAAGGCGGAGTCAAATCACCTGATTGGCTGCTGCAAAGTGCTTGGATTTGTGAACAGATTTTGACAGTGAACAGAAATGACGAGCTATGATAGTGCTGAAAGGCAGAATGAAAGCGTTGGTTAAGATCTTCCTTATTGAACCTTCGCTAAAAGCTACGTTACATGGAAATGGAAAAAAGGAACCTGTGTTCCAATGGCTTCAATGTAGTTATTTTCTTTTTTAAACATATGTTTATTGATTTTTCTTTACAACATAGTATTTTCAAAGCAATTATTCACATATATTTTTCCCCCACAACCACATGGCAGCACAAATACTAAACAAAATCTTCAAAGAAACATCAGGAAATGTCCATAAATACAAAACAAATACAAAAATTAAAATAATAATAACAACAAAAAACATTACATACAGTTAAACAAACAAATGCACAATGTCCCACAGTTCCCTACCCCCACCCCACAGCTGACTACTCCAATTAACCACTATACATCCAAAGCCTCTTCAATATCACCTCGCTTAATGAAGTCCAAGAACTTCTCCCATATCTTATAGAATACAGCAGGTTTCTTCCTAATTACATACGTTAGTTTCTCATGTGCCCAACTGGTCGTTAAATTCCTCAGCCAAAAGCTGTAGTGAGTAGGGACATTGACATTCTTCCAACATAGCGCAATTGAGCGTCTGGCCTGTAACAGGCAAAGGTCAGTCATTATTTCTTCTTTACTACATACTGAGTATACATAATTTAGGACAAAGAGGAACTGGACCTGATGTAATCTGAGAGACATAATGGACCACAGACATCCAGAATGTTTTAATCTCCTCACATTCCCATAAGCAATGGAATAGTGTTCCTTTATGTTCACTACATTTATAACATAAATCAGGAATGTTTGTATCGAATTTATTTACTTTCTCCGGGGTTATATCAAGGGGCCAGTGAGGCGCTCCAACGTTGAAGCTCTGGGCCCTAGTGGTAAGAGGAAGGACTGCAGGCGGACCCGTGCACGGACACGTAGGACCATCACTCCCTACGTCACCCATACGTCACTCCGGACCTCAAATTTGAGGTCCGGAGGAGGTACTTCCGGCAGTCTTCCGGGTGCTTCAAAACGCCACTGAGCAACTTCATCGAAATGAATAGCTTGGGGGCGGGGCTAGTGCTCCAGTTCGGTCTCTATCCTTTATATACTCTATGGGTTATATAAGTTCTCATTATCCAATTATACTGAATTAGTCTTAATCTACTATTGATAGTTTATTAGTTTGTGTTTGTTTCAATGTAGTTATTAATTAGTCCCAATTTATGCTCTTGATAATTATTGTAATTGGTTCAATAGCACAAAAAAAACAAAAAACATTAAAAACAACTTTTTTTGCCCTTTTGATTAATTGCAGTGATATAATACAGATTGATATTCTTTTAATTAATAAAAGGCATCACCATAACTGCTATGCAGTGTGTTGCATTCTCATCTTCCCCACTCTTCCCCATTTAAACCTGAAATCCTGCAGCTGTCTAATCTGTTCGCAGCAGATTTTTAAACCATCAGTCAAAGACATATGGCCCTTATAGCAAAACGACATGCCAATGTTTCCTCAAGGTTATGGAGATTTATTCCACACCACCATTGAGCTTGTAGATTGCCTATTTGTTTGCTATTCTTGTGGGCGGCGGTGGCTCAGGGGTAGAGTGGCTGGATGGCAACCACAAGGTTGCCAGTTCGAACCCGGGGTCCCCCATGCTTTCCGCTGCCATCGGTGTATGAATGTGTGCGTGAATGGGTGAATGTAATGCACACATCTATGTAAAGCGGCTTGGATAAAGGCGCTATATAAATGCACCATTTACCTTGTATTCCATGGTTGTACACAAAAAGTAGTATTCATTTAGGGGGGGGAAAACAGACCTACACGGTTTATGCCTATGACAATTTGTTTAATTTAATAAAATCATTTGAGGACTTTTTTGGTTTTTGTGTGCCAGAGCAAGAGACAGGCAAAATGAGAAAAGATAGATTATGCGTTGCACAGCTGGTAAACATAATGAATGAGGCCTGCAGTGGGCGGCAGAGAACATCACTAAAGTTTAATGGGTCCCAACAGAGGGACCAGACCTGTCCGTCACTTTCTCCCTCCCTCCCACGCAGAGAAATACAAACTACTAACACACTGTGTACTCAGCCCATTGACCTCCCTGCCACACACACACACACACACACACACACACACACACACACACACACACACACACACACACACACACACACACACAGAGCCCAGGCTAAAGTCGGACAAGGCTGCGAGCGCCACTCGTAAGTCTCAAAGCACACTGCACATCCTTTTCTCACCTCGCCACTTGAGGCAATCTACTACTTTGTAGCACTGGGGGACAGAGGGAGGGTTAGGAGACAGACAGACAGACAGACAGACAGACAGACAGACAGACAGACAGACAGACAGACAGACAGACAGACAGACAGACAGACAGGAGGGGTAGAGAGGTCGGTATAGGCATGAGAGAGAGAGACGGGGAGATTCTTTCACACATCTAGGAGGGCACTCAGGACATGTTTGCTCCCTATAAGTGAAACCAAATGGAGAATTGGCTGCTCAGGGAGCGTTTCCTCTCAGCCTATAATGTGAACTGTGAAAGACGTTCACCCAGGTCCCCGCAGGAGGATGCCATTGCCAGCTCCTTTTCTTATTAGACTAACTCCAGGCAAAGTTCCTTGAGGGGGTCGTCTGTGAGTGATCACTCAAATCCGTTCTGAATGCTGGAGGGAGATTGCAGTAACGGCGTCTGGGCCACAAGGATATTTTGTCTCACACAACCATGTATTTTATTTTTGTTTTTTATTTCAATCGGCGCCAGTCCTTCCGTCCAACCGGCGGGCACTTATCTGTTCTGATATGAATCAGCCGGTCGAGTGCTGAGAGGGTACACCGCTGTGTGTGCACTGTGCACACCAAATCTCTTTTATTACCGAGCCGGTGCGGGACAAAATACACGCGCCTTCGACAGCAGCTGCTGCCGTCCCTGTCACCGGAAAACATGAATTGCTTTTTTCCCCCCTTTTTTCTCCTCTTCTTCTTGTTCCTGTGTCGGTCTGTGTGGACGGACGGTCAGCAGACTGAAAGGACTCAACCCACTTATTGTCATCGGTGGCAGCGGTGGGCTCAGCTGGCGATTATAGTGATTACAGTTTGTGCTTACATGGAGCTCTGGTGCTTTGTGCCACATCGCCCCACGTCAGCTGGCAGTCTGAGCTGTAATCTGCCAGTTATAACAAACGCCAGACGCAGGGAACAGGAGGAAAAGGGCAATGATGATGCAGGCGAGACTGGGGTGTGCATGCGTGGGGAACAACAAAGATGGGTCATATTTCACAATTATCAGCAACTCATGGTTGCGATTGTCTGACATCTCTCTCCTTCAATACAAATCTGATTGGATACAATTTGTAACCTGACTTGAACATTTCTTTTCTGTTTATACTAAAAAGGAAGGTTATGTTACTGTATAAACACTATAGCAACTGAGTTGACTGGAATGAACTGAATTGAGTTCATACATATTTTTTGTATTACTACTACGCAAGTTCTGAGCAACATAGTATTGATTCGAAAGGTTGCAAAAAGTTACACGTCTATAATTATTGCAGATACGTTTTAAATAACTGCCTCAGAGAAAGGAGTTTACCACCAGTTTAATGTTTTATTATCATTTTTTCATTTCACTTCTGGAATTCCCCACTGATTTACAGCTGCCAGCAAACCAGATAACTATATTTTTCGCTGGCACAGCCTCCTGATTGCCCTCTGTCACGTTGCGCCCACGGCACAGTGTCCTAGCCACGTGGGCCAATTATTAATTAACATATTTGAATCAGCCATTCCTTGCGAAGCCATTTCCCTCTACCCTTAGTTCAAAGGGCTCCGTTGGAGCCAAGTGCTTGAAGAAATCTTGATTACGTCCTACTTGGTAATTGCAAAGTATTAGTGGCACATGGTGTGAGCAGCAGTTCCCGCTATTGATTCCCTCCTACTCTGCAATTGATTAGCAATTAATTCATTTAACAGTAATCATTTTTTCTCTGTTTTCATTTTAATTTTTGTATCCCTGCCTCTCAGCATCACATGCTAAAGGGAAGCTGATATGTGGCCGCTGTATCCACTGAGCAAAATGCACAGTGATGCTAAATGGATTCTGAATATGGGTCAAGATAGATGTTAAGGCTGGGATTAAGAGTGCACCCCATGCTGATGTTTAATCCCTCCAAGAGGGAGTTATTACGAACTGGGATTTCAAATCCCCCATGAGACCCTATACTCAAACTCATCCAGCACGATGAAAAAAAGATTGATATTTGGCAGCAGATCCCCATCTGAAAAGATTTATGCCATTTTTGATAATATTATTTTTAATCCATTTTGACCTGAGATCAGATTCTAAAAATGTTCTACATCTACAATTCTACATCCTGACAGTTTTCTGAAAAAGCTATGTTTCTATGTCAGTCGTTCTTCGATTTTTCAAAAATAGCAGACCTACAAGCTCGTAGCGCGCCACTCGGTGGCGCGCTATGAGCTTGTAGATCTGCTATTTTTCAATAGCTAAAGCATAACATAATGCTAACACCAAAAGGGGTTCCCGCCCAAAATGGGTTAAAATAGACCACTGAATCTCCGGATAGGATAGCTAGAGTAGTGAGTGACCTGTATGACGCAAGAGAGAGGTATGTGTAAATAATCACAATCGGTTATGCATCCATACAGTAACTCACAGATGGACCGTGTCTGACATGTTATGCCGTAAACAAGTTGTGTTCCTGTGTGCTCGTGTGCAGGCAACACGTCAACATATACGGGCGACACAGCCACCTCTCACCAGTTACATCCCTTCGATTGACCTCGCTTTTCTAATTCCATCTGACACTCCATCTTAACTCCAGTTGTCGCCCAAGCGATTACAAAGCCCCCGACCCCTAAATGGAATAAAGCAGAGAGGGCAGTGAAAGGAAGGGGATCTGGAGATAAGGAGGGGGAGCCGCTATAATTGTTTCCCAGCTTCATAGGATCGACCCCTTATTTATTTGACTGGCATTTTACCGCTGAGGAATTAACTCTTCATAGGATGGGACAGGCCCTCGGACAGGTTTGCTGACCGGCGTTCTCACCCCCGTAATCTGGGTGAGTGAATGGTGTGCGGGAGGGGGGGGGGGGAACGGGAGGTCGTGAACCCATAAAACCGGGATGGGAGCCGCGCGTCAGACCAGATCTCATTAAGGAGGCCAGCTCGAGATGAGATGGGCCCTTTTCGCTTGTCTCTCACTGGGGCGATTGATTAGCTGGCAGCCAATCAATGTTAATTAAGGTGTAGGGAACCCTTTAATTGTGGCTTATGAATCATTGTGTCAGACCCCGCCTTGACCTTCCGAGACCTACACTGTGAATAGCCTTGCTGTAGAATAAATACGTTTTATATATTGCCAGATAATGGCAGTCCATAAATGGGTTTAGATTTGCTGGAAGCTGGTGCATATTATAGTCTGTACCTGGTTAACAGTTACGGTAGGCCTCATCAAGGCCGGCAGGGGTAGAGTGGCTGGATGGAAACCGTGAGGTTGCCAGTTCGAACCCGGGCTCCCCCAGAGTTACTGTCGAAGTGTCTTTGAGCAAGACACTGAACCCCAAATTGCTCCCGATGTGCTAGTTTGTGCCTTGCATGGTTTCCGCTGCCATCGGTGTATGAATGTGTGTGTGAATGGGTGAATGTAATGCACAATCTCTGTAAAGCGCCTTGGATAAAGGCGCTATATAAATGCACCATTTACCATTTTACCCTATCCACAATGGGTCTGGGGCTGTAAGCTGAACAACGCCATCCAACAACCATCCCATTCTGCTTTACCTTCTGCATGCCATATGATGAGCTCAAGGAGATCGATTCTTGTCAAAAATGTTCCGTTAACGTTGTGAGGTATAAGTGCTGCCATTATGGCCGTGAGAGGCGCTTCATGAATGCGAAGTGGGCCTTTGATTGATGACTGCCAAAGGTAAAATGGCAGACGGGAACGCTGCCGGAGCCATAATTGTGTTTTTAATGAAGACCCCCATTTCACATCCAGAGCTGATTTTGCACTCGGTTGACTGTGTCTGCCCCCCCCCCCACCCCCCCACCCAACCATCCGTTACGCTGTAATGGCAGGTCCAGAAATGCTGCACGCCGTCCAAGCCGTCGTCGTCTGTGTGGCCGTGGCGTCCAACTCGTCTTCCTTGGCCTGACGGAGGATTTTTACTGATGACAGCTCGGCAATCACTGTTTACTGAACCTGAAAATGTGTGGACTTTATAATCTCTGCCAGCGAAGGCAATCCTTTCGACTTCATTAAGCAGCCGCTAAACGGTTGGCTGATGTGCCGTGGTGTGGCGCTTGGGTGGGCTGGGATTGTGTTTTGGGTGTGATCCTGTATGGTTAATTTGACCTCTCACCTCCTGTCTTTCAGTTAATTTGACCTCTCACCTCCTGTCTTTCAGATGTAACAACCGCACCCAGTGTGCCGTGGTGGCGGGACCGGACGTCTTTCCTGACCCTTGCCCCGGAACGTACAAGTACCTGGAAGTCCAGTATGAATGTGTGCCCTATAGTACGTATGCTTTCAATTCTCTTGCATTGCTTATTATTATAGTGCTTCTCTTTTTTTTTTATTATGCTTAACATGACCATTTTTTTTTTTAATATATATAATTTTTATCCCACGATTTTGTAACCCATTTTTTCACCCCTGTGTCAATTATCTAATGTGATCCTGGGCTCTACACACCCTCCGCCAACCTGGGGAGAGCAACGGACTTGAACTCATGCTTCCTTCATGCATGAGTGTCCAAGTCGCTCCTTTACACCTGACAGGGGGGAGTTTCCCTGGTTGGACGTAGTGCGTGGAAGGAACACGTTATTCCAACCAGTTCCTTTCCCCTCCATCAGGCGCCCCAGCTGGCCAGGGGGAGGCAGTTAACATGACCATTTCTTTAACAGAACATGTTAAAGAAACATTCTCTCATGCTCGGAAGTATCCCCTTTTGGAGAATGATGCCACTCCGTTGTAGCATTGTTGTGTTCTTCTGAGGCAGCGGCGCACACGTCTACAAACAATGTCTCGTCTGTAATGATAGTGCATTGTATGACATCACAACATCCCTTTTCAGCTCCATCCGGACAGAATGATCGCTGGAAGGAAGACACTCCAGTCTCTGATGATTAGCTTATTTTTGTTATTCTTCTCCTTTATTTCCCTCCATTATGTGTCTAGAGTTTCGACGTAGTGTAAAGCAGGCCTTCCATGTTTTCTTTGTTTGATTGGATGTTAATGTTTCCTTCATCTCCCTTCAGCCTGTGCGGTGAAAATGATAACGGTATTCTGCCTTACAGTATTGTGGGTTTTCTTTTGTCATAAGTAATATCTTCAATTGGTTTTCGGGTGTGCACAGTGTTCAGGATTTATTATGTGGATTTAATATATGTAGTAAAATTACACTTTCATTGAGCTTCGCCACAGGATGAGTCCACTGTTATCCACAGCCACAGTCACTTTTCTACAGTTATACAAGCCATTATAACTGTAAAAGCCTTTTTAAAAAGTATATCCTTGTCCTAAGTGACCAAATTGTTTATACCTCACCAGTAATAGTAGCTTAGCTCTACTATGAGGCACTTGCGGCGTTGACATTCTGTTGAGCTCATACAAGTCAAAACACTGTCAACTATTAAACATTATGAGCTTGCATGGAGAACCCATTCAGAATTAAATGATTTGTTGTGCTCAGTTGGACACTACTTACAGCTTAGCCGAGGTCTGACTAAACGAGGGCTTCTTGTTAATCACTTAAGCCCTAAAAGGTTCCTTTCTTTTCGTAACCTCAGCTCTCTAATATTATGCTTGGTCACCACATAAAGTATCTGTTTTGCCTGAATGTCCACGCCAGAATAGGGACACTAGGGTTCATGTTGATGACCTCTCTTCCAGGCCAAGGCTTCATCCATTAGGAATGGATTACATTTGCATCTTCGATAAATGGTAAATGGTAAATGGTGCATTTATATAGCGCCTTTATCCAAGGCGCTTTACAGAGATTGTGCATTACATTCACCCATTCACACACATTCATACACCGATGGCAGCGGAAACCATGCAAGGCACAAACTAGCACATCGGGAGCAAAGGTTCAGTGTCTTGCTCAAGGACACTTCGACAGTAACTCTGGGGGAGCCCGGGTTCGAACAGGCAACCTTACGGTTAACATCCAGGCACTCTACCCCTGAGCCACCGCTGCCGCTCGATGTATTTACAAACTCTCAACTTCCACAGAAAGTGGAAGTAAGGAAGTATAGGCAAATATAATCATTGCTTTACAACTAATAAATACCTCAAGGACATTTCAGTCAGTGCTGGTATTCCCTCTGATTGTAAACACATTTTTCTAGACAGTGCATTTGGAAAATAAATTGCTAGAAGTTTCTTAAGTTGTGCTACCATTCACTTACTGGAAGTAAGTCATATTTATTTCTAGTGCACATACCAGTTAAATTGAACATAAATTCAATTTAAATCGAATATCACTTCCTTTGTTTTTGTGTTCAGCTGAAATGTATTGACCTTGGTCCAGCCCACAAATGACTGCATCATGAATCCATTTTGCGTCGTAATGAATGACCTTTTGAAACGCACCACAGAGCATGAGTCACGTATACTGGTGTTTGTTCTCTACAAAATATCACAGACGCTGAAAGGTCAATGTTAAGCGATAAATAATAAAATTGCTGATATTTAATCTTTGGGTTTCATGGGAGCAGCTTACTGGTGGTGCTCATTCCACCATAGCACTAACTTACTTTTATGTATTTGTCATTATGCTAATATCCCCCAATTTTCACATCTCACATTTGGACAATGAGCACCTATTATGCTGTATAGAGACAAATCACTTATAGTGACTAAGTGAACAAAGATGTTGTATTCTGTATACATCATAATAATGCTGCCTAGAAAGGGCAGCAACTATGTTTTTGGACACACCAACTTATTTACGTATCCCAAAGCTCAAATTAGTCTTCATGATTTTGGGGTATAGACAATAAGAACAGATATACAATTAGTCTAATATCACTTATATGGCGATGTATCTCATTTGGCTGACCAATTGAAACACTTTTAACCCATTTTGACCTGAGATCAGATTCTAAAAATGTCTTCATACATCCTGACAGTTTTTTGAAAAAGCTACGTTTCTATGTCAGTCGTCGTTTTTCAAAAATAGCAGACCTACAAGCTCGTAGCGCGCCACTCGGTGGCGCGCTATGAGCTTGTAGATCTGCTATTTTTCAATAGCTAAAGCATAACATAATGCTCACACCAAAAGGGGTTCCCGCCCAAAATGTGTTAAACCCATTCTTAATCTAATTACTGCACTTTTGCTCTATTTTCGAGGTTATGGTTTGAGTCTTTGCACATGATCTGCACTGTTACGCTGCTATTTGTTCACAACGTGTGGATTCAGTAGAGTGGCGTTACTATCGGTTACACTCCCCTTGTTTCTATATTCCGCTCTCTGAGAGCCTGCAGTGTATTGCAGCGAGAGGCAGTGCCGAGGCGTTCAAATTGGCAGCGTACGTGACTGCACAGGCGAGCCATCTTGCCTGGATGGTGTTATGAATTCAGACACTTTCCAAATGAAGCAATCAGATCAGACCCTCCTCGATGGGAGCGAGATGCATTCACAGGTCCTAGTATTTCGTCCCTGTCTGGAAACTGATTATTATTATTAGTAGTAGTAGTAGTATTATTATTATTAGTAGTAGTATTACATTTTAATTGTATTATTTATTTACATTTTGATCCCACGATTTTGTGACCGCTCAAATCTCCCCTTAGACCAGAAATTACACAGGCTGGGGCAGGTTACTTATCACCTCATCACCGGGGGGTGTTTCCTCGGTAGGGTGTAGTGCGTGGAAGGAACCCGTTATTCCAACCAGTTCCTTTCCCCTCCACCAGGCTGACCAGGGGGAGGCAGTATTGAGACCAGGATTACTGCACTTTTCTGCGAGGGTACCTACTACCTACCCTATAGGGGACACAGGGAGAACATGCAAACTCCACACAGAAAGGCTATTTCGTTTCGCCAACCCCACCTAGGGTATGGGGCTATGGGCGCTGATGACGCGGAGGAGAGAACACACCTACAGCGTCCCCGGCAGAAATCGAACCGGGACCTTCTACCTGTGAGGCGACAGCACTACCGATTGCAAATAAAATAGCAGACAACTTGTGAGCTTGTAGATCTACATTTTAACTACTTTTGTGCGACACTCTTGTATGATGAAGTAGGGCATTAATTTAGTAGAAATATGGAGGTAAATAAGGTTTCTGAGTGACTGTAACGATGTGTTGGTGCATTGCACACATGTGATCAGGGCTACCTTCCTCACATACTGTAACAATAATAACCAGTAAGACGCCTGAGGGTTAGAAGCGACCTCGCTCTAAAGGGCGCATATCCGCCTCGTTGACGGCAGACTGCTGGCGCTTTGGCATGGGGGGTCAGATCAACATGGAATTAATTCTGTACTGGCCATATAAGCATGTCTTGAGTGTACAGTGTTATGACCTGGCTCTTAGGCCATAACGAATAGGAGGAAGACACACGGCTGTTTAAAAGTGTACACAATTATATATTTATTATTTTAACATAAATGAACTTAAATATGCATCAAACAATACTAAAGTAGGGTGTATTAATCAGTATGATCAGTAGTGTAAGTTAGTGGATGTGTGGTAAATGTAATGTGGGTTGTTGGTGCAAACAAATGCTGCTGCTCTCATGGAAGGCGAGAGATACTCAGTGTGGCCACACCCAGCCTTTTATAGTGGACCTTGGGGACACTGGCCAGGTGCTCCCAATGCACCTGATTGGCAACACAGCAGAACCTGTGGGAAGCAAAGACAGAGCCCTAAACTACAGGGGACTACACAACCACACAGGCCCTAGTAGGCCAACTACAGGGGCTGTGACAACAGGGTTGATGAGGTCAGATCAACATATGGAATGTCAGAACAGGTCAGCTCCATACAGTATGGAGATCTAAGGGTGGTATATCGGGGACATTCTCTTGAGTGGGTTTGATGAGGGCCCAGGTAGAGCCGGGCCTTAAGTTTGTTGAGAACTCTAGTTTTCACTGCACTAACAACTTTGGGGCAGGCCCGCCCAGAGTTTGAATGGACAGGTGTGCCTGTTGAGAACTCAGCTGCACTAATAACTTTGGTGAGGCCCGTTTAGAGTTTGAAATTTGAATGGACAGGTATACTGTAAGTCAAAAGCGAGACATCGAAGAGGATTGATGGATAGGGAAGGATCAACATATGGAATGTCAGAACAGGTTCTGAAATATATCCATATATGGAGATCTAAGGGTTTGGGGTCAGATGTAGAGTTGCTGACCAATAGTGATGACATCAGGGATCTCCATACGTATATATGGACTTAACTGCGATAGCAGTCTCAGAGACAGGGTCTCCACATCTCCATCCCCGATGATGTCACATGATGTCTGGGTGTCAGGAAATGCCTCGTTCCAAGGTGACTGCGAGTTATATTGAGACAGCGGGGGTTATACTGGTTCCAGACATGGCAATTCAGCGCCGTTTGGCGCCCCCGCCCACTTTCTGAGTCAGGATTTGAGGGTATAATAAGGGAAGCAGCCACCCATGACACCTCCAGCAGTGAAGGCAGGACTCTGTATCCTACCTGTACATTATTTGATTCCCCCATATTCCATATATATATATACTGTATATTCATTCTTCTAAAAACAGAATTTTGGTTTTATTGTCATCAAACCCTGTTTGTTTTCTTAAAACCCATTCTGGACTGAGGTCGATTAAAAAAAAGGCTTCTAAATAAATAAGAAAAACCCATGTTCTATGTCAGTGGTCCTCAACCTTTTTCATGTCAAGGACCCCCAGAATTATCTCTATTGGGCCACGGACCCCCATCTCAAAATATGTAGTTTCAGGGACCCCCCAGAAGCCAATATTTTAGTTAAAAATGTTCGCTCTGAAATAATATATTCAAAGATTTGTGCCACATTTTCACGACTTTTCAAAAATAGCAGACCTACAAGCTCGTAGCGCGCCACTCGGTGGCGCGCTATGAGCTTGTAGATCTGCTATTTTTCAATAGCTAAAGTAGAACAGAATGCTTGAAACGCCAAGAGGGGTTCCCGCCCAGAATGGGTTAAACATATATTGACAGTTGACACAGCGACTTGGTGTCACCTAGCGACACATCTAGGGACGCAGCGGACTTGGCCAGAGCCCGTCCATCGATTGATCGTGATATCACCCTGACAACCAGCCAGCAACCAATAAAGCCATGGCCTGTCCACTGACTCAGTCAGCGGAGCACATTCAGACGGCCGTCCCCTCGGGCTATGTGATCTAAACTCTATGCTCTGTGGGAGATGGGAGATGCAAAGGTCACGGCAGTGATTGGTGAGTGAGTGTCGGGTCGTTTAGACATTCGGAGCGCTTGGATGGTCACCATTTGAAGATTCAGAGCGCGGCAGAGCGCATACTAGCCGCTCCATTCTGAGTGCAAAGTCGGGTTTGTCTGAGCATCTGAACAGTGGTGACAAACAATGACGGAGAAAGAAATGCGATGGTTGTTTGTTGTTGTTGCTTTTTCACATATTGGCCCCTTGTTTTGCTAGTCATATTTGTCATCATGCATATTATATGCTGCTATATATCTTTGTAATTCATATATATATATTGATGTAATTCACATTTTAATACTATTCATAATGTATGTAATGTTTTCATATATGTCAAGGCGCGCTGTCGCGGTAATGATTTCAAATCGTGCATGCATGATTTCTCCACTTCGAAAAATGATACTACACCCCTTTATATACCCCTGTGTACGTGTGTGCGCATGCTATTACCCCTCTCTCCCCATCCTCTGCTCCATCCTCTCTGTCCTGTTCCCCATCCCTCCTTCCTGCAGTGGACGTTTTCATCTGTATTCTGCCCTAGGAGCTGCTTCTTCTCTGTCAGGATAAGTTACAGCCCTCCCTTCCATCTCCTCATCAGACAGCAGAATTGCACCATCAGATCCGCCTGTAATAGCATCAGAGAGAGAGCGAGAGAGAGAGAGAGAGAGAGAGTGTGTGTGGGGGGGGGGGGGGGGGCTGCTAAATCGATGGACACATCACCATGGAGGAGATATTGATTTTATTAATTTGCAATTTGATCCGCTCCATCAGTCGTAATAACAAAAAACGGGTTTATCACAGAGAGCGCCAGTGTTATGCCTGGGTGATTGTTGGGTAATGCCAGCCATCAGGGTTTCATTCAAGCTGCCGCACTTGAGTAATCATTACATGCGAGCTGTGGGGGGTCTTTTGTATGTGGAAGCATTGGCGGGCTGAATAATAAGGCTTCACTGAGCGTAGATAGATATTTGACACATGCAGCACTTCAGAGCGCCCAGACTTGAACCAATAGCTAAATCAGATGTGAACGTGCTTAGCCTCTGGGCCCATTACCATTACATTAGTCACAGTGCTCACCTACCAGTGTTGTTTTTGGCAGCAAATTTAGCTTTTAGTTTTAGTCATAGTCTCTTGAATAGTTTTTCATTTAGTCACCTGGAATGTTTTAGTGTTAGTCTAGTTTTAGTCGTCTAAATCTAAAGTTGATTTAGCCGACTAAAATGTATTTTGGCGGGCCTTGATGTCGTCGTAATGACTGTTTTTACACTTACAACCAAGTGTAAAATGACTTATACTGGATCTCTTGTCCACTAGTCCCTTCCTAACATATTAGTCTAGTTTTTATTTGTTGACGAAATTGTCAGTATATTCATTTAGTTTCCATTTAGTTTGTCAGTGGAAAAAGGTAGTCAACGAACATTTTTCGCCTTAGTTTTAGTCGACGAAATCAACACTGTCACCTACTTCATAGTGTCAGAGTGGTGGTGGGTGCATGCTCCCTCATGCACTACTTCATAGTGCCAGAGTGGTGGTGGGTGCATGCTCCCTCATGCACTACTTCATAGTGCCAGAGTGGTGGTGGGTGCATGCTCCCTCATGCACTACTTCATAGTGCCAGGGTGGTGGTGGGTGCATGCTCCCTCATGCACTACTTCATAGTGCCAGGGTGGTGGTGGGTGCATGCTCCCTCATGCACTTTGCAGATTAGCAAGATTCCCTCCTGGCTCATGTGGCGCTCCGGGCCTTTATGATGACTCATAAACATGACTCTGCTCCGATAGCTGACATCTGCTTCTGCCCCGCCCTCTCACCTTGACTTCTCCACACCTCACCGGAGCAGCGAGATGCCCGTCTATTCTCTTAGCGCCTTATTAAAACGTCTCCCTCTCTCTCTCTCTGTAACTTTCACTTTAACAAGCAGGTTCCCTCTCAAAAGGTTGAGCTCATTGCGGGGTCAGAGCCACATGTGTTCGTCTCGCTGTATTTCGGAGTCCATCTGGATTCCGAAATATTTTGGCAAAGTGTCGTGCCACAAAGACCCTAGTCCAACAAATCTGGGTTCTCCAGACTTGGCTGGTGTTTTATTATGAGACCTTTCTGTTGGTTACTATAATGTCCTGCTGTTGCCTCTCGCATACCGCCTCCCTCCTTTCCCCTGAGTATTATGACTAATTAGATGTGCCTTTGCGTGCTGTTTCCATGGCAAATCGACCGACCTTGATCCAGGCAAACGGTCAGCTCTCCCCACCGCCCCTTTTCCAATATGTGGTGGGGGGGATGCTTTTTTTGTATGTGCTTAATTCACTATGCACAGGGGGTACATCAGTGCAGAAAGAGGAGGAGAAAAGTTAAATGGTAAATGGTGCATTTATATAGCGCCTTTATCCAAGGGCGCTTTACATAGATTGTGCATCAATTCACCCATTCACACACACATTCATACACCGATGGCGGCAGAAACCATGCAAGGCACTAGCCAGCACATCGGGAGCAATTTGGGGTTCAATGTCTGGCTCAAGGACACACTAACTCTGGGGGAGCCCGGGTTCGAACAGGCAACCTTGCGGTTACCATCCAGCCACTCTACCCCTGAGCCACTGCCGCCCTTAGTTAGTGAGAGAGGTGAAATATAAGGGAGATGTTACTAGCAGATCTACTGTATTACTAGTGTACAAAACATCTCGGTCGGCAGAGACTTTGTATCTCCATTTTTATGTTTGTTCTTTTCATCCAACGTGTGGCTGCCGTGGACGCAGATCTATGTCATCTGGTGTTTTCAGTGATTGCTCTAGACAGCAGACAGAGGGCGCTCTTCGGTGACATATGAATGCTATGACTTCGAGAGAAGAATTCAACTGGAAATTACCTAAAATGTTCCACCCCGCCCACTACAACGTTATCAGCTTTTAAAAAATATATCTATCTCCGATTTTTGTCCCAGATTGCGTTTTTTTGTAAAAAACAAGCTATATCCAACTGCCGATAACTAAAGAACGGATTGCAGATTTTTTCATCCGGTAGATAGAAGAGGCCCTTGTGACACCCCCAGCTTTTGTTTTCATCCGTGGGTCAGCAAAATAAGGTAAAAACGTTGGCGGTGGCGGATTAATGAATTCATACAGGCCATTTGATTGTTAATGGCCTACTTTGTTGTACAAGAGTGTCAAGCAAAAGCTGTGAAAATAGCTGATCTACAAGCTCACAACGCTGGTAGATCGGCTATCATCGTTCTTTTCAAATGTTTTTAGAATACTAAAAAAGGCACGTTTTTAGACAACCCGAAAGCAGCGGTAGTAGTCCCCCCACTGTTTACAGCTAATATAGACAATGTAGAACCGTACGCCGCACAGCAGGACGAAGCTTAGCCCTGTCAGATGCGCCTGGAAGCCAAGCCAAGACGTATAATCATGCAATCAGGCCTTTGATTTGAATTGAATACGGTAATCCTCGACGATACATCGCGGCAACCTGCCAGTCAATTAGCCATGTTTTTATTTCCAACATATCTAATTGGTTTTTAATTCATTTCGCATGGCTAAGTAATCAATCTCTAATAGCACACCTAACCATTTCAAGCGGACCCTGATCGAATAAGAGGGCAGATTGCTTTGGCACATTTCGCCCGGCACCTGCTACCAGCCCCCCCAGTCCTCTTGCACTGGCAGGTGAAACGGTGAAATTGATACTCTACACCGGGCTATCACTTACTGTGCAGTCTGAGCATAACGTGGTGTGATTATGGAGCCCATTACGCAGTGGTCACACCCACAGTAAACACCACCTGTGTGACCAGGATGCCACTTCAAGGCCCGTATAGACATGATCATTACCTGTGAACCCTCGTCGTGTCTATTGGTTCAAGCTACTGTACTTCGAGTCGAGTTATATTTATATACTGTACCGTAGTACTAACTAAAGCTTCAACTGTACGTCTGCGTGCGTGCGTGCGCTGCACAAGGGGTTAATACAATAGCAACTACTGCTGAAATGTGATTATGTGAAATACTTGAAATGCATCACACGCACGTTTGCACATGCACAGCTGCACACACATACACATTACACACACACAAATACATTTGGTTTGGGACACTACCTCCATCCACTGCAGACTTATAGAGGGTATGTGCGACATAATCGCGTGACATCATCATCATACCCGGAAGTTATGCGGGGACGCATACAAAGCTACTGTCTGGCCTGGGCCGTGGCTCAGTGGTCCAGGCACCTTGGCTGGTAATCCAGTCTGGCAGTCTGCCACGGGTTCGACTCCCGATCCCGACAGCCTTTACTGCATCTCACCCCCCCATCTCTCTCCCCATTTCCTGTCAGCCTACTGTCTATCCCTCCATAAAAAATATATAAAATAAGCCACAAAAAAAACGTTCTGGTCTTACTGTACAGCCCATACTGTACATTCAAACAAGTCCTATCCGCTCCTATCCGATTGCATTAAACAACGTTAAACAACGTTAAACTCACTTTGCCACTCACTTTATGTAAGCGCATACCCTCTATATTGTTACTATACTATACTTCACCTAATACAGACTGGTAACATTAACAAAAAACGTCCCAAATTACAGCTTTAATAATTATCTTGTTTCACTTTCAGCTATTGTTGAATTGTGACTCTGCTTAAGCTCATAAACACGCCAAACGTACAAACATCCAATAATCCCCCAACTGTTGTTATAGGCACTTCGGCCTGCTGTTTTTTATATAACCGATACAGTGAGCCTGTGGATTGGCTGTTTTCGCTATTTTGGAAATAAAGCTTACGTGGTTAAGCCACTTGAGTTGTTGATCTTTCTATCTGACCTTATCAGTAAATCTGCTAAGCACATCGCGCAAATAGTTCAGTGATTCTGTGCCTCGGAGTTCTCTCAAATAATCTGCTGTCATAAGCCATAGTGCAGGGAATCCCCACAAAAACTACACATCCACACAGGCTCTCTCTCTCTCTCTCTCACACACACACACACACACACACACACACACACACACACACACACACACACACACACACACACACACACACACACACACACAGGCTCTCTCTCTCTCTCACACACACACACACACACGCACACACAGGCTCTCTCTCTCTCTCACACACACACACACACACACACACACACACACACACACACACACACACACACACACACACACACACACAGGCTCTCTCTCTCTCTTACACACACACACACACACGCACACACACACACACACACACAGCGCCACTCCTTCCACAGCAGCTATAGCGCCAACGGAAATTAGGCCGCTCAACCATAGGCCGAGGGGATGGCTTTTATTTCTTCCTTTGCTACCGGAAGCGACCAGATGCACTGCTGTCCATGTGTGAAGGGAGCCGTTAATGCCACCTCATCACTCAGTGCTATATCTGACCACTCCTTAACCCCACAACCAGGGCCCACCGCACCGCACTCCCACTGCTTACACTTGATTTGTGGCACCTGGAGGCCTTCATACTGCAGCAGAGATCACAGGTTGTCCCTCAAGGCCCCCGGCGCGGCCAATTGGAAAGGACCGGAACAAGAAAAAGCAGGGGGGGGGATACAGTATATACTGTATATATAATACTATTAATACATACGTACATGCCATTCATGCCATCCAAGGCTTCGTCCCTGAAGATAAAAGGGCAAGTGTACTCTAGCCCGCGTCAGACGTCGTATGACGTATGGAACTGAAACGTGGGCCCCTGAGGGTTGGAGCATGCAGGAGAAGCTGGACAGAGCAGAGATGAGGATGATTAGATGGACATGTGGTGTGTCACTGAGAGAGAGAGAGAGACAGAGAAAGATGAGCACATAGCCGAGGCAGAGGGTGGGAGTGGTGGACAGTAGAGCTGTGATGTGGTGAGGAGATGCAGACTGCGATGGTACAGGCGGACAGCAAGGGGCCGTTCACACCTGACAGACACAGCTGTCTCCTCGGTGTGGCCTGTCTCTTCTGTGTGTCGCACAGCTCGCAATGCATTTCCAATGGGAGTCACGTGGTTTGATGATGACAACCTTGTTGCATGGGCAGAAGACAGCCATGCAACAGGGTTGTGTCATCAAACGGTTGTGTCAAGGAGACAGCTGTGTCTCAGGTGTGAACAGCCAGCAAGCCAAGCCAAGCCTAAGCAAGCAAATGACAAAGATGTCCAGGACACATAGCATAGAGGTAGTATAATAGAGGGTATGCGCATGCTTAAAGTGAATGGGCACATCGAGTGGCAAAGCAACAGGCAAAGTGAGTTTAACATTGTTTAATGTTGTTTAATTCAAACAGATATGACTTGTCTTTTTGGATGCCTGGGCTGTCAAGGCCAGAAAGTAGTTTTTGCCACTCAGTAGGCATTCCTGCATAACTTCCGGGTTTGATGATGATGTCACACGCATACTCTCTATAATAAGAAATACACGATTCCAGGAAACGGACCATCATGAGGATTTCCTTTTATCCTATTATTTTTCCAGTCGAGGGGCGAGATAATTGCACAGGAAAAAAGGGCTGTGATTACCAATGTGGATAAATCGGCGGTGCGAAAGAGGTGGATGTAGTACATGTGGAAATGTTTAGCGTTTTCTTTTGGTGTCACTGAAATATGTCACGCTAACTGTGTCATTGTGCATCATGAGTCAGGGTGTGAGAGCCACATAACACACACACACACACACACACACACACACACACACACACACACACACACACACACACACACACACACACACACACACACACACACACACACACACACACACACACACACACACACGTACAGTATATAGTACAGTAACAGAAAAAGATTTAGCTCTTTGGGGTGTTGGGGGGGAGGCCGTTCCAATTAGCGATTGATCTCCTTGGGGGTTCTTTTTAACATCTGACTACTCAAAGCACTTATTCCATTTCCTGCTCTCTCTTCTGTCTATGTGTAGTTCTGTTACACACTCTTTATTCCCTCGGCCTCTCTCACTCACACACACACACACACACACACACACACACACACACACACACACACACACACACACACACTCCCCCCCAGTTCCTTGCTTCTCCTCTGCATTGTCAAGGTCCTTGGAAATCAAGACGTGTTTTAGGAGGCACAATTAGGTTATTTCTGCTCCAATTGCGGCCACGCTCCTCAAAAAAAATCTATTTAATTTTGTTTTCTCCTGTGTTGGAACTTGTCTTTCTCCCATAATGTCGGCCCCCGGTCTCGGGTGAATGCCTGGTTGGCTGGGCGCCAAGTCCTTGCACCTGTCCCTCACACAGAGAGGGAGGCACGCACGTGCACACGCTCACAATGTACATACAGTAGTACATGCACACACACTGAGCTTTCCTGCAATGTCAAGGTTATGAGATAGCATAGCTACTTCCCAGCAGGAGGAGAGGAGAACGAGAGAGAGACAGAGAACAGACGATGGGAGGGGAGAGAGAGAGGAGAGAGAGAGAGGTGGTTGAAAGAGAAACGGGGGGCTTTTGAGAAATGGAATCTGTAATGACAGTGCCTGACAGTGTAGAAGAGCAAAAGCAGAGAAATTATAGAAGAAATGTGGGACGAGATTAAAAAAAAAGAAGGAAAAGAGTGCGGAGAGGGAGAGATGCGACTGAAGCCTGGGTGACCCCTCCCCCCATATTTAAGCTCATGCTATTCAAAGCCCTCTAATTGGCGTCATTAATTTATAAGCAAGTTGTGGGTGGGGTGAGAGGGGAGGTGTTGGGATGGGGTTCATGGGTAAAGGTTTGAGTGTGTACGTGCGTGCATGTGTGTGTGTGTGTGTGTGTGTGTGTGTGTGTGTGTGTGTGTGTGAGTGTGTGTGTGTGTGTGTGTGTGTTCATGTGTGCGTGCGGCCTACCTTTGAGAGTTAAATAACACTCAGGATTTTTCTGTGTAGGTTCAGAGATAGAGAGAGAGAGAGAGAGAGGGAGAGGCTGGAAGAGGGAAATATGACCAAAGAAATAAATAAATAAATTGCCGCCACTGTACCATGAATCTCTATTAGCGGCTAATAATACCATTCGGACACCTCTGAGCCATTAGGGTGAAATTGAGAAGTGTTAATTATTGAAATAAAGATCCATACGACTGTCACTCACTAGACAAGACTGGTGAGGTGCAAGAAAGGCCCCCATTGTTCAGCGCTAGGAAGTAATGTAGGCGGTGAGAGGTATTCCAAGTGAGTTCAGAGATTAAAATGATGCTTTGAAAAGTATGCCTCATTTGAATAAATACAGCGTTGTTGGCGTTATTATTATTGTTATTATTATTATTATTATTATTATTATTATTATTATTATTATTATTATTATTATTATCATCATCATCATCATCATCATTGTTGTACACACACACACACACACACACACACACTAATTATTATTACTATTATTATCATCATCATCATCATTGTTGTATAGTAGGTACAAGCAAGTACAGCAAGGTACTGGAATTCAACAATGGAGCATACTGTATGCAAATTGCCTCACAAATGACCGTATAGGGCGTGTAAATTGAATCATGGAAGCGTGCTGCTGTGCTGCAATAATTACATACCGGCGGTATAGCACACGTATGTGGCTAAACTGGCAGGTGGTGTTTTTATACACACATGCCAGAGCGCGTTGGCAGTGTCATCTCTCTGACGGTAATGAAGGTTAGCTGCATGGGGTTATGGTGCATAATTGGACCAGGCAGTAACTGGTATAGTTCTCTCAGATACATTACAGTACATAGGGTACTTGTGTGTGGGGTTTATTTGATTCGATACGGCAGCATGGCCAATTAAGTAAGAGACAGTAGAGCTGTGTTTGTACGTCTGGCACAGAGCCCGCGACCGATTGGCTGGCTGATATGTCATTATATTATTTGACTTTTTTGAGGACATTGGTACAGTATATGCAAATGCATAGAGCCGATGTGTCCCATTCAGTGACGTGCACACATAGACATCAAAGGGGGCTTCAGCCCCTGCCCTTTTACCCGTCTGTAAAACAACTGCCCTCTCCAGACCACGGATGCAGCATTTACTATGGTGGAAGAAATGCAAATGCCACTCCTTTCCATGCCATTCCGGAAGGCAGCATTCAGGAGAATAGCTTTTTTCCCAAAGTCTCCTGAACTTGGAACGCACCATTTTTGCGTTGAACAAATTTGTTTCTAAATCCATGTCGTACTCCGCATCTCGCGCGACGCATTGTGAGCTTGTAGATCTGCTATTTTCGCTATTTTTGTTCAAAAGTGCCCTCTTACGAGATTTCAGCCCCTGCCCCTATAACACTCTGCACGTCCCTGGTCCCATTCATTTTTTTTTTACCACTTGGTGTCCCTATTTTGGGCATGTCATTATGTGCAAAACGTTAACTTGTATTTGGCTATTCGGCTATTTTCAAAATATGTTTGAATAGGGCTTAAAAAAACCCAGGATTGAGCCATTGTTCAGTGTCTGTAGTATGTTTGGTGTTACATTTCAGATTCAGATTCAGATTCAGATGCCTTTATTTGCCATTGTGTAAAACACATAGGAATTTGTTTTGACATTAGCGTGTGTGCATTCCTTATTCCTTTTTTCACATATAACAAAAATAACAGCATCATCCTACAGTACTCAACAGTCAACAACAGAAACAGCTCTGCTAGACATTTTATTTTTTGGTGTATGGTTCTTTGTACCTTATTGCAAGTGAAATATTCTCTGCTAACAGAAAGTATTTACAGTAGCTCATATGCAGCAGCCTCGAGGCTCCAGGTGTCTGTTGCCAAGCAATAACAGAAAGCTTCTAAGGGACTATTGCATTAAACAAAAAGCCCAAATAACGTTTAACTTTAAGATGAATGATTTGGAAGTACAGAGTTGTTTATTTTTATCCTTGGCAAGCAGCTGTTGGAAGTATATGGCACAAGTTGAGAAATCTGTCGAACACTTAAAGGGATATTTCACTTTCAAAAAAAACTTTTGGTAATTTCATCGTTTACTCAGGCTAATGTGAACACCAAAGATAGTTTTTTAATTGCTTGATTCAGTATAGCTGCCCGCCCCCTTCCTATACAAACCCATTGTAACTTCTAACTCCATTTTAACCATGATAGATTCATCGAAAACAACCATCCTTTTTTCTGGTGACTCCTAGTGTCCTCCTAATACGTGACGAGAACGTGTTTTTTCATTTACTGTTTTCATATATTTTTAATAATGTTTTGGGTAATAAGCAGGAGCAGGAGGAGTGTCCTGGAGGACACTCAAAAATATTAAAAAATAAATGAAAACGGTAAATGAAAAAACACAGCCCCCTCACGTATTAGGAGGGCAGTATCAGTCACCATAAAAAAGGACGGGTGATTTTGATTAATCTGACATGGTTAAAATGGAGTTTGAAACTACAATGGGTTTGTTATCGGAAGGGGGCGGGGCAGTTAATATCAAACATCTAAATCAAGAATCAAGCAATTTAACAACTGTCTGTGGTGTTCACATAAGCCTGAGTAGACGATAAAATGACCAAACGTTTTTTTGAAAGTGAAATATCCCTTTAAGTTAAAGGTAATCAACGTTTTTCTTTGTATTCTTCACACTGCAAATGCACAGCTCAATGTTTATTGTGATGTGGATGTAACCCTGCACAGCATCGCTCAGTGTTGTTGTGAAGTTGATTACACAGAAACACGACGGGCTAACAGACGTCACCCCCATTATCACCCGTCATTACTGTAACACAGTGCAGTGAGAAGTCTATTCTTGTATTATGGCTTCACATAACCTCCATTAGCAGGTAATGGGGAAAGAGCCGGTGCCTTTGCCCTTGGCCAATATGAAAACAGCCAATGATTTACCTTGGTGCGCAGTTATATACCGCAGTGGATTCTGGATGGCATAGACACATGTGCACAGCTCCTCCCAAGCTGTGCACATGTGCTGCACTTCCTCCTAGCTCAGGGCCGCAATTTATCGAGTGTCCTGGAGCCTCAGACAGAGCAGATGCGTCATCATCGCCGTCACTTTTTTAGATCCCGTCTTTGTCAAAATGTACACGGTACAATGGGCTGCTCTTATATGAGCCTGTTCGTCTCCTCAAATACTCTTCTATTCTATCCCTAAAAATGTCCCCCCCCCCCCCTCTCTTCATATCATGTTCTTCTCAAATGAGAGAGAGAGAGAGAGAGAGAGAGAGAGAGAGAGAGAGAGGGGGATAAAAGGGGAAGAGAAGAGAGATAGAGAATGGGGAGAGGAGGAAAAGGAGCGGATGAGAGAGCTGAGTGCTTTTTAGCGACTCAATGACAGCCGTGACCAAAATCGTATTAGGGTCACAAAGGGGGTGACGGAGCAGGGTGGAGAAGCCTTTCAAACGAATCAATTATCCGTTCTCTCTGCTTTCATACTCTTCTCCACTCTTCCATGCACAGTGCAACACCAAAGGGTGCATTAACCCATTTTGGGCGGGTACCCCTTTTGGTGTTAGCATTATGTTATGCTTTAGCTATTGAAAAGTAGCAGATCTACAAGCTCATAGCGCCACCGAGTGGCGCGCTACGAGCTTGTAGTTCTGCTATTTTTGAAAAATCGAAGAACCACTGACATAGAAACATGTCAGTGGTTTTTCAGAAAACTGTCAGGATGTAGAAGACATTTTTAGAATCTGATCTCAGGTCAATTATGGGTTAATATCTGGGCCACATGCAGTAGGTACAGCAGCACGGGATGCACACGCAGATTAGACACACCAACGGACCGACATACGGAAACAACGGTCGGACATGCGCTGCTCCCGTGCTTGCGGTATCAAACATGTAGCCTTGGTACCCAGGCTTTTATTTTCTTTCGCATTGGGCTAAAAAATGAACGCCTGGTGGGGCGGCGGTGGCTCAGGGGTACAGTGGCCGGATGGTAACCGCAAGGTTGCCTGCTCGAACCCGGGCTCCCCCAGAGTTAGTGTCGAAGTGTCTTTGAGCAAGACACTGAACCCCTAATTGCTCCTGATGTGCTGGTTGGTGCTCTGCATGGTTTCCGCTGCCATCGGTGTATGAATGTGTGTGTGAATGGGTGAATTGATGCACAAAGCGTCAAGCACCTTGGATAAAGGCGCCTATATAAATGCACCATTTACCATTAATAATTAGTCTTGCAAGCCTGTTTGGATAATTTTCCACAAATACATAGCATATAAATTAAATACAACAAATACATCTGGGTATTGAAAACCTCAAGGGATGCGACTGTGACGTATATACCGTGCGACCACTTTGACTTGAGATTTACAATGCTAGCACTTTTCACAAACTGATGGAGTATATTATAGTACATTGTGGGTTGTATATTGAGATGGCAGGTATGTGACATTGAAAAGGACAAATCAAACATATGGGACACTTTATTGGAACACAAAAAAAATCGCTACAGCCTCAGTAATGAACCAGTGAAATTAGGGTATTTTATGATGCCTCTCATAGGGATTGCATTGGCAGCTGCAGTACACCGTTGAAACGGACCAGAAGTGGGGCCGCTGTCTCATTTAGGGGCGTGAAATTTGTAGTCCCCGTGTGTCTCTATTCTCCGCTGTTTTCTACCGAGGAGGGGAGGAGGGGGGGCACTCAGATCGCTGAACCAATAGGATCTACCGCCGTGATCTTGGCGGCACCCGCCCCTCTAGACCAGGGGTTCTCAACGATTTTGGCCGGGGACCCCAAGAAATGCTTTGGCAATGTCTCGGGACCCCCTCCCGACCCCCAATATAAATTGACTGCTACAATAACCTTAAAGGTATATTCAGTGATTTCACTTAATTCAAATATCACTTATTTTTTCTTATTTTTTGGATAATCCTCCCTACTATAAAGTGTGCTGACCATATAAGGAGTTCCTCCCTGTCCCCCGTGAGCCCCTGGGGTAAAAAAAAACCCTAGTTTCGCTTTGGGTGGCAAAGCCTTCATCCAATCAGGATGAGAGGGGCCTTCCTCCAATCATGATCGAGTGGGGAGGGCATTGGTGCACGTGCTGTTGGTCTGTTGTACTTCCCCCACTGTAGAGCGTGTGCATGTGCACATCTTGTTACCGGGTGGACCGGGTTTTTTTCCAAATCATTGAATGCTCCTTTAATAATAGAGACCATACACCATAAATAAATACTGAAACCAGATATAATCATTAGGGAAGGTGTATGCATGTACTATGTGTACTATGTAAACTCTTCATTTCCACTTTCCACTTTCCAGCCATCCAATAATTTGGGGACCCCCCAAAATAATTCGGCGACCCCCTGAGGGGTCGCGACCCACGGGTTGAGAACCCCTGCTCTAGACCAGAAATCATACATACAGGCTGGGCCAGGCTAACAAACATGTAGCAAAACGCCAGGAGCAGTCTGAAGGGGACAGCTTGACCTTGGCTGAGCTTGACATTGGGTCGTGTCAAGAGCCCATGGGGGTGGGATGCGTACCCATTGATGCCACAGGGGGCATGGGTGGAAAATATACTCAAATGTTTTACTTAAGTAAAAGTATCAATACTGCAATATAGAAATACAAAAAAGTTTACAAGTAAAAGTCCAGAATTCTAAATGTACTTGAGTAAAAGTACAAAAGTATTACTCATTATGTCTCATTTCAAGTTTTCAAAAATATTTTGAAAATAGCAGATCTACAAGCCCACAATGCGTTGTATCGCGATGCTTTGTGATCTTGTAGATCGGCTATTTTCAAATGGTCGAAATGTATATACTGTAGCGCTGAAGTGGTTTCTGTCCATTTTGTAATAATAATCAAAATCTACAAAGTAACCAGTAACTAAGGTTTTCAAATAAATGTAGTGGAGTACAAGTACAGTATTTGGATCTGAGATGTAGTGGAGTAGAAGTAAAAGTACTGTACTGTATTGTAAATACTCGAGTAAAGTGCAACACATCAAGATGTGTTTCACCATGTTAATGGTTTTTTTCAGACCTCCAGTTCTAGGAAACACAGAATGGGGGGACTTTTTTTTATTATTTCCACACAACAGCTCTAGCTCTAGCTCAGGTATATTAATGACATAGTAAAATGTTGAAAATGAGTGGTATTCCCCTTTAAGTACAGTACTTAAGTAAATATACTTAGTTACTTTCCAGCACTGACCTTGACTGAGATTGACATTGTGTCATATCCGCTTTGCGTTGGGCGGCGTCAAAGAGCCCATCGGGGTGGGATGCGTAGCCGTTGCTGCCACGGGGGGCACTTACATATCGGAATGTCAGGGATCTCATCTCACCTCCCCGGCACAAACCCTGCTGTATGATGCCTTTTTCTATAGATCATTACCCTCTGTCCCCCATGATGCCGCTGTTCTAGCACTCGCTCAATCAGGACCGCCAGCCAGCCATCCCCCCCCCACCATCACCCCCCCCAAACCTCCTGTTTCATAGCCCTGTCGTGTGGGAGGTGAGGTGAGGAGGCGTCGTTTGGGGAGGTTCTGTTGTCATTTCAGTCCTTATACTGTAGGTCTCGATATCGTCCAGGTATTGACAGTGTTGAGTCTCGATTACATTGCGGTTTTACCATAATGACACAGAGACCCCCTTTCCACCGGTTGGTTCCCAATGGGAACCGGTTCAGTTCTTTTTGGTTCTTAGTCCATGAGCCAGAGCTCCAAAATTGGTGGGAAAAACTAGACCTATTGTTTATAGGATCAATACAAGTACATTAATAAATGATAACCCTTCCACAGTAGTAGCTTTTTCATATTTTCGATTATTTTGCATATCTTCCTACATAATGCCTCATTTGCATATTTAAAAATGACACCCGTGTGAACTGAGTGGTGTAAGGTCTTATATAGACTGATCAACTGTGGTCTGACGTAATGTCTGACGTAATTAAATCACACCCGTGTGAACTGGGTGACCATAGCAACCATGCAATTTTTTTGGTACGAACAGACACGTAAACTAACAAAGCCAGTTGTTACTCAAAAATGTAAAATTTGTAATAAAATAAATCATTGTCTTCGTGTAAGTACTCAACTGGGGAAGTTTCATGGTGATAACAATCTAATATAGGTATGGTTTTGCACACTCAATTCATAATAATTAACGTTCCAAATTTGGAGCTCTGGCTCATGGACTAAAAACCAAAAAGAACTGAACCGGTTCCCATTGGGAACCACCCGGTGGAAAAGGGGCCAGAGTGAAGCACCTCTACCTCTCCTGACATATCCTGACCTCAGTCCCTGTGTCATTTTGTCATTTCCTCACCTTAATATTGCGCTCTACCTCTCATAACCCTCCTTCTCATCTTTCAACCTTTGCTCTCTCACCCTCCTGCCCCCCCGCCCCCACTCCCCCTGCAATCATCCCCTTTCACCCGTCCCCTCCCCTCCTCAACCCTTCCCGATGCCTGTCTCTAGTGTTCTCTCCATTTGGAGGAGAGGGCCCATGTAAGCCCTGGTAACAGAGGTTAATCCTCTCTTATTAGAGCTAGGATTATTCGGAGGAAAGGGACAGGAGCGGGCATGCCGGGCAGATGCCTGGTTCGCCTGTCGGTAGCCCCCACCAGCTGGGAGACACCAGTAAAACACATCAAAGGGTGTACGGCCATGTTTGCAGTAGGCACTGTAGAACATAATATTGTATAGTGCTGTGTGTACAATAGCTGTTAGTTTGAGTACACATCTCAGACTTCATTGTGAATGCCTAGTGCTGCAGGAAGGGGTGAAATTTACAGTGTATTTGTGTTTCTCTGGCAGCTGTAGACATAACATTTAGAGATAGGCAATTTTCCAACAGACTGAAAGCAAATGTCACTGCCCGGTTCACTCGGGCGCCATCTTGGAAACGCAGGCAGTAAGTTCTGACTAACAAGACTCCTGTCTTTTTTAAAGAGGAGTCATATAAGTCTAACGTTCCGAGTATTATTTGCCATCCACTTGTGCATTGTATACAACATGGAGTGTTAACAGTTTTCACAGTCAAACTTTTTACCCCCACATACCAAAGCTTGTATGCACGCGCCACCCACGTTGGTGCCTACGTTCTGTTCAACTTTAATATAATATTAAATCTGTCTCTTCTCTACAGGTTGACAAGAGAAACTTGCACTTTTTCTCTCCTTTTCCAACACTGAATGCTGCGTGCGTCTATTCCACTAACCCCATGTTCTTGAAAGTTAGCTGGAAAGCATACTCTCCAATTACCACTAATCATTAAACTGTTATTTATTTCTCTGTCTTTCTCTCCCCCTCATGCCTAAATATAGAAGTGGAGCAAAAAGGTAACTAAATGCCAACTTCTTTACTTAACGTGGGTTTTCCATATGGGCACATGCTTCTTGGTGATGGGGTTGCTATGGCAACGTGTGGTCTGATTCCTGTTCATCGGTGTGTGTTCATCGTCTGTTTCATCAAGGTGGTTCCAATCCCAGCATGTCTTTCATGGGGAAAATTAGACCATAATGGTAAATGGTGCATTTATATAGCGCCTTTATCCAAGGCATCAGGGAGGTTGAAAGAGTAACATTTTTTAGCAACTATCAATCAAATAAATGCAGCATATATCAACTAACTATCAATAACTAACCACTGTAACTGCATTGATAACTATCAAGGCAGCATTATCAGAAATATTGAACACAACGCAGGACCAATTTATCTGTCGATTAAATTGCTTAATATATAACAGACCAACAGCTTTATTACAATATAGCTTTCCTAGCTTAAAAAATAAACCTATTATTAATAACCCAAAGTTATTCTGCTGTTGCCTCCTCAGCTGCATAATATTAAAGTAGAGGTGTATAAAGAGATCAATAGCTTGTTCAATAAGGTGTCAGCATTTTTGATTATAGCTCTAACATGACGAGGGCTATAGCCTACAGGGAATAGCCAGTCAATATTGGAGAAAGATCATAGATATTAATATTCCTACTAGGCATCTTATCTGCCCTGCACAATGCTGTGTTACAGAGCCCTGGGTTTGCAGCGCTGCCCCAGGGCATTGTGTTTCTAATGCAATATTTTCCCTACTCGGGGAAATTGTCACCAAGCCACATTGCAGCAAGTTAACTTCAAAGATCCAAGGTGAAATGTGCAATTATTGAAATGAAAAGGCAGTTAAGAATCTTGCTATGAAACATATTCAAACCAACTTTTTATCTGCAAGCCGTTAATGAACAAACTATTATCACGTGAATGCCGAAGGGAAGTAAGGTCACAGACGCATTGAAACGCAGCACAAGAAACAAATTAAGCACATACTGTACATGCATAGATAAATCACACTTTAATAATCACAATCTATGCCACATATCAGCTCCCAAGTGTAGCTAATATATATAATATAGCTCTGCCTAATCTACAGAAAACCGAACAATATCATACAGCGTATTAATGAAAAGTAGGAGCATAAACAATGCTTTTATAGAAACATTTTGTTTGGAAGTTCCCCATGAAAGTCATCATGTTTTCTGTCATTCACGCTTCCATCTCTGGTGTGCTTACAGTACATCAGTTATAAATGCATCAGTGAAAGCATCTGTGTCACGTTATTTGGCGTCTAGTGTTTAGAAGTTCAGAAGCCATTTATATAATCGGCCTCAGGTCTTAATGGATTATTAGTTTAGGCTTTATTCTCGAAAGATAGCGGTTTAGCAGCCCAACTGCCGAGGTGCGTGCCCAGGTGCGTGCCGAGGCGCGATGTCGTCACCATGTATCACGCCACATTTCTCACCGGCAGGCAGGTAGACAACATGTTTAGTCTTAAGTGATTACAGAGGAATGGTAAAACCACAACCCTCTCTACCTCTCTCCTTCTGAGAAACGCAGCATTTCCCCTCCGCTAGACGGATCTCCGGATAGAACCTGTCAACGCTGTGTCAGGCTCCCAGCCTGTGCCTGAACGAAAGGAGCTTTCAGCTGTGTGTGTTTTGGTTGTTGTTTGTTGATGTACCCTGGCCCACCCCATAACTCAGACCTCAAAAATGTCGTCTTAATCCTTTATCTTTATTTTCCACCAGCCTTTGAGTATTAAGCGGAGCCAAAAGCTCTCGGCCAAAGGGCTCTTTTTTTCCCCCAAACATTTCGCCGAAGCAATTGGACACTTTTGACAAAGCATCTCTTGCCAATATTATTTGGCAGAAGAAATCCTAATGTATCAGTAAAAGTGTTATTGTTAACTGCAGCTAATATATATTGTACGGTAGACCTTCATACCTTGCTGTACTGCCTAAGTGAACGAGGAGGCTACTTATACAGACATTTTAAGCAGACATTATGCTCCCTCATTGGCAAAGCCTCGCTTTGATCGTCTCCTCTGGGACATATAAAACTACCCTCCCTTTATTTAAATTTCATATCAGAAGAAGCCTTTTCTAAAGCTCTTCTGTAAAGACGGGCAGCTTTAAATTGACTTAGAAGTCCAGTAGAATCCATACTCAAATGTAATCAGCCCATCCACTGGCCTTCATGCAGTTTGCATGAAGTAATTAGTTTAGTGTGGCGGAATAGTAAATCATGCCTCAGACAAATAAGATCTGAATATGGCTGAAATAATGGGAAATAGACTCATATCATTACATGGATTGAGTAATTACTGTGTCCATGCCCCGGTAGGGGGCAGCTGCTGCCAATAATCACAGTGTACCATTTATCAAAATCTTGTAATATTGGGTTTGTGTAATGTTATCTCTATTGGCTGTTATTTCTTAACGACTCGTGACAGAATATTTGATATGACTGAGTGGCTGTAATGAGATGGTTACATTGTAGTCATTTTCATGCTGTACACTGACCTGGCTCCTCAGCTATTCTGAAATTATATTTTGTCAGAAGAGAAAGAGGCAATATGACTTGAGCGTTGATGAGATTAAGGTGTGTGTGTGTGTGTGTGTGTGTGTGTGTGTGTGTGTGTGTGTGTGTGTGTGTGTGTGTGTGTGTGTGTGTGTGTGTGTGTGTGTGTGTGTGTGTGTGTGTTGTACTGTTGATCTGTATAACATTTTGCCTGCACATCACATTTCCCCCCCATCATGTTGGTGTACATGTGCTATTATTCTGTATGCTAATTGTCATCAGGGTCAAGGACTGCTGGGACACATGTAGTGGATTTAGACTTGCATAATTACAAAATATGGAAACAAATTTAAGTGATTGCAATTACTGCACACCTTCAAATAATATAGGTCATGATGTGTCTGTGAATCAGAATATTAGTTATTTTGGAGGCAAATGGTAAGGATTACACAATCTTCTTTAATGAATTTGAGTAGAACCGCCTCAACCCTGATGAAAATTACATACGGCAGCTCAACCTCTTGACCCTTTGCATTGGACAGGAATGAGCTTCAGAGTTGATCGTCTTTGCATTGTGTTGTCTGCAGTATAATACCTCACAAGGCTCCTCTTGCATACATACCAAAGTAACTCTCTGCTCTGTCTTTTTCCCATTTTTGGCTCCTCAGTATTCCTGTGCCCAGGGCTTCTGCGAGGGGTGTACCAGAGCGAACACCTCTTTGAATCGGACCACCAGTCTGGAGCCTGGTGCAAAGATCCCCTTCAGGCTTCTGACAAGATCTACTACATGCCCTGGACGCCTTACCGCACAGACACGTTGACCGAGTACTCCTCCAAGGAAGACTTCATCGCCGGAAGACCAACGACGACGTATAAGCTCCCGCACCGCGTCGACGGAACAGGTTTCGTCGTTTACGACGGGGCGCTTTTTTTCAACAAGGAGCGCACTCGCAACATCGTCAAGTTCGACCTGCGGACTCGCATCAAGAGCGGCGAGGCCATCATCGCCAACGCCAACTACCACGACACGTCGCCATACCGCTGGGGAGGGAAGTCGGACATCGACTTGGCGGTGGACGAAAACGGGCTGTGGGTTATTTACGCCACGGAGCAGAACAACGGGCGGATCGTCATCAGCCAGCTGAATCCGTACACGCTGCGCGTGGAGGGGACCTGGGACACGGCCTACGACAAGCGCTCTGCCTCCAACGCCTTTATGATCTGTGGAATCCTCTATGTGGTGAAGTCGGTGTACGAGGACGACGACAATGAGGCAACTGGGAACAAAATTGATTACATCTTCAACACAGAGCTAAGCAAAGACGGTTTCCTGGACATCCCTTTCCCAAACTCATACCAGTACATCGCTGCCGTGGATTACAACCCCAGGGACAATCTGCTGTATGTGTGGAACAATTACCACGTGGTCAAGTACTCCCTGGATTTTGGGGCACTGGACAACAGACTAGGTAAGCTTTATTTTTTTTGTATGTATTTGCATGTCACAAATGTGTGTCAATTTAACACAGTGGCTTAGATAAACGGTAAGGATTTCACTGTAAGCAATTCAATATATCATTACCAACCAGCTCAGTGGCCTTGTGTTTAGAGTGTCTGCCCTGGGACTGAGAGGTCGGGGTTCGATCCCCGGCCGGGTCATACTAAAGACTTTGAAAAATTGGACCCAATGCCTCCCTGCTTGGAACTCAGCATCAAGGGTTGGATTGGGGTAAGTCCCTGCTAGCGTCATATCCAGGGGATGTACTTGTACATCAAGCCGCCTCACACTACAGAAACAGGAGAGTAGGCTTGTGCCCTATGGGCCTCATGTCATGGCCCAGCAAGGCTTACCTATTCATTACCAAGGTCCGGTGACATAAGGGATGGTAGACCTACTCAGTCATACGTGGTTGATGAGTGGCCAGGTTAGACCAATCTCTCAGTCAATCTTAGGCCAATCTCTCAGTCAATCTTAGGCCAATCTCTCAGTCAATCTTAGGCCAATCTCTCAGTCAATCTTAGACCAATCTCTCAGTCAAAGCATGCGTGATTTCACGGAGAGATTGGTAGTCGTCGAATCAGACTCTCTTGATCATCGAGGTCAGGCCTGCCTACGTACACGCGCACACACACACACACACACACTCGCACACGCGCACAGACACATAACACACAGCCAGGTTGTAATAGACCCCTCTATCATTGTAAGAGAGTTTTGTCTTCCACTCCTGTTGTGAAGAATGGGCTGACCTCCAAACAGCAGTCAAGGACCCGGCCCGCTCCACTGACGGGCCGGGAAGGAGGTATAAGATGGAGCTGATGAATAGCGCTAGTAAACTGATAAATAAAGCGGATGGACGGAGTAAATGAACAAATAAAAAAGGCAGATAAACAGAGCGGAGCCGGAGTGGAGTGTGTGAGTGAGTGATTGAACGCATCCCTGCATGAACAATGAATCATTCACGTTGTTCCAGCTGCCCATCTTGATTACGGTTGAATTCTCCCTGTCCGTATTCTCTCATTATGATCTCTCTTTTAATAACTTGGCCGTAGTGCTTGTTAGGCACTGCCAGACAGACACGCTCTCTCTCTTTCTCTCTACTCTCTCTCCGTGTCCCTGAACACTTCCTCCACACCTCCCCCCCACACACACACACCCATGGGCCCTTCAGTGCATGATCTGCCGCAGGATATGAGCAACGGAGCAGGAGAGAGAGCCGCGCCTGCCCTGCGGGCCTACAGCTGGGTCCTGGCACCGTGTGCGATATAGCTCACGGTTCAGGGCGTAGCGCACGCTACAGTGCATTCGGCAGCGGGGAGTTGAGAGGAGATCTGTGACGGTTCAAAGATGTACATGTAGTCTAGTGTTTGGATGATTAGTTATTGTGCGTCGCTGATGTGAGATGCTCACGGAGCCTTATTCACTGACCTTTAGACAGGAGTTTTCATTTAATATTTGTGTCTGCAAAGTTTCCTGCAGATCATGCGCAATCCCCAGAAAGTTGAGAGGGAAATGTCTACAGTATACTGCTCAATGAGCAGTGCTCATAACTTTAAACATTAAAAAAAATGAACACGGCTCCACCAAAGCCAGTTGGCAGGATGTTAAAATTAGGCCGCTATACCGATATATCAGCACAGAGGCCAGAAATCACAGTGTATCGTATTACTTTAGTTGAAACAAAACTACGTCATTGGCCACAAATTCCACAATTCTATATAATCAGTGTAATGCGGTGGTCCAATATAGTGAAACATCCCTCCTAATAGTTGTAACAAGACTAAGAGCTGAAAAGCTCTTTGTGTGTCCCCTTGTGGTCATGCTGCTGCTCCAGTTTCATGGCAATCTGGCCATTTCAAGATGTCTTGTGTTATGTACAGTATCTAGAGGACGGACTGCCCCACCCCCAGCTATTAATTTCAATGAAAGTTGCTGACCTGCGTTTGACTTGAGCACCGAGCAGGCGCACTATGGGCTTCAATTAGCAGAGGAGTTTTAAATGCAGAAGTATTGCAATCCCATATTTGACCACCAGGGTCTGGGGGCTTGGTTTTGGCCTACAGGTGGCTCCAGAGGAACGGCCATGGAGTCACCGATAATCAGTAGGGTCCATCCTCCGGAGTGCAAGAAGATGCACAGCTGCCATCAGCAATTAGCTGAACTTAACTCCATTATTAACCAGTCATGGAAAAAACGTAGCTCACGAGCAGTGTTGATTTCGTCGACTAATACTAAGGCGCAAAATGTTCGACTTTTTTCACTGATGAAAACTAAATGGAAACTAAGCTACGATGACTAAAACTAAGACTAAATATATTGACAATTTCGTCAACAAATAAAAACTAGACTAAAATGTTAGAAAGGTACTAGTGGACAAGAGATCCAGTATAAGTCATTTTACACTTGGTTGCATGCTGAAAATAGCCGATCTACAATATCACAACGTGTCGCGCTGCGACGCGTTGTGAGCTTGTAGATCTGCTATTTTCAGCAAGTGTAAAATCAGCCATTACGACGGCATCAAGGCCCGCCAAAATACATTTTAGTCGACTAAATCAACTGTTGATTTAGTCGACTAAAATCTTATGATATTTAGTCGACTAACACTAAAACATTCCAGGGGACTAAAATGTTACTAAGACTAAATGAAAACTATTCAAAAGACTATGACTAAAACCAAAATTTGCTGCCAAATGTATCGTTCATTCTATCTCCTCGTGGTCATCATCTGATCACATTGGTTACGGCGGGGCTCCACTGGACGCGTGTGACGCGGGTCAAAAAACGAACCGGGGCAATTTTAAAGCAGTCACCGAACGCAGCGCAACGCAACGCATCGTAGGCAGTGGAGCCACCCTTCATTGATTAAAAAGGGAACATTCCCTGACGGTGACAGAGACGCAACGCTGACGCGTCCAATGGAGCCCCGGCGTTAGTCTTCACCCTTCCCTATTTAGACACTAGTCTGGCATTAAGCCTCCAAAGGCCAGACCAAAGAAAAAAAAAAAAAGTCTGATTTATATTTTGTCATATGATATAAATAACGGTAATGGGTCGCACACACCGAGACTGCATTTCAGTCATTTATTCTTGCATTTTGGAGACAGGAGACAAAACGTTTGGGCTATCCAGCCTTCATTAGTGTGGAGAGTGTCTGAATGTTAAGTTCCTTTTAAAGGAGTGGTGACATAGTGCAGGTGCATGTAATCACCGCTAATCACCTCACATCACACACCCCATGGGTGATCACACACTGGAATTGGTAATGTTATAAAAGTCTCTGTTAGCAATCAACAAAGTGACTAGCAATTACATCTCATAAAATATACATTATACAAAGCAAAACAGTTTCGGAATTGTCTTAAACAAAGCTGATGCAGGTCGCTGAGGACATCAGGCTTTTTTCTTTTTGCCGTTCATAAATACTTTGTCATATGGCAGCTTGTTGTCTTTGCTATTTTTGGTGTGCAACACTGTTGTACGACCAAGCATTAATTTAAGCATTATAACATGAATATTTGCAGCTGTCTGAATTACCCGACAGCTGCATACTGTACTGTACTTGCTGCTGTGGCTTCCTGGCCTGCAAAGGTTTGACCTTTTCCAACCTCACTCCACTCTGAAAATAACTTTGGGCCTGCGATGTCTAACTGTATTCTTGCTGACACACAGAATACAAAACACCATAAAACGACACTCAACAACCAGCAGTGGTGCAAAGTAACTAAGTATACAAGTAGCCTACCATACTTAGGTACTTAGGTTAGGTATTTCTACTTTATTGGAGTAGTTTTCAGTACTTCTGCTCCAATACATCTCAGAGACAAATATTGTGAAAAGTAAACTTTAGTTACTAGTTACAATGCGACACGTCAGGGATGTGCAGAGAGTGTTAGAGAGGCAGGGGCTGACATCCCGTAAGAGGGCACTTTTGGACTAAAATAGCAGATCTACAAGCTCACAACGCGTCGCGCTGCGACGCGTTGCGAGCTTGTAGATCAGCTATTTTCGGGGCGCAACCCTTACTCAGCACTCTTTAGCTAGTGGAGATGCGGTGTAACGACCTGGATTTCTAAACACATGTGTTCAGCGCAAAATGCTGCATTCAAGTTCAGGAGACTTCGGTGAAAAAAAAGGAATTCTCCTGAATGCTGCCTTACAGCATGGAAAAGAGTGGTCTGGAAAGGGCAGTTGTTTTACAGACAGGTAAAAGGGCATGGGCTGAAGCCCCCTTTGATGTCTAAGGCCTCACTCACACCTTTCGATCTATCATACAACATTGATGCATGCTAGATGTAAGCAAGATGTAAGTGTCATGGCCACCCCAGTGCATTTCCAATAGAAGTCACATGGTTTGATACAACATTTTGGACTACAAGCTGTTGTATGGCTTTCGGCTGTGTTTCGACTGCCCCCCTCCCCCTCATACAACACAAATGTTGTGTCAAACCATGTGACTCCCATTGGAAATGCATTGCGAGCTTGCATCAGCTATACATCTCATACAACAAGCATACATCAATCTGTTGCGACCGTGTGAGTCGCCCCTATGTGTGCACGTCCCTGCGACACGTTGTGCGGTTGTAGATCTGCTGTTTTCAAAAGATTTTTATACAATACAACAATCAACTGTATAAGTTGATGAAAACTTGCGAAATGGGACATTCTGCATGATGAGTACTATCTATTTTTGGTATTTTAAGTACATTTTGATACCAATACTTTTGTGCTTTTACTCAAGTAAATGTTGAATTCCGGACTTTTACTCGTAACAGTGTTTCTACATTGCAGTATTGATACTTTTACTCAAGTATAAAAATGTAATACTTTTATTTCCACCACTCCCCAACCACGGGCATAATAAATATAAGTTTGGTTGTTTGTCTCCAACACCTGCTTTTGTCTGCTGGGCTGGCTAGAAGATAGATTCACGGCTGACGGAAATACTGTACGGTTGGTGATCTCTTGTTTTATGCCATTCATAAAGGGATAAAGAGAAGACTCATTTATTTCTCTGCACTTGGTGAGCAACTCAAAGCAAGCCTTCAAGGTTGTGAAAGTGCTGAGCGTAAACCACTGTTGGGAGACATAATTGCTGTCAGTGTGACAGATGCCATAGTCCTTTTAAGTAAGCAGGCTGGCTTTCAAGGACACACAATACATGCCAATGTCTTCTTCCATGACAACTGCAGCTGCTCTTAATTTAAATTCATTTGTTTGGCCTGGGGCGGGGGGGGGGGGGGGGGGGGGGGGGGGGGTCCACATATAATGTTCATATTTCTCAGGAAAAAAAGATCCCCTTTGGACTCTGACTTTGTGCCATTCATGCACATAGTTTTTCATAATTTGATGAACTATGCAGTGGTGAGTACAGTAGGACATTTTTCTTTCTTCTAAAAAGTGAAGAACAAAAAGTAATGAATGTGAACAAAATGAATGAACAAATGCAAGCACTAGAAATAAGTTTGTTTTGAAACCTCTTAGCTTCATGGCAACAAAACATGGGCTTGTCTAATTTCACTCGCAAACACACGCACACACACACACACACACACACACACACACACACACACACACACACACACACACACACACACACACACACACACACACACACACACACACACACACACTAAATACAGTATAATATTCCCCCAATAATAACGAATGGCCTTTCTCGAGAAAAAAAAGTATAACCCCATTGCACCCTGTGCCTCACTTTGAGCCCGTATTATGTACTGTTTTACTATCAGTGGTGGCATTAGAAACACCCAAATGTGCTGATGCCATGCCCTAGAGAGTAGTAGACCATGGGCTCCATTTTTGTCACCGCTAAACCCCTTATCCCTAAACTTCTTTGCCTTATTTTACTATTTTGAAAAACATTTTTGAATAGTTCAACTAGCCAATCTACATTGACACATTGTGAGCTTGTAGACCATTTTAACTATTCAAAGATGTTTTGCAGAATAGTATAAAAAGGCAAAGAAGTTTAGGGATAAGGGGTTTAGCAGTGACGAAAATGGAGCCCCATGTGCCATTGCTGCCATGGATCGCTTAAATAGAGCCCTTAGTCCTGTTTCAATCAGGACATATCTAGGCTACCATTAAATATGCATTTCATGTGAAAAACAAACTAAGTAAAGACATAAGGAACATACAGTAGTAAGCAGTAGAGAAAAAGACTAGGGGCTCCATTTTCGTCACCGCTAAACCCCTTATCCCTAAACTTCTTTGCCTTTTTTTTACTATTTTGAAGAACATTTTTGAATAGTTCAACTAGCCAATCTACATTGACACGTTGCGAGCTTGTAGACTGACCATTTTAACTATTCCAAAATGTTTTGCAAAATAGTAAAAATAGGCAAAGAAGTTTAGGGATAAGGGGTTTAGCGGTGACGAAAATGGAGCCCTAGAGCTCCTAAGAGGCTGATTCATGGTCTAAAATAGTAACACATTCACAATACTGTATTTAAAATGAAAACAATAACCCTTGTACTGCTACTGTACTGTAGGTCTCATGCTCTGGAGAGTTAAATACACGTCCTAGCTTTATACTGTACAGAACTCTGACCTTAAGGCCGACTTGAGAAATCATACACGCTCTCAGCTTCAGACTTTCATTTCATTTATTTATTTATTTCGAACATATTAAAACATAAATGAACAGGCAAAGGAAATAAAGGAAGAACTAGATTTAAAATAATAATAAAACAAAAAAATAAAACAATTAAGGGATATCTAATATCCTTATAGTTTATGTTCGAAGGGATAGGACTTTTTTTCTATCCCTTCTTCAGACTGCCCCCTTTTGTGTCTGCCACAATGAGCAACACTGACTGCTCAAGCCTGATAATCACAGGCAGCCACTTGAGAGAGAATTTGCCCTGGTCTCAGATGCCTTGCCACTGGTGTCTGTCTGCAGAAATGGTCACTTTGTTGTCAGACGCAGTGGTGGACAAAGTCCTCAACCCCAGCACTTGAGTCATAGTAGATATTACGTGGTCAAATATTACTCCACTACATGTTTTAAAATTGCTCTGCTTTGAACTTGCTCCCTAGCGTTCCCATGGCCGTTAGCCTTGATATGGACATTCACATATCATATTGTCGCTGTCGAGCAGAAGCCTCATATCTCTATATTCTATTTTTCTTATATAAATGAATGCCCTACGCGATCATACTACAGCGTCAAAGTATCAAAAGTAGCAGATGCACAAGCGCAAAATGCAAAAAGTATCGTATCTACTTTTGCTATTTTTGAATTTGAATCCTGAAAAGTAACAGTTTCGGACATCACGCAGTTTCCACCCGACAGAGACGTTAAGAAAGTATTATCTGTTTATTCATTAAGACTGTTTTGTATTGATTGTATATTGATCTCTATGCTCTCTACCAGTAACCTCAAGCACATTTACCATTATGCTGCATTGCTGCCAGAACAATTCCATTGTTCGACCACATTCAAAAGGAACATATCGTACTGTGTAGAATATTGATCACACGAATCGGCCAATGCAGCAAGGTCAACTGAAGCCTCGGTACGGTATCTCCCTCGCTTCAGGTCAACTGAAGCCTCGGTACGGTATCTCCCTCGCTTCAGGTCAACTGAAGCCTCGGTACGGTATCTCCCTCGCTTCAGCAAGGTCAACTGAAGCCTCGGTACGGTATCTCCCTCGCTTCAGCTTTCAGTGTTTTGTGTTCTGGACCAGGGACGTGCACACATAGACAGCAAAGGGGGCTTCAGCCCCTGCCCTTTTACCCGTCTGTGAAACAACTGCCCTCTCCAGACAACGAATGCAGCATTTACTATGGTGAAAGAACTGCAAATGCCACACTCCATGTCGTTACACCGCATCTCCAGTAGGTAAAGATTGCTGTGTTGTGCCCCAAAAATAGCTGATCTACAAGCTCTCAAGAGCTTGTAGATCAACTATCTGCTATTTTCGCTGTTTTTGTCCAAAAGTGCCCTCTTACGAGATTTCAGCCCCTGCCTCTCTCACACTCTCTGCACGTCCCTGTTCTGGATCAACCTCCCAGCAGTGAAATGTGCCGTTAGGCCCCGGGATAAAGGAACCTTTGCTATCCCTTTTGCGTTCTTGTGCTATCAGCATAGAGTGAGAGGAGTAGGAGGAGGAGGAGGATGAGGGGGTGGGAGGACTGCAGGATATGGCACAGTTGGTGTCATAGATACCCTCGCGTTTTAGCATGCCTGTTATCTTGCCACATGTTGCCATCTGGCCAGGGCGCCGTGCCAGCGCAGAGATGAAGAGAGCCCGAGGCGACGCCGTCGACCTTCATACAACAACTGGCATGTTTTGAGAGCCCCGGCCCAGTCAGCAGTACAGTAACACAGATCAACTAAATTGATTACGAAGAGGGCTACGAAAAAAAACCACAGAGCTATTATTGCGTTTGCTCCGAGAGAGATCGAATTTAGCCTATACGGTCAAAGGCACAACCTGTTGTGCCTTTGGACGGCATACTGTACACCGACTGCATGAAACAAATTGACTGGACCGGGATAGTAAACACTGCAGGGTTGCATACTTATCTCTGGCATCTGCTGTCCAAGAGCAGTTAGATCTACAGTACAGTGCCGCCCGTTCAACAGATGGGAAGATACAGACAAGTTCAAGAGGAGAGAAAACCCAAGGACACTAGCATGTTAAGGCATCAATTACCTGGACCCGGGAGACCTTGGCCGTGTCCAAAATACTACTCAATATAGTCCACTATACAGAGGTTCCCATTATTTAGTGCTGTCGGATTATTGTACAGTATAGTATAGTTTAGTGGACTCATCTTTCGTCACAATGCACTGTGAAAAGTAGGGTCCAACCGATGGTCACAAGCCAAACACCATATACCATCATGCTGAAAGAAAGATTACAGATGAACAAGAGGAGAGAGAGAGCCACATAAACAAAATGATATGTGCTAGTCCATACCCGTACTGGGATATGACATACCCAATGCCAACTACCCCCCCCCCCCCCCCCCCCCCCCCCTCTCTCTCTCTCTCTCTCTCTCTCTCTCTCTCTCTATCCCCCTCCCCCACTCACTCTCTCTCTGCTTCCTCTCTCTCTCCCACCGTCTCTCGGTTCCCCTCTCTCTCTCCCCCCTCGCTCTGCCAATCACAGCGCAGAATGAAACACCTCCCAGCCAATCACAGCGTGCAATACGTGCAGACCATTCCGTACACAAATTTCATCCTTAAATTTTGAGGACACAATTACTAAACTGCTTACAGTAGTTAGATTAGATATATGTAATATGTATACAGATAATTATTAGGCATGCTCCACCAGCTGAGGTTGATCTGTCAAGAAAATCAGGAACTTGCAGCAGAGAATGTACTCTAGTCTAGACCTTATAAACCTTTCCATTTTAATTTAAACTGTAGGATTTTACAGCTATTTTAGAAATTGGTTTTATCTTTTGTGTGTTTGGCAAGATATGCAAACAGGACCAAGCCAGGTAACAGTGGGAAATCGTATAAACAGCAAAAAGCCATCGCCTTAATGCAAAATAATTATAATAACATTCACAACCATCTGTTAATAAACTATCCAGTATTTAAATAATAAACCTTTCCATTGTCTTGATCCTTAAAGGTCACACGTTGCAGTGCAAGTAATGTCATTTTAATCGGTAGCACAGCATCAGCAGGAACCACGCCGTGTCATTTCCAACTCTATGCCAGAAAACCATATTTTGCATGCTGCACCGAAACCATCTCCAATTGGAGCTCGCTTGCAAATGTAGGCTCCATGGTTATTTGCTCCCTACATGCTCATTACATGGCTGCTGCACTCCTTGCATAGGATAATCATTTCCAGGGCAAGGGTGCTGACACAACTGGGTCTAGGGGTTAGGATTACAATAGTCATTTATTTTTCCAGCACGCGTGCACGCTTGTGCACGCACGCACGCACGCACGCACGCACGCACGCTTGTGCACGCACGCACGCACGCACGCTTGTGCACGCTTGTGCACGCACGCACGCACGGTCAGTCTTTCTGCAGAAGCTTTTGGAGACACAATGGGACTCTGTTCATAATGCACCTTGAGATGTTTGGCATTCAGATATATGGAGCGCTTTAGTCCATCCCGTGCTGCTTGTTTGACTGAGGCACCATGGCGGAACAGTAATATGCTAGGGTGTTGTATCGTGTTACGCTGTGCAGTTTTAACCCATGAAGACCTGAGGCCGCATTCTACAAATGCCTTATAACTCAGTAGTTCTCAAACCTTTTTGTGCCAAGGACCCCCCCCAAAAAGTATGTATTTGGCCGCGGACCCCCATCTGAAAATGTTTTGTGCCATATATATATATACTCTAGTCTATATATATGCACTGACAGTCTGACACCGATGGTTTGCGGGACTGTGGCTCAAGAGGTAGAGCAGGTCGTCCAATGATCCATGGGTCGGCGGTTCGAATCCCGGCTCCTCCTGTCCACATGTCGAAGTGTCCTTGAGCAAGACACTGAACCCCAAATTGCTCCCGATGTGCTGGTTGGTACCTTGCATGGCTTCCGCCGCAATCGGTGTATGAATGTGTGTGAAATTGTGAATGGGTGAATGTAATGCACAATCTATGTAAAGCACCTTGGATAAAGGCGCTATATAAATGCACCATTTACCATTTACCATTTAACTGCTTCTCATCATATCGCCGTATCGGGTTTCCAAAACCATTATTTTTCAGGAAATGAAGCACCTGAGTTCCAATGGATACATTTGAGTTATTACTGTATGTAGTCACAAGCTCTCGTTTCATCAGTTAAATATATTAAACACAGACAGACTTAACCACTTTCACTTGAAAATGTTTCGAAAACTGGTGGTGTACAGTACAAGCTCAGTCACAATTGCCTCACGTTGCAATAAGATCGGGTAATATTGCTCTACTTTTGTGTGACTATATGGAGAATTAATGTACGGGAAGAAAAAAGGATATAATATGGAGATTAGAGATACAGGTTTTCTGCCCAACAGCAACGATAAGGCTCTGGAATGTGAACAGAAAAACAACAAGCAAAAACTTTGGCAATTTCAGTAGGCGAGCTCATGTTTCAAGCAGGCCCAGGATATGGCATGTTAATTTTCTCCAGTCAGAGTCCATCGTTATGCATCACATGGCTTTATCTCCCCCGACCTCCCTCCCTCCCTCCCTCCCTCCCACCCACCTACTGTACCTCTGACTGGCCATACATCATTGGCTATGCCGGCTCTTAGCTTGATCTTGAAATCATACAGAGACCACCTGTGTAGTGAGAGGACTGGCAGCCCATTCCTCAATTAAGGCCAACATCCCCATCCATCCATCTCAGCATGACACGCACAGAAATGAGGAGAAAATGAAGAGGGTGCAAAAAATATTCAGAGGCCCCTTTTCCACCGTGTAGTCCATGAGCCTGCAGTTAGTCCATGGGGCTTAGGTTAGTCCATGAGCCTGCAGAGACCTCCAAAACTGGAGCGTTAATTATACATTTGAGTGGGCAAAACCATACCTATATTCAATTGTTTATAGGACCAATGTAAGTAAATTAATATACTGTATGATAACCCTTCCACAGGAGTAGCTTTTTCATATTTATCACACATTTTGCAATTTTCACCGACAGTAGACGTGATAGGTGAATAGGTACAAATTTAATTAATAGTTATCACCATGAAACTTCCCCAGGTTCCCAACAGTGCGTGCGTATGTGCGTGCGTGCGTGCGTGCGTGCACGTGCGTGCGTGCGTGCATGCGTGCGTGCGTGCGTCCGTGTCTGATGGCAATATGCTACGACAGCATGTCTATTGTGCATTCAAAATTGGCCTAGATTATGTGTGCATATCAATACTGTAAATGTACCATATATTTGCATAATTTGGATCTAAATTTGTATCCTTGGTTTTGTCACAGTGCTTTGTGTGCATAATTTGCATACATATGTACATGAATACAGCATGCATAAAGATGAGACAGAGCATTATAGCACACATTTGCCTGGCTCTCTGTGTGTGTGTGTGTGCGTGTGCGTGTGCGTGCGCCTGCGAGAGAAAAAGCAGCAAAAGAGAAAGTGTGTGTGCAAATGTCATTTAACATATGTGTGCGAGTGTGTGCAGCATCTCAATGCCACTTGTATGCTTCTACATGGCTAGCGCACGTCTGTGCCGTGTCATTTGACTCGCGGCACAGTAAGTGCCTCTCCGGGGCCTGTTGTCCGCGGGCGCACACGCATACATATCAGTCCTGTGCATTATGCTTCTCCGCGCAACCTCCATAGATGCCCTCTCCAGTCTCGGGGAGCGAGTCGGGGGGGGATGAGAGAGAGAGGGAGACGAGGAATTAATTGCCAAACAATGCATAGCTCCCATCCATTACGGGCTCTCATCATGTCAGATGATATCGAAGCATTACCGGATGTCTGGCCACATAATTTACCGCACCCCCCCCCCCCCCCTCCATCTCCTCCTCCTAAGCCCCCCCCCCCCCTCCCCCCGCCCTGCTGTCACTCTCTGACAGATTTGTGGGTCTGCCACAAAAGGCCCCATTAAACGACAGGAGTTTTATCATCATTTTCTTCCCACTCATCCTCCCCAGCCTCATCCCCCAGCATGCCCCCCCCCCCTCCCCTCCCCACCCTCGCCACATGAGGACATGCGTCGCATTTTTGGGGGATCGTATGACATGAACACGAGCGACAAGCTAGACGGTGGAGTTGAGTGAGTCACGCCATGATGAAGGGAGGGATTGAGACGGAGGAGGAGGAGAGCTTAGAGACGGTTATGCTGTACTTGGTGGTGTGGCGGTGTCGCACACCAAAAATAGCTGATCTACAGCACAAGCTCACAACGTGTTGCAGCATGAAGTCAAGCCATACATACAGTCCACTGTATATACCTTATGGAAAGGTTTAACTCCATGAACGCTAGCGTCCCTATTATGTGCCTGTCGAGATTCTGTGAAAATAGCATGTCTTTAAGCTCACAACGTGTCACAAACTCACAACACGACGCTTTGTGAGCTTGTAGATTGGCTTTTTTCATCAAAGAGATATTGATGTTGCCAAGTATAGACCCTTGGGGGACCTCGGTCAACTATGTAAGGGTAGCTCATGGCTTTTAAATTCCGATCCATTGTACTGTACAACATCAAGTGAAAAAAAAATCAGGTGGTGAAATTAAAAGAACTCCAAGGCACTACTCCGTTCAGTATAGTTAAAACGCCTTTTTTTTGTCCATGGTTTGATGGCAAAGAAAAATGGAAACGCAGATGACCATCGCATGTTGGCCCTAAGGCCCTCATCAGGGTTCATTAGTTACTGTATGACGGACACAACATGTCATTATATAGCGACCACAAACTGTCAATCATCAATACATTATCTCATGTACAACATGCAGATACTCTTCTTGCACCTTAAAGCTGCTATAAGCAATAATATGTCACATTTTGAATTACCTTTTTATTTTTTATTTTTTTGGTATGCAGACAGCCAGCAATGGGTAGAACGCTCCCAAAACAAATGTAGTCTCTGTGACACATCTAGGGGCCACAATCTGCATTCAAAGATGTTCCTAGAAGCTTTGTCATTGGTCGATTTGCCTTTCTGCTTCCTGATTGGTTAGTCATTGCGACCGGGTTTTCGACCAATGACAAAGCATCTAGGAACATCTTTGAATGCAGATTGTGGCCCCTAGATGTGTCACAGAGACTAAATTATTTTTGGGAGCGTTCTACCCATTGCTGGCTGTCTGAATACCAAAAAAAGTCATTAAAATGTTGACATATTATTGCTTATAGCAGCTTTAATGTCTATATAAGGAACAGTGCACACCAGCTGCTACTGTATGCTCATGCACCATATGTCTAAGACCTTGTGTACATACTGTACTGTACTGCACTGCACGGATGGATATGCTATGTGACAGGGTTGTCTGTAACATAATTGCATAAGTTGTCCACTGGAACAATGCAGCATCGATGCATGCGAATGCAGCATTGTCAGGAGAAAATGTAAAGCTATTTTTGAATCACTCCAGCGTTTACATTTATAACGATTTGGGGGCAGCAGGTCCTAATTAGGCTGCACTGTACTGTAAACTGCCTTGGCTTGTGTGTGTGTGTGTGTGTGTGTGTGTGTGTGTGTGTGTGTGTGTGTGTGTGTGTGTGTGTGTGTGTGTGTGTGTGTGTGTGTGTGTGTGTGTGTGTGTGTGTGTGTGTGTGTGTGTGTGTGTGTGTGTGTTGTTTTTTTTTTAAATCGCAGTGGAGGTGAATTACTGCTCCTATCAGAAGATGTAAGCATGCATGAAGGTATGAATGCGGTTCAAATATGAACAGTGGGAGGTAATTGGGTGCAACACAAGGCTGGTGGTAGTCGCTCTTTCTGTCCGACGCTTCCCCGTATTCACCCGAAAGCCCTTTTACGTCTCTTTTGATCTGCACAACTTTTCTTTTGAGAGCCGGCGAAGCCCAGTGAGCCCACTGTCTGGTGCAGAAATGATTAGTCACAAACCAGATTCATTTCAAAACAGCGTCGGCTTCTTCCCGGAGAGGAGTGAATAGGTCTTATCTAATTGTAGAAGCCATGAGCCCTGGGATGCACAGAGAGGGGCTAATTAGTGAGGAGGAATGAATGCTTTGAAATGAAGCACAAAGCCCTGTGTGTGGCTGGAAACCGGCTTCATGCGTCTTCGCAGAGAGGATGTTGACGCAGGCGGGGCATGGAGTGTAGAAATGATGAGTCTTTTGCGATGAGAGGATCGTGTGAAGTGTAGAGGGAAGCATCCTCTGTGGATTAAGATTCATAGATTAAGATATATATTATATAGATGACCAGTGTTTCTCAACCTTTTTGGGCTCAGTACACTCCATGTAAATAACGTTTTCATCCAAGGCACCCCTGAATTACTTATACGTTATAGCACCTTACATAATAAGGGTACATGTAGTTCCCCCCCCTAAGTTACAGTATATCGCGAAGTAAACTTGAGAGAATAAAATTATCAACACGTGTTATGCAACGTGTTGTGAGCTTTTAGATTGGCTATTTTTGGCAAAGAGATATAGTGTAGATCGAAAAAGAACGCACCAAGTTCAGAGCAACTCAGGTCTGTTGTATTAAATATAGTGGTTAAATTGAAATGATATAGCAATGAATTCCAAATATCAAAGTATTCTGCGGCACCCCTGGACTTGTGTCACCCTGATATAGACCAGTTTGGCCTTTTACCATGCATGTTTATGTGCTTTCTCAAAGGGAAACACCACCATTTTTTCCTATCTATAATTATTGTAGTAACCCGCCGTTGGTGTAGAAAGTCAAGTACTTGAAAGCCATAATTGAGTAAAATTAAACATATCTTACATATCTTAACACATTGTGTGCCCACACAACACTTTCAAAATAGTGACCCAGGGTGCCCAAAGTTATTTTTGTATATATATATATATTTTTTTTTAAGACGTCCACAGACGTCCTGGGCACCGCATAGCGGTAATTCCCAAGACGTCTGTGGACGTCTTGGACACAGGAAGTGTTAAGTGAAAATTAAAGTCACCCATAAGTAGCTCACATAAAATGTTCGTATCAAAACTATCTGGAGTCAAAATGTGACCAAGTGTCCAAAGTTCAAGTAGCATATTATGAATTTGGTTATAAATGATTTAATACAGTTTTGATATTAGTATTAATTCAGTCATTACATTGTGCTTTAATGGTACAGTATGTTTACATCCAACTACATGGGCAAAGCCAAGCACCATTAAACTGTATGCATGTTCCCATGGATAAGGAAAGTATCTATGTGTAGTGTGCTGTATTGTGTATTGTACCTATTCTTTAACCCATTTAGGCCTGACCTCGAAATTAAAAAAAGATCTTCTAAATCCTCCAGTTTTCTGAAATAAATATTTCACGATTTTTCAAAAATAGCAGACCTACAAGCTCGTAGCGCGCCACTCGGTGGCGCGCTATGAGCTTGTAGATCTGCTATTTTTCAATAGCTAAATTATAACACAAGTAAGACGCGTGAACGCGGGAAGCGAACGCAGCTGTTGTGGCAGTCTGACACATACACATACACAGCTGCGCCCTCTGGTGGCGGGCGGGTGGTGTTACAGCGTGACACACAGACAGACACACACACAGACAGACATGATCTGCTGGGTCTCATAGTAAATGCTCACTGCGTTCGCAATCACTGCGTTCGCAATCACTGTGTTCGGAATAATGTTTAAAACACCAAAAGGGGTTCCCGCCCAAAATGTGTTAACTCTATTTAGACTCTGCAGCCAGTTTGAATTGAGCTACACCTCCTCCATTAAAGTCAACTCGTGGCATTTATCTCTCTTCTAAAAGACCCAGGAACTCCGAATTACTGGACCTTGAAATGGAAAATCTGAAGCCAACGAGACCGAGGGAGGAAGGCAAGCATCCATCTGCGGTCATATTTTCAATGCTGTCCCTGTGCTGTTTTATGCACCTATGCACTCCCGAGCCAAGTTCTCGTGTTTTTCGTGTGTAAGGATACAGCAGACTGCCTCCCGGCATACCAAACTCCTGTCCCCATCTGTAACTAGCGGGGAATGTGTCCTTGTGTGAACTTTCCAACGCAACGAGGGGTGCTAGCTTTGAGGGTTTGTGTAAACACAAACATTGAAGGCAAAAGTGATGACATAAATTGTGATTGGCCAGAATGAGATGATATATGATGACGCACTGTATGATGATTGATGAGAGCGCCCCTCACTTCACAGTTCACACAGGGGTGATTATTGTCATTATTTTTCATGGAAACATAGCTCACCCCCTTTGTTTCCAACTGGGGAGCGACACTCCCCAGTCACTGGCAGGATCAGACAACACAGTCAGGGGACAAGGAATGCGGTGGTGGTGTCTGCTTAAAGGCTCATTCATAGTCTGGATTTCCGGTGGTGGGGTGACCACCGCTCTGGTGGTGAGGTGACCACCGCTCCGGTGGTGAGGTGACCACCGCTCCGGTGGTGAGGTGACCACCGGAGCTGAAATAACGTTGAGCGGTGGTGAGTAAAAACAGAGAGAAGGGCTGGACCGGTGGCGGTGGTTTGCTCTTCACCGCGGCTCGTGACGCAATGTTGTAGTTCGGTGGTCACCTCACAACCGAAAATCCAGACTATGAATAACGCTTCATGGTCAACAACTCATGGTGCTCGGACATGGAGACGTCCTCTAGCGCAGTGGTTCCCAAACTCTTTCAGGTCAAGGACCCCCAAATTGACACTAATTAGCTCGCAGACCCCCATTTGAAGAGATATGCCAGGGACCCCCATAAGAGGAGATTTCTACAGCTGTAGCAATGATTCTCAACTCGTTTCAAGGAGCCCCAGTTTGACATGCATTAGTCTATGGACTAAATAACGGTAGTGGGTCGCACACACACACACCAATTTACAATTTACAATTTAGGCATTTAGCAGACGCTCTTAATCCAGAGCGATTTACATTAAGCAAGAACAAAAAGCATGGGAATACATCACATATGTAAAATGCATTTATCGCGAAACATGCGTAAGCTAAGAACGTGACTAGAACATATCTATATAATGACACTATACATATAAACTATAACTAGAACATATCTATATAATGACACTATACATATAAACTATACATATATGCTATACTATGCTGTACATATATACTATGAAGTGCTATGACTACATACAATGCACTTATTGTGCTGTCTACATGACATGCTATAAGTCTGTTTCAAATTCTATATAAGTCTAAGAAGTGCTGTCTAAGGGGGGTAGGGTAAGTGCTATGGGCCATGATGGAGTCTGAAAAGGTGGGTTTTCAGACTACGGCGGAAGATCGGGAGTGATGCTGCAGTTCTGATTGCAACGGGAAGTGCATTCCACAGTTTTGGGGCCAGAAGGGAGAAGAGTTTGGGATGTGTGGACCACCAAGACTATTTATTGCATTTTTGAACAGGGACAAACGTTTCGGCTATCCAGCCTTCATCAGTGTGGCTCTGACACACTGATGAAGGCTGGATAGCCGAAACGTTATTTTGATATGTTTTGAACGGGTAGCGCACCTACAGTCAGAGTGCGGTGGTCACATGAAGAGTAATTTAGTCTATGCACTCCCATTGAATGGCATTTCTATCTCTGAGACCCTAATTTATATTGTAAAATCAATGTTAATTTAAGTTACAGACCCATAAGGCTCCATTTGGTTCCAAACTATCATTTAGCTGGGGACCCCCTGGAACTCCCTCAAGGACCCCTGGGGGTCCCCGGACCCCACTTTGGGAACCCCTGCTCTAGCGGCACCCTTCTGCCAAAAAGTACCAGTTGGGCATAAGAAAGAGCATGGCCTCTAAGGTGTATTAGGAGGGCTTTTAGACGCTTTAGTCGTGTTTGTGTATGTACTGTACTGTGTAACTGTTCTGATTTGGGGGTCATTTACAAATACGTGTTAAGTTGATGCAGATATATAAATCATGCATGGGCTTTATTTTGAATGTATTTGCTTCCTCACTCCAACTCAATCCGCTTAAGGGTCACTTTAATACCATCGCTGGTGCACTTGAACTCCAGGTGGGAGGTTTTGCTTTGCGCCAACGAGTCTGCTGGCCAAGCAAAACACAAAATGTCCTTGTATTGTCTACAGGGTGATAGTACACTGTGGCTACTGTTTATTATTTGTGCGTGCGTGCGTGCGTGCGTGCGTGCGTGCGTGCGTGCGTGAGTGCGTGCGTGCCTCATGCAAAACTTTGGACAACTTTCTGTGGGTCTATGGACATAGGCAGATCATGCCATGTAAACTATAACTAGACAGTGCATTCGTCAACGCATATTTTAACACAACAAGAACACAACAGCTCCTGTCCTAAGGGAGCATAACTTAGCAAAAGTAATAAGGCAGTTTGGTTAACACCAGTGGCGTTTCCAGGAATTACATTTTGGGCAGGCAAGAATTATATTTTGGACAGGCAAGATGTGTTAATTGTCGTCTCCCCGCGCACAACCGTAGCACTAAAGGTTTTCAAAGAGATATACCTGCCAGACGAGTAGGATACAAAGGCTGAAAGGCTTGCATTTACATTCCAATGGGTGATTGAGGGTCGCGCTCTACCGCAACGGCCAATCAGCTGTCCAATAATAGTTCTCATGTCTTGTTTTTGTCCTCTTTTTTCTCATTGTATGGATTTTGGCCAGGCCAGAAATGGATTTGGACAGGCGGACGCCTGCCCTCGCCTTATTGTAGATACGCCTCTGGTTATCACACTAAGGTCAAGGGCACGTAGTAGAACGGATCGGGGGAAAGATCCTAGTGATGTTTCCCCCACTGGGCTCCAGCAACAGAATGATTCAAGTAGTGTGGAGCTCCCCATGGCCAGCAGAGCCCCACATGACCGGCAGCCAATCAGCAGCCAGGGATTGATCAGGTCAAGACGAGCCGGCCCCTCCAAGGTGGTATAGATTAGGATCACTACCCGTCAACTGCACTGCAGAGGAGCACAAGAACACATACTGTATGGAAGTACCAGGCCCACTAGTCCATGCAGAGGAGCACAAGAACACATAATGGAAGTACCAGTACTACCAGGCCCACTAGTCCATGCAGAGGAGCACAAGAACACATAATGGAAGTACCAGTACTACCAGGCCCACTAGTCCATGCAGAGGAGCACAAGAACACATAATGGAAGTACCAGTACTACCAGGCCCACTAGTCCATGCAGAGGAGCACAAGAACACATAATGGAAGTACCAGTACTACCAGGCCCACTAGTCCATGCAGAGGAGCACAAGAACACATACTGTATGGAAGTACCAGGCCCACTAGTCCATGCAGAGGAGCACAAGAACACATAATTGAAGTACCAGGCCCACTAGACCAACCCAGTGTTCATAACACTACGTATCTATAGAGATATCAAAGATAGCTCCCTATCCTCATATAAATATATATACAGCATTAACCCATTTTGACCTGAGATCAGATTCTAAAAATGTCTTCTACATCCTGACAGTTTTCTGAAAAAGCTATGTTTCTCTGTCAGTCGTTCTTCGATTAAAAAATCGAAATATATGGCTTCACCCAAAATGGGTGAAGCCATATATATATATATATATATATATATATATATATAATCACAATAAACCACCACATCATAATAATAATGGTGGTAATAATAACCATAACAAATATTATATTCCAAAGAGTGTTTTAGAATGTACTTGGTGATGGTGCTGTGATTGCAATTTTGCCCACCCACATTTCCCTGCTCGCATATTAGCCCCACAGCATTAAAGAAGTTATGATAGCTTTTTTTTTATCATAAAGGCACTAAATTTATCCCCTGGTCTTTGATGTTAAGATGCATATAGATGCATATATCTATCTCTTAGATCTAACCACACTCACGCCTGCTGTATAGGGTATGATCTGAGAAAAAGATAGTCTAAAGGTCCCTAGTGCACACAGCTGCTTTTTTCAGATTTTTACCTCCCTTTTCCGCTGTTTTTCCAAAGAATTTGACCTTTATTATGATGTACTCAAGCCTATTGACTACACAGTATATGTACACTTTTACATTGTCATACATTGTGCAAAATTGTACATAATAATACAAAATCAGACCCGTCTGAAGTGAGTGGTGCTGTACTGTACTGTACTGTACTGTACTGTACTGTACTGTACTGTACTGTACTGTACTGTACTGTACTGTACTGTACTGTACAAGCCCTCCCAACACTTGGTGGTGAACAAACGCTATAACACTATATTTTCGTGCTCGGACACAGGGACAGACACATGCAGGGACACAGGGACACAGGGACAGACACAGGGACAGACACAGGGACACAACCACACACATAGCTGTCTCTATACTAGGAGTGGTTGCACCACTCAAAAAATAAACAAACATCAGCCTGCCCTTTTGGATGCTAAAGCAAGGGTATTTTGGGGGTCCACCAGTTCAAATATGATTATTTTAGGGGGGTCGCGGCCTGGAAAGGTTGAGAACCACTGTGATAAAGCAAAGGCTAGTCCTGTAGTGAGAATCCTGTATAGACAGATTGGTGATCCCGTCTCAGCGGTGTTGACCAGGGCTATTATGTACATTATCTTAACTGGCCAGGCTGCATACATTGTAAACCAGAGGCTTATCACATTCCACACAGATCGACCCTCATCAACCTCAGAAGGGGAAGCGCCGCCCCATGGTTGGATCACCCTGATGACGATATCCTATTGTACTGGTCACTTAGTGTGGTCCACAACATTACCCAATGGTTGGATCACCCTGATGACCATATCCTATTGTACTGGTCACTTAATGTGGTCCACAACATTACCCCATGGTTGGATCACCCTGATGACCATATCCTATTGTACTGGTCACTTAATGTGGTCCACAACATTACCCCATGGTTGGATCACCCTGATGACCATATCCTATTGTACTGGTCACTTAATGTGGTCCACAACATTACCCCATGGTTGGATCACCCTGATGACGATATCCTATTGTACTGGTCACTTAATGTGGTCCACAACATTACCCCATGGTTGGATCACCCTGATGACCATATCCTATTGTACTGGTCACTTAATGTGGTCCACAACATTACCCCATGGTTGGATCACCCTGATGACCATATCCTATTGTACTGGTCACTTAATGTGGTCCACAACATTACCCCATGGTTGGATCACCCTGATGATGATATCCTATTGTACTGGTCACTTAATGTGGTCCACAACATTACCCCATGGTTGGATCACCCTGATGACGATATCCTATTGTACTGGTCACTTAATGTGGTCCACAACATTACCCCATGGTTGGATCACCCTGATGACCATATCCTATTGTACTGGTCACTTAATGTGGTCCACAACATTACCCCATGGTTGGATCACCCTGATGACGATATCCTATTGTGCTGGTCACTTAGTGTGGTCCACAACATTACCCCATGGTTGGATCACCCTGATGACGATATCCTATTGTACTGGTCACTTATTGTGGTCCACAACATTACCCCATGGTTGGATCACCCTGATGACCATATACTATTGTACTGGTCACTTAATGTGGTCCACAACATTACCCCATGGTTGGATCACCCTGATGATGATATCCTATTGTACTGGTCACTTAATGTGGTCCACAACATTACCCCATGGTTGGATCACCCTGATGACCATATCCTATTGTACTGGTCACTTAATGTGGTCCACGACATTACCCCATGGTTGGATCACCCTGATGACGATATCCTATTGTACTGGTCACTTAATGTGGTCCACAACATTACCCCATGGTTGGATCACCCTGATGACCATATCCTATTGTACTGGTCACTTAATGTGGTCCACAACATTACCCCATGGTTGGATCACCCTGATGACCATATCCTATTGTACTGGTCACTTAATGTGGTCCACAACATTACCCCATGGTTGGATCACCCTGATGACCATATCCTATTGTACTGGTCACTTAATGTGGTCCACAACATTACCCCATGGTTGGATCACCCTGATGACGATATCCTATTGTACTGGTCACTTAATGTGGTCCACAACATTACCCCATGGTTGGATCACCCTGATGACGATATCCTATTGTACTGGTCACTTAATGTGGTCCACAACATTACCCCATGGTTGGATCACCCTGATGACGATATCCTATTGTACTGGTCACTTAATGTGGTCCACAACATTACCCCATGGTTGGATCACCCTGATGACGATATCCTATTGTACTGGTCACTTAATGTGGTCCACAACATTACCCCATGGTTGGATCACCCTGATGACGATGTCCTATTGTACTGGTCACTTAATGTGGTCCACAACATTACCCCATGGTTGGATCACCCTGATGATGATATCCTATTGTACTGGTCACTTAATGTGGTCCACAACATTACCCCGGTGCAATTTCACTAGAAGTGAAATTAATGGCACACTCCTTTGTGGGGTGTTGCTCTGATATACAACTGAAGACAATCAGGAAAAGTCGATGCCTAAATATGTTTTTATTTATCAATGTAAAAGTAGGATATAAATACATAAGTTAACACTGATGCCCTGCATGTTGTTATGGTCCTTGGGGACATCGGTGTCACATCCCCCCCCCCCCCCCCCCCATATTCTCAGTGGAGCTAAAGGAGGCATTGTGCTCCGTGGCACGCGCATACATGTATTGATGGCTGTAGGATGCTAACAGTGTTTGCAGAATGTTTGTGCGGGAATGTACTGTATTGGCAGCCGGTGGAAATGTTAAATTCCCATTATAGCGTGCGTGCGTGCGTGCGTGCGTGCGTGCGTGCGCGCGTGCGTGCGTGCGTGCAAGAGAGAAAGAGAAAGAGAGCAAAAGAGAAAGTGGTGTGTCTGTATCTGTATGTGCGGCATATTGTCCATGAACTGCTTGTTCATTAATTTACTGCTATACTTTTTTGTCATTTTCTTTATACGCGTCTTTGTAAAAAATATTATTGGGAGTTATTAAAATATATTGCCAGCTGAATGAGGAAAGAAGGCTCTGGCGTGCCTTCGGGTTATTATTGTTATTAAGCCATTTTGGGCGGGAACCCCTTTTGGTGTTAGCATTATGTTATGTTTTAGCTATTGAAAAATAGCAGATCTACAAGCTCATAGCGTGCCACCGAGTGGCGCGCTACGAGCTTGTAGGTCTGCTATTTTTGAAAAATCGAAGAACGACTGACATAGAAACATAGCTTCTTCAGAAAACTGTCGGGATGTAGAAGACATTTTTAGAATCTCAGGTAAAAATGGGTTAAACGTGAGGCTTGTTAACCTCCCACTTTATTGATGGAGTCTTTCTGCTGGGATCCAGCAAGCACAACATCAAACTCCTCTTTGTTTGTTTGTTTGTTTGTTTGTTAGGGAAAAGGAATCCATAGTGTTTGTTTACTGTGGTGCCAAAGGTGGCCGACAAACTAAGTACTCAACTCCAGTACTTGAGTCAAAGTCAAATATTACTCCACTACAAGTGGAAGTTAAAGTACCGGTATTAGAGTAATTGCTTTTGAGGGGGGGAAAAAGGTTAAAAAAGTAATCAAAAGCAGAAATTAAAGTAAAGTACATTTTCTTAATATCAGTGTATTGCTGTATTGAAATTTCCCTTTAAAATTCACAATTTACCAGACATTTTCGAATAATATCAATGGTGAAACTAGCAGATCTACGAGCCCAAAACGGATCCACTGACACATTGTAAGTTTGTAGAAGTAGGGCTTAAGTGTTTAATTGTCTCCACCAGGCCGAAGGCATGGGGATAGAGTATGTTTTGCACTCCATCCGTCCGTCCGCGTGTCCGTCCGTCCGTCCGTCTGTGAACAGCTAATCTCCGGCACCGTTAAAGTTTGCAGGATTGGCCCTTTTGAAACAAAAAGCCTCAAATCATGAACGTAGCGTGCAATTTACGTGAAATCTTTCACAGACTTTCCTACTAGGCTGGGGAATATATCCCACCTTTTTCACATTGGCCTGTTATAGCGCCACCAACAGGTGGATTTTTGCGAAACACATTTTTGGAACAAAATGCCTCAAATCATCCAATTGCCATCAATGGTGTAAGAACAAATGGCACCCTTTTCACATTGGCCTATTATAGCGCCACCAGGAGGCCACAACCCGACCTGGCCTGGTGGAGACCTGTGCCCCGAGGGGCACTTTTTCTAGTTGATAATCAGCTTTTTCCCTTCCGTTCCTAGCAATGTAGTGTAGCCAAATAATGAACAATATTTGTCTTGTGATATGTGATAGAGCGACATGTGATAGAGCGAAAGTCAAGCCCAAATTGATTAAATCAATTAATTACCAGCTGCATTATTATTATCTGTGGGTCTGCTGCTGACGTTATGCCACTTTTTAGCTGCGCTCCGCTGTTCTGCTCAAATTAGTGACCCTAAAGAATTCTGAGGCAACATGGCTGGAGACGAGGCAGCCAATCAGAACTGCTCGACTAGCCATGCGTGCAGACGATGGGATGTTATGGGTTGTTGCCAGTGGTGGCAACTGTCGTGACAGAAATAAGCTAAGCAGCCTCCAAAAACCAAACCAGGCAAGCAACTGTGAAGTTAGGCTGGAAATATGCAGACTTGGCAACACTCAGCAGAAAGACTAGCGGTGTCCGTCTACCGTTTCCCAGGTAAACACTAACCTGCCGCTTCTACGAAGCAGCTGGTAAAAATACAATTACTCAAGTTAAGTACAGATACTCCAAAAAATGTACTGGAGTACAGTACTCGAGTAGACTTTAGTAACTTCGTTACCGTCCACCACCGTTTGTTTGTTAGTTTGTTAGGGAAAAGGAATCCATAGTGTTTACCGCGGCGGCAGCCTATTTAATCAATTGTGTTTGTTGTTGAGTGCTAGTGACCGTTGAGAACGCTGGGATGTCAGTTGTTCCTTGGTGCAACGGCCTTTCAATAACTGTGGCACCAACCACCGCTGTCTCAGTTACTTACCTTGAGCGCTGTTGTTCTGCAGATTGGTTCCAGGTAACACTTTGCCTGTGAAACATCATGGACAGATGATACAGTAAGTGTGTCAGTGTGCGTGTGCTTCTGGTATAGATGGATAGATAGACCTTCATCGATTCCCCTTGGAGGGAAATCCAGTCGCCAGAAGACACAGAAAGTACTGTAAGATAAAGCAGATATAGGAATAACACCACAAAAAGCACCATCAATAAGGAAGCAGCAGTATATAGTTGTATAACACATACACAATACTGTAGCTTGCACTATGCAGTACAATAGTACAGCAGCATACACCTGTACAATAGCCTGCACTGTGCTGAACAACACACATGAAGTCTCAGTGCCATAACTCGTCCAAAGAGCATCAAATACGTTGGTTTTGTATTTACATCTTGCCAATAGCCATGCTTGTACATTGAGTTTTTGCAGTGTACAGTACCATAGTACAGTATATTATGTTCTGATTATAACGATTCTGCTACTGTATGTGTATTCATGCGCTTAATAGCGTGCCTTACGAGCACGTCAAGCAACGTGTCACATTGTTCTAGTATGAATTTTATTTATATAGGACCAGAATTCAACACTGACGCCGGTAATCTAAATTCTGTCGATGTGTGACATTCATTAAACTGGTTCCACCTTAAAGCTGACCCTCGTTAAATACTGATCGTCTGCACTTTAGTCTGTAGATCGGACCCATTTGTCATTTTCTTTGTCATTTTGATTTTATCTACACATTAGCAGCGAAACGACGCCTGGCTCGGGACTTTCTTTCCTTCTCTTTTTTTCCTCCCCGCCCGCCGACGGCTCAGATTGTGCCGGCGCCGCCCGCCTGCCTCCCTGGTGGGAACCCCATGGGAGCCTCTCCCAGCGGTGTAAGGGGCCGAGCAGATGTATATGCATGACCTTTAGGAATGTCGATGGAGCATATTGAAGTATCTCTGCCTCCAATGTAAAACCCAGCGATAACAGATGCACGGCTAAGAGTGAGGTGGAGGATAATGCCGCCCTCCCGGGACGTCCTCTCCATTGATAAAGCCATTTAAGTGGCTCTCGGGCTCGCCCCACCGTTTGCCGTTGTGCCGTTATGAAGAATGACCTTTCCGTTTGCCCCCTGCTCCTCTGTGGCTGAACTCGGCCCACACGTTCATAAAAAAAAAAAAGCCCATGGCTAAATTAATTTGGGGGCCCTTATTTTCCAATCAGGGACACTGGGGAGAGGGGTTTGACGGGGGACAGAAAGCCGGGGTAGATGGATGGGATGATGGATGAGAGCGCTGTGTGCATGTGATTTATTCTATTTGAATGGGAAAGGGAATATCGAGTGATTGCATGTGTAATACGTGTGCATCTCTGCGTACCTGTGACGAGTGCACAGTATTGAGTGACTGCTCCTTTGTGTGTGTGTGTGTGTGTGTGTGTGTGTGTGTGTGTGTGTGTGTGTGTGTGTGTGTGTGTGTGTGTGTGTGTGTGTGAGGGGGGGGGGGTGTATACTGCTAACATACTGGGCGCGTTCGGAAATAGTGCACTGAGCGCACTGCAATGCAAACTAATAGCGTGTGTGTGTGTGTGTGTGTGTGTGTGTGTGTGTGTGTGTGTGTGCGTGTGCGTGTGCGCGTGTGTACTGTCAGTGGTGTGTTCAGTACCAGCGTATGTGTTTGTGTGATGCTAGCGCTCAATCTAACGGTAAAGCAACGCCATTAGCAAGAACCCCCTGGAGTGCAGCTACGGGGGGGGATCCAGTCCACAAATCCAGGAAATCGGTATCGCAGTTTATCCCCGTTGACCCAGAAATGGCGCACAGCTATAATGCTCCGTTACGGAGCCACACAGGGTGCCCTATAGTGGAAAGACGGTCTACATCGAGCCTGCACAGCCAGATGCCTGCCTGTGCGTATATAGGGTCAGGTTCTGGCATTAGCGCAGCCAGCGCAGCACAGGGGGTTCTATGTTAGACATGTGTGCCCATTAGGGTTGCCAACCGCCCAGTGAAATAAGGAATCATCCGTAATTTGACACACATCTTACAAGTTCAAACAGCTCATTATACTGTACATATATACTATAATACCTGTACAGATTGTTAACCACTTACTGCCTCTCTAGGCTTAGTTAAACTGGACCAACTGGAGTTGTCTCTGTACTCTTGAACCGCTATTTTATGTCTCTCTTTGCCAAAAGAGAACTGCTTGTAGAACTGCAAACTGTCCCCCCCCCCCCCCCCCCATAATAATAATATAATAGATACAGATATATTTGAATATAATGAATATTCCAGGTAGTTTCCCTGATGCCTGTCCGCACCACATCTGCCAGCTTCGGCTTTGAACCACCTCCTCTTAAATTGACACACGAGGAGAGACAGGAAAATAACCCCCTGCGAGCGTGTATTCTCTTTTCCTCCCCTGCAGCTCCACCAAAATAAATGTCCCCTCTTTGAGACACAAATGAGCTGTGACTGGCAAATGGGAGAAAGACATAATGCTCCAGATCTAATGCCTTGTTTTATACTTGGTATTGCCGATCTACAAGCCGATACAGTACAAGCTCACACCGCGTTGCATCACGACGTGAGCTTATAGATCGCTTATTATGGGTTTGTCACACCGGCGCACAACTATTTATTTACTTATTTGTTTGTTTGAACCTTAGAGTATATATTAATACACCGGATTTCTCCTCCCATCCACTTGATTTAAGTTGCTCAAAAGCGCATGAGGCGATTTCACTCCTCCTTCCGGGTAGGAACAGAGTGCATTCTGGGATTGATTGGGCCAAACACATGAACACGCTGGCCGTTGACTATCATTGCACGTGTTCACGTATGAAACAGCGTTCACGTGTCATCATGAACGCGCGCAATGATAGTCAACGGACCAGCGCGTTCATGTGTTTGGCCCAGCGCTGCATTACCAGATTCGGCCACTATGTCCATGTTGCCTCAGGGTTTCCACCGGGTGCCACTGCCGTCTCTATTAATATATACTCTAAGGTTTGAACTTGTATTGCCCTTCATAAGGACAGGCAATTGCACCACCCTGGAAAGAAGGTAAATTACTAAGGTTAAATATATTTTTGTAAACCAAAATTAATAATGAAAACGTGCATTATAAAAATACGTTTAACTTTCGTTGGGGGGGGGGGGGAGGAGGAATGGGGTCATGATTACCTTGAGAATGGGCTTCATTTGACCACACATACAAAAAAATAAAAAATATGACACGCTATGGGTATATACTGTAAGTATGGAACACTGACCCATATCTACCCACATATACTGTGCGTCCAGATATTCATTCACTGATATCCATCTCTTTTGAAGAATCTCACTAAGTTTATCCCATTCTGGACGGGAACCCCTTTTGGTGTTTTAAGCATTATGTGACGCCATACTTTAGCTATTGAAAAATAGCAGATCTACAAGCTCATAGCGTGGCACCGAGTGCCGCGCTACGAGCTTGTAGATCTGCTATTTTTGAAAAATCGTGAAAATGTGGCACATTCTTTGAATATATATTCTTTCAGAGCGAACTTTTTTAACTCAAATCTTTGCTTCTGGGGGGGGGGGGGGGGGTCCCTGGAACAACATATTTTCAGATGGGGGTCGGCTTCTGGGATCCTTGACATGAAATAGTTGGAGACCCACTGACATAGAAACATGGGGTTTTTTTCTTCAGAAAACTGTCATGATTTAGAAGGCATTATTAGAATCGTCCTCAGGTCTAAATGGGTACCAGGCCTCCCTGTTCTCCATGTTTCAACTCCATTCTCCTCTCCCTCCTCCTCCAGAGTACCAGGCCTCCCACCCAATCCTCCTGTTCTCCATGTTTCAACTCCATTCTCCTCTGCCTCCTCCTCCAGAGTCGTCCTCCTCCGTGATGGTGTTCATGGACACCACCACCAGCAGAACCACGACGCGGCCGCTCACCGTCACCATCAACAGCGTAGCGGGCGGCGGCGGCACCAGCACCACGCCGCGGAACGGCATCGCCATGACCACGCCGGTCGGCCAGCGGCCGCGCACCACCTCTACCACCACGACGGCCCGGTCGCCCCTCACGGCGGTGGAGGTGGCGGTCCCGGAGGTCAGCAGCAGGTTGCCGCCCTCCTCCAAGCTCCCCAACATCAGGGTGGAGTACTGCAACCCCCTGGTCATGGCTGACATCTCCTGGCCCAAGACCAGACAAGGCCTGGTGGCCAAGATGCCCTGCCCACCGGGAACTCTGGGTAAGATGCCCTGCCCACGGGAACTCTGGGTAGTCTTTTTTTTTGCTTTTCATTCCTATCCTCCATTCAGTGTGTGAAACTTAATTTAGTTTTAGTCACATTTTAGTCACCTGGAATGTTTTAGTGTTAGTCTAGTTTTAGTCAACTGAATGTCATGAGATTTTAGTCGACTAATTCTACGGTTGATTTAGTCGACTAAGATGTATTTTGGTGGGCCTTGATGCCGTCGTTTGACGCCGTAGTTTTATTTGTCGACAAAATTGTCAAATTATTTAGCCTCACTTTTAGTCATCGTAGCTTACTTTTCATGTAGTTTCCATTTAGTTTTCGTCAGGGAAAAAAGGCAGTCGACGAAAAATGTCTGTCTTGATTTTAGTCGATTCACGTGAAATGGAGACAGACAATGATAATGAACTGTATTTATAATATATAGCACCTTTCAAAACAAGGTTCCAAAGTGCTGTACAGAACAAGGTAAAACAACGACATATACCTGTAGCAAGGTCACAATCAAAAGCAATATGAAAACGAGAAACACAATAAACAAAACAAATAGCAGCAATTGCATAATGTACAATCACCTATAGAAAGGGGTAAACACTCTGTGTAAAGGTGAGTTTTTAAAAGTGACTTAACCCATTTTGGGCGGGAACCCCTTTTGGTGTTAGCATTATGTTATGCTTTAGCTATTGAAAAATAGCAGATCTACAAGCTCATAGCGCGCCACCGAGTGGCGCGCTACGAGCTTGTAGGTCTGCTATTTTTGAAAAATCGAAGAACGACTGACATAGAAACATAGCTTTTTCAGAAACCTGTCAGGATGTAGAAGACATTTTTAGAATCTGATCTCGGGTCAAAAGTGACTTAAACAAAGGCACAGATGGTGCTTTAACCTTACATGCAGCGGCAGAGCGTTCCATAATCTACGTAGGTGACCCGTACTGCAAAGACCCGATCACCCCTGGTGACTATAGGTTCGTCATAGGGGACCTCAAGGAGGGCCTTATCCGATGATCTGAGGATGCGTTCAGATTTAGGAGGGGACAGCATCTCCAGGATGTACAGTAGGTAGGGGCTAGCCCATTTTGGGCTTTATATGTAATGAGTAAAATGTTGAAGTCGCATCTGGCGCTCACAGGCAGGCAGCCAGTGGAGAGTTGCACGTACAGGTGTAATATGGTCCTGTTTCTTAGTGTTGGTAAGCAGTCTGGCAGCAGAATTCTGAATTAACTGTAGGCGGGGTGTTAGATTTTCTTATTAAGGCCCGGAGTAGAGGGAATTGCAGTAGTCGAGGCGTGATGAAATGAGGCCATGTATGACTTTTTTCGACAAGGATGAGCTCTTAAACCACGTGGATCCTAGCATCCCTAATTTGGCCATGTCATGAGGTGAATATTCCATGAAAATATAGGCTAACATTCTGCAAAAATAGCACATCTACAAGCTCACAACACATGCCGGGGAGTTGTGAGCTTATGGATCTGGCTATTTTTGCAGAATGTTCACCTGCTATTTGCAAAGAGATTTTGTGAAGCGGGTGGGGACAAAGTATAGACCCCCGCCGGGGTACCGCAGTCAATGAAGTATCTAGGGTTTAAGTGGTTAAATCCATTTCCAAATGGAGCCGCACCTTTAACATGATTAATCCCCCTCCAAAATACCCTTTGACGTGCCCCCGAGTGTGAAGCCGGAAGCTTCTCTGGTGAAAATATCAGCGTGCTCCTCTTCTCTTCCCTTTTCTTTATTAAATCTACAGTACAAGGCTGCCAATCTTCTTGTTGTTAGACGTCACGTGGAACATTGTGAAGCTCTTCACGGCTGATTGTCTGCTGCCTAGTGTCTACCGCTGCCGTGAGCCTTCTGTGTTAGTGTTCACACGCCCCTGCAGCCACTCGTTCTCTCCCCTCATCTTCTGTCCTCCCCTCCCTCCTTCAGTCCTGACTCACTGAAGCACAGCTAAAGATAGCTTCATGTACGTACGTCGCATCTACAGTATAGACATGGAGGCTGGAAACAAGACGACGCGGAGCGCGTGTCATGCACGCACGCATGCACGCACGCACGCTCGCTCACTCCAAACACCAGATCTCCCACATTCTCTCTCTCTCTCTCAGAGGAAACAATTAGTGTAATTAATTCACACTAAACACATTTGCGCGGGGTGCTCTTACAAGGGCTGGTGCACTTTATGTCGTTAAAGGCAGCACCTCGTTTGTTCTCTACCCCCAACCCCCTCTCTCCCCCCCCACACACACACATACACACACACACACACACACACACACACACACACACACACACACACACACACCCGCACCCCCCTCTCTTTCTTCTTCTCTCTCTCTCTATCTCTCCAGCCACTTTTACACAAAGATTCTGCAACAATGGTGTGAAGAACAGTCATTAATGAATGCTTGGATTTCTTTAAACGGAAACAAACGCCTCTGTGCTGTTTGACAGCTTCCGTCGCTAGATTTGATACTATTTCACAAAATACCAAGGTGAAATTGATTGACAACATAGCAGACCACAGTCACAGAAGCTCCAGTAGTGAGGCATTTACCTTCACAGAGCACCACATCCCTGAGGCGTTATGTTCAGCTTGTAGATCGGAGGTTTTTCAGCCTGTGACACCATCGTAAGATGAAGTATAAATTGGATGTTAAACGGCTTCTTTGTTCTGAACTATAGGCTTAACAGGTAGTCTTACAACGTCTTACAACTCTCTCTCTCTCTCTCTGTCTCTCTCTATCTCTCTCTCTCTCTCTCTCTCTCTCAATTCAATTCAATTCAATTCAATTCAATTCAATTCAATTCAATTCAATTCAATTCAATTCAATTCAATTCAATTCAATTCAATTCAATTCAAAAGGCTTTATTGGCATGAGAAAACATACATTAACAATGCCAAAGCAAAAGTGGAACAATACAACAACAACAAAATTATAATAATGTAGGCCTATGTACAATTCAAATTCTCTCTCTCTCTCTCTCTCTCTCTCTCTCTCTCTCTCTCCATGAATGTATACGGTCCACAGACATTATTAGTATCCAAGCATCAAGATAAGATGTCTCAAAAAGGCTTTACAGCGTTATTCATAAAATGAGAACAGGAGTAGTTAACTCATCATTGTTGTCAAGTATTGGCACAATGAATGACAAACTAAGAGAAATGAATAATAATGCTTCTTGTAAAGATAATTGGGTGATGTGAACATCACAGGGTTTCTGTTGGCAGGAGGTACAGGACTGTGTGTCTTTTTTTAGCAAAAGTACTTGCAAATGTTGATGTTAACGCTAACTGGAAATGTATAAAAAAGGGAGGGAAAAGTGGAGCTTTGTTTTATGCATCTGCTGTCTGCACTCTGCACATTGCAGAAAGTGCTTATGTTACAAGAAAACAAGTCTTAGTTTTTTTTGTTTTTGCTTGAAAAAACTAACTTTTTATCGAGTCACCTGAGGTTTTGGAAATGACATCATTTTCCTGAAATGTGTGGCTTTGAGGTTTAACAAATCTGTGCTTGAACAGTTGTCAACTGTTATCACCGAGAGTGGTTGATATCTATTTCTCTTCATCCCTCACACTCGTGCACACACAGACACAGATATAAAGCACTGTGCACGCACGCACGCACGCACGCACGCACGCACGCATACATTCACACAACAAACCCCCAAAAAAACACACATGCACAGTTCATTAGCGGGCGCCGCCATGGAGACCTCTCTAACAGCCATCGCCGGGCCTGATAAGAGGGACACATATGCAGCACTTCCTCTCTCTCTGCACACCCTTCAAAGCCATTAGTCTTGTTCAGACGTCTCTGCCGTACAGAATGCAGATGTATGACTTTCCTCTGCTGCTCTTTGAAAGTTCCTCGAGCTCGCCCCTATCTGACTCCATCCATTCACCCCCCGCTAGTCTCCTATCTCTCTCTCTCTCTCTCTCTCTCCTATCTCCCTCTCTCTCTCTCTCTCTCTCTCTCTCTCTGTCTCCTATCTCTCTCTCTCTCTCTCTCTCTCTCTCTCTCTCTCTGTCTCCTATCTCTCTCTCTCTCTCTCTCTCTCTCTCTCTCTCTCTCTCTCTCTCTCTCTCTCTCTCTCTCTCTCTCTCTCTCTCTCTCTCTCTGTCTCCTATCTCTCTCTCTCTCTCTCTCTCTCTCTCTCTCTCTCTCTCTCTCCATCTGACTGTCTGCTAATCCATCCCCCTTCTGTCGTCCTCACGCCTTCCGTTCCGTCCTCTTCTGTCTAGGACACACTGAGCCCCGTATCTTAAAAACCCACCGAATCCGTCCGATGGGGGACCGCAGGAGGTAATGATGTGCCAGTCAAACTTGTTATCAGTTAGCGTTGGTCGTCCCGCTGAGCCAGATGAGGGCATTCTAAAAGTCAGCGTGTTTCCCCACAAGCGTCCCCTGACTCCCCTTATATGATATTCTATAAATAAAATAAAAAAGCGGATCGTTTGGGTTTTATCAAAGTACTGTGAGAGTCTTTCGTCTTTTTTTGTAATTGGATGGCATTCAAAGCAAAATGCCATGTATCCGTGTTATAAATCCAATTTCTTCCCATTTTAAAGCAATAATTGCTTTAACATTGAAGATGATTGATTATATTAGCAGAGCCCTGCCATGAAATACAGTAGTTACAGTAAGCATACACAGTAAAATCCTTAACATTAAAAGAAGAACATTAACAGGCCCATTATGGGTCCATTTGGTTTCATTTGTGAGTTAAATAAACACTCCTGTATGTGTTCAGATGCTAAAGGTCTTTATGCACTGGGGGCAAATATTTAACATGATGTTGATTCATTCGTACAGGTTGATGACTTTGACCGCGATGAAAAACCAACCTAATTCTGAATAAACTGTGTTGTTTCATCGCCTCGTGGTAGTCGTGTTCTACTGTGTGGATGTACTCACTCATGACAAAAACAGCAGTCAGAACAAATGTATTTTTAAACCGAATTAATCACACAAACCGAAGGAAAGAAAGAAACGCTTGGGGTGCGTAAGGACCTTAAGATGGCTTAGTGAGGTGACGGATGCCCTCAGAGGATCGCCGCCTTGGTGAAGAGACTGCTGACTGACAGTGGACCATAATGTGACAAGCATTCTGTTCTCTGTGCTTGTCAGATTGGTTTATTCACACTATCTCATGCTTTTTCATGTATAACCCATTTTGACCTGAGATCAGATTCAAAAAATGTCTTCTACATCCTTGACAGTTTTCTGAAAAAGCTATGTTTCTATGTCAGTCGTTCTTCGATTTTTAAAAATAGCAGACCTACAAGCTCGTAGCGCGCCACTCGGTGGCGCGCTATGAGCTTGTAGATCTGCTATTTTTTAATAGCTAAAGCATAACATGATGCTAACACCAAAAGGGGTTCCCGCCCAAAATGGGATAAGGTCGACACAGCGAGGTCAGACAGCCTCTGCAGCCGTTAGAAGCGTATATTTCCTGCCAATTGACCATCGCAGCTGACATGGAGTTTTTATGCCCTGTGCTTGTCTTTGGTGTTTGATCATACAAGTTTCTAACTGACAAGACAACACTTTGTTCTTCTTCCCTTTCAACATGTCTGCAGTCGTTTTTTTCTTCTCTTCTTCTAATTCATTTTAATGCCGGATAAGAATTCAGACATGCATCCAATACGTGCTGCATCATGGTGCCTGTGGTCAAATAAGAACGAGATCTCGACAAGGCCTGACAAGAACTGACACACAGACACACGCACGCACGCACACACACACACACACACACACACACACACACACACACACACACACACACACACACACACACACACACACACACACACACACACACAGATGCGCATGCTTGCGTGTGCGTGCTTGCGTGTGCGTGCGTGCATGCGTCCACACACACAATACCAATGGGCTAGTGCCATTAATTGACCTTTTCTAATGAACTCCACTCTGTCAGAGATAATTGGAACTCGGGAGTTTGTTGGAGTTTTTCCTGAGTTGAACTGTCAGACATACTTAATGCATGCAGACACTGTCTGACTTTTAATGATTAAACACAGCCGCCTGCCGTCTGGGTTACCTCAGCCCGGCTTCAAGCACCACCTCAAGAAATGATTTAATTTCATCATGACGGATGAAACGATACTGCCAATTGTGTCTGTGCCACCATTTCTTCTGTGAGCTGCTTGGAATGATGTGGTACTTTTATGAGCGAAATAACACAATTTACATAATTTCCAATCTTCTAAAATAACAAGAATCTAAAAATACATTATTTGCAGGAATTAAGATGTTTGATGTGTGTTGTGTACCTCCAGGGAATAAATTAACAGAGCATATTACGCAGGCACGCACGCACGCACGCACGCACGCACGCACGCACGCACGCACGCACGCACGCACGCACGCACGCACGCACACACACACACACACACACACACACACACTCAATGCATCTTTTTCCATGTTTGTGTGACGCGTTCCTTATGGACATGGTTATATGCCAGTATGCCACATACTCATACATGTTGAAAAGCTATAAGTAGGACTAATGTCCCTAACCTGCAGTTGATCTTTCTTTCCAGGTGTGGCCCTGTATGCCTGCATGGGTCCAGAGGGCTTCTGGGATGCCCTGGGTCCCGACCTCAGCAACTGTACCTCGCCCTGGGTCAATCACATCAGCCAGAAGGTATACCATCAATGCACAAAACAAAAACACAAATTGTGTTAGTACTGCATTTCCTGGGGTATTTTTTGTTTGTGCACCGAAAGTGAAAGAATGTATCTTTAATAAAAAATCACACCCGTGTGAACTGAGTGGTGCAAATCCCCCCCCCCCCCCCCCCCCCCCCCCCCTCTCTCTCATTAGCAGGCAACAGTGCAGCACTATCTCTCTCTCTCCGTTTCTGGCACAACAGTGCCACTTTTGGTACTCATTGGTACTGGTGCTCATTAACGTCACACACAAACATAGTCACATAGTCACACACAAACATAGTTGAACACGGACATTGCTGTTCCTTGGAGTGGTTGCACCACTCAAAAAATGCCACTGTTCAGATTTGTATGCATGTGCTGAATATATTATAGGAGTTAAGTGTTGAAAAGTTGCCTCTTTTTCATCTCTTTGTTGAACCCTCTCCATGGCGGAAGGTTAGAAAGTTTCTAACCTTGTGTTGTATCCGTTTCTAATAGAAACGGATATAACACGCCTGTGAGTCAAGGACAATTCTTAGTCGTAATGGGCTGACGAGGAGTTGTTTTATATAGAGATTTATTTTGGTGCATTTTTCCTTTCACCACTGGAAGTTAATTCATGGATTATTGTTATTTAATGACTGGATGTTGTATTGAATATGGAGTGCAAACAGGGTTATCAGTGCCCTGCCTGCCTCTGGGACTGGCTGTTGAGAACACTGTGTCTGTATGGGCTGATGCAACAGTAATGGACAATAAACCATCTGCATAACATAAGTTTTAGCTTTTTATAGCTTCCCTTAGGCCCAAATGGTTTGTACTGTACAGCAGAGGTTCTCAACCTGTGGGCCGCGACCCCTCAGGGGGTTGCCAAATTATTTTGGGGGGGTTCCCAAATTATTGTTTTTTTATTTCCTGCAACTGAATGGCTGGAAAATGGAAATGAAGAGTTTATATAGTACACATAGTACATGCATACTAGCATGATTGAGACGTCATTTTGACCTATTTCTTTTTTTTTTAAATTTATTTTGAAGTTGATTATCTTTGCCCATGAAGCTTACAGAAGGTTCCCCTTCCATGACCATCATCATCCATCATCATTCCATCATCTCAGAATTTGTTTTACATCTGAAACATTTTCTAAATATGAATTTAAGTAGCCTGGCTAATAAGCCAGACCCCTTCGGCCAACGGCTGATTCGGTCTGGCTTATTAGCCAGGCTAGAATTTAAGCACATGCTACCTCTGTCCCCTTTTTACTTCAGTCATGCTAGTGTGATTATATCTGGTTTCAGTATTCATTTATGATATATTTTCTCTATTATTAAGGTTATTTAGTTTGTATTGGGGGTGGGGAGTCGCAGGACATGGCATTTCCGGGGGTCCCCGCCGCAAAAAACGTTGAGAACCCCTGCTGTACAGTATCTCATCTTCAGAGGCACGTTCCTGCAGTGCTCAGCCCTGCACGAGGCAGTCTGTGTTTTAAATCTATACCGCAATCGTGTTGAAAGCAGGGGATGGTTACTGGGCCGATGGTGAACAATGGCGGCTCGATCGCTGTTTATGAATTGCAGACAGAGTTTGAAAATGCTCTCCGAGAAACCCCCATGCAGGACCCCGAGGCGCGCACAACAATAACACTTACGATCTACTACGCGACGTGGCGCAAAGCTCAGCCCATCAAGCAAACGGCAGTTTGCAGATATACTGTAGATTGAGAATGCAGGGAAGACAGGAGAGAGAGCAAGTACAGTATGGGTTGCATATCTACGCAGCACGGTGTCATTTGATTGAGCACTGCAATAAAAATCCACAGCAGGACCAGTGTTTGGAAATATTAACCCATTTTGACCTGAGATCAGATTCTAAAAATGTCTGAAAAAGTTATGTCAGTGGTTCTTAGATTTTTCAAAAAATAGCAGACCTACAAGCTCATAGCGCGCCACTCGGTGGCGCGCTATGAGCTTGTAGATCTGCTATTTTTCAATAGCTAAAGCATAACATAATGCTAACACCAAAAGGGGTTCCCGCCCCAAATTGGTTAACTACAGCAAAATGCCTCTTTGCCGAACTCGATATAGAGTTCACTTCTACTGTTGACATTCTGTTTGCCTGACTTGGGAAGTGATGAACAGACACTGCATTAATTATTAATGAAAGCGGTATGAATCTTTTTAAGCCATGAAATAGAATGATACATACCAGCAATGTGCCCAGCGTCCCTCTTTGTTGCTGTGGAGACAGGTAGATGTTATGCCCAGACTGTCAGCAGTTTTTATTCTATTTGCCTTCATTTATATACTAGAGCGGTACCAGGTTAACAAGTTGGAAATGCATGCCCCACCTAGTTATTATGTCTGTGTCCCTTTTATGCCCATATATGGAGTTATTTGTCAGGCATGCCCAAATATGAAGTTTTGTCAGAACACTAATTGTGATGTCAGAACAGGCCAGCTCCATATATAGAGATGTCCAGAGCCTGGGCCCCTAGGGGCCTTGTCCAGAGGCTTTTGTGCTGGTTATGGACAACCGGCGATCCGACGGACTTGACACCGGACACTGCACTCCCTGCGGTGGTGTGGAACGCGTGTGTCGGTGGGGCGAACGGTTCTCGAGTTACGTGGATTACAGACGTACACACACGTACTGTACGTACACACAGAGACGTGGTGCATTTATAACAGGACTAGAGCGGTGCCCATTGGTCACTGGCCTACTTGGAACGATGCAAGTTGAAAATGTCAACTCCATATATGGAGTTCTTTGACAGGCATGCCCCAGATGTCACAACATCATTGTGATGCAGGGGCCCTGTCCAGAGCCCGGGAAGAGGCTTTTGTGCTGGTTATGGACAACCTGGCTATCCGAAGGACTCGACACCGGGCACTGCACTCCCTGTGGGGGTGTGGAACGCGTGTGTCGAATTTGAAGTCTGTGGGGCGAACGGTTCTCGCACACACACACACGTACGACGAACGGTTCTCGCGCACACACACACGTACGACGTACGTACTGTACACACAGAGACGTGGGGCCTCTACAGTGGTGCCCGTTGGGCACTGGCCTACTTGGAATGATGCAAGTTAGAAAGGGATGCCCCACCCTGTCTGTGTCCCTTTTGTGCCCGACGTCAGATTTCTGTATGCATCTCTCGGTGTCCCTTTATTCCTATATGGAGTTCTGTGTCAGCCATGCCCAAATATGGAGTGTTGTGAGGTCTGAACAGGCCAGCTTATGGAGTTCTGTGTCAGTCATGCCCAAATATGGAGTGTTGGAATGTCAGAACAGGCCAGCTTATGGAGTTCTGTGTCAGGCATGACTAAATATGGAGTGTTGTGAGGTCTGAACAGGCCAGCTTATGGAGTTCTGTGTCAGCCATGCCCAAATATGGAGTGTTGGGATGTCAGAACAGGCCAGCTTATGGAGTTCTGTGTCAGGCATGCCCAAATATGGAGTGTTGTGAGGTCAGAACAGGCCAGCTCCATATATGGACCCTGGGCAGGGGCCCAGTCCAGAGCCCGGGCAGAGGACTTTTTGGGGCGATTATGGACAACCGTGGTGGTGTGGAACGCGTGTGTCAATTTGAAGTCGGTGGGGCGAACGGTTCTCGAGTTACGTGGATTACAGACGTACAGAAGTATACACACAGAGACTTGGCGCATTTATAGTTAGATAGATTTTAGCCGCTTTTCTGTCAAGTCATGAGGTGAATCTAGCAGATGTACAAGCTCACAACACGACACACTGAGAGCTGTTATAGTAATGTTTTGTGAACAGAATTGGTGTAGAGTGAAACAAGTACGGTATAGAGGTTTGGGGTATATAGGGTTTAAGCGAGGTACTGTACAGCACAAGTAAAAGGCAATTTTGATTGATTGATTGATTTATTAACAGTTTGCAGAATTACAGTACATTTCAAGTACAACTCAATACAAAAACTGTTAACAGTGAGTGGACGACACCATAAAGCATTACACTTGTTTACAATAGGGCCCACCATTTTCAATTCATCAAAACATTTAGAGACGTACGAATATACACAAACACACAGTCAAAAAGAAATCATCATAGGAGGTAAAAAGGGAAAAGAAATATATACAGTGAGGGGAAACAGGGGTGGGTGGGGGATTCAGATTTTACGGGGGCCATGTCCGTAGGTGCCCTTTGAGAGCAGTTTTGAAGGAGTCAAGGGATTCGCATGTCTTTATGACTGTTGGTAAGGCGTTCCACATTTTGGTGGCATAGGAGCGAAATGAATTGAATCCCTTGTTTGTACCGAATCTGGGTTGCACATGGTTTGTTGAACTCCCTCTGGTGTTGTGGGAGTGGACTTCGTTGACATTAAGGAAGTATCTAGACAGGTACATGGGTATCTTGGTGGTGTAGCGAATCTTGTGGACCAGACCCATTGCAAGGTGCTGTACTCTGTCGTCAACCCTAAGCCATGCCAGCCACACACATAATGCACACGCCACTTGGCATTGTCTCTTTTGTGGTGCTTGGAATCAAGCCCATTCTAAAGAAGATGGTAAACACACTTATAACCTCTGTATTTATTTAGTGACATTACAGTCACAAAAGGACCTTGAGCAAGGTCCTTGCTCAAGGTCCTTGAGCAAGGACCTTGAGCAAGGTCCTTGACCATGCACAGACATTTAGAGGGTCAGGTGCTCAAGTGAAACGCTGTGCAGCGTGTGGAACCGACCGGTTGCCTTAATAGTGTGAGATTTATAGATTTTTGGGCATAAATAATATATTAGAAGCTTTTTATCATTGATCAATGTCACCATGGTCCACATACTGTACAGTGTATACTGTACTTTACTTTCAAAAGGGCACATTGCTGTCCAGAGGGCAATGGGCAGGTACTCTAGCGCCACCTAGTGTCTATCTGTGCACGCCACTGTTGCGCAATGCCATCTTGAGAAACAACCTTGTGACTGAAACATCAAGCTTGTCTTTAAGTAAATCAATACAGAGATGGTGAGTTTGTACGTGAATTGTAGCCTCTTACAATATCCACTGAAGTGAAAGATGTGTCTTTTCTTATTAAAAAAGGGATTTTTGCACTTACAGACATTTAATATCATTTAATTAGGAGGCTATTAGTGTCTTCATTCTCATATGAAAATTCAAAAGAGAAATTAAATGCCAACCGGCATGGTTGATGGCTGACAAAACATGTGCCTCTGTGACATTGTTACTCCTCTTCCAGGTGGACATGTGTATTGTAATTCAAAACGCCAGGAGACACAATGTTGCAAACTGCATAGAGCTTTCTGGGCAAATGGAGAGTCTCATTAGCCAATAAACTCTGTTGCTGGAAGCCCTAACCCTGTAATTAAATCAACTTAATGGCACAGCACAACTAACCAGTATGTCGAGACGAGGAGGTATTCTGCACTATGATGCACCATGTACCTCTCTATTGAAAAACAGGGAGAACAGGGGTGGGTGTATAGAGAAAGTGAGACAGTCGGTCCTAAGTCTGAAAAGCAAAAGGAGAGAGAGAGAGAGAGAGAAAAGTGTAGGCAATTTAGTACATGGTGAAAAGGGGAGTGTAGTGGGGAAAAAATAGCATGAAAGATTGACAAAAATAAATGCCTCAGGATCACTAATGTGAAACAGGTTAAACTAATCATTGGCGGTTTCGTCGCAATCCTCGCCAGAGCCAAAGCAGTCACATAATATACTGTAAGCTTCCTAATGTCAGAAAAAATGATTATCAAACAGACTCCATCCTCTGTGTGTGTATGACATATGCACCGCTTCCCCTAAGCAACAGCGCCATCCATTCGTTTCATAATGGCGAAACGCTATCTGGGGAAATTCTCTCAATAGTTGACTTTATAATTGCTTCCAGATACGGTATTGGCCCTTGTGTGCTTTCACTTGAGCACCACCACCTCACCTAATAATTGCATGCAATATAGTGAAGCAATCAGTGAACGCCTATCAGCTGAACGGCATCCGTTTTAAAGCACTTCACATTTGTATTTTGCAATTTGTCATATTTTCAAATTGTGTATTTTGAGAGTAATGAGGCCACGCCAGATTGAGTCGGTAGGGATATTAGGCGTGTGTACATTTGCATTTGGTTGCCGATGAATGTTTTGAAGCCAACGATCACGACACATTGGGAGTTTAGTGCACATTACATTAGAGCATAGCCTAAATTATACCTCGTCATACGCCCACGTCTGTTTCTGGAATTACCTTTCAGCGACCAGGGTATAAATTTGGCCTGAGGCATGAGATGACTAAGACTGTAGAATCATCCTGCTCACTTATGCAAAGAGGATCTGATCCATTTACCAAGTCACGTACGTTTTGTGTAATCCCTTTTAACTCCAGATAAAAGCCGGCGAGACTGCGGCGGTCATCGCCAGGGAGCTGGCGGAGCAGACCAAGAGTCACCTTCAGGCGGGGGACATCACCTACACGGTCAAGGCCATGGTGCAGCTGGTTGACCTCCTGGACGTGCAGCTGAGGAACCTCACCCCAGGCGGCAAAGACAGCGCAGCACGAAGCCTCAACAAGGTACTGAGCCCGTTTCATAATTTCAAGAGGCACTCGTTTTAGCCGTCATCTCCCTCCCCTTCAGAAGTGGTGATCTGACGCTAGCTGACAGGTGTGATAAACATGAGCTGCAGGGTTGCCAACGTATTGCCTCACCTATCCACAGTGTTCAGATCATCACCTGTGAGGGAGCAGGGAGGGAATATAAAGATAGGATGTTACGGTTACCTGATTCGACGTTGAAGAGAGGGCCACCCTGGTGCGCCTAAGTTAACATCTTCATCGGTTTAGCCGATATATCGGTCATTATTTTACTTTTTTAAATTTAATTATGCAAAATA